>NC_043963.1:16511618-17111618 GCF_902148855.1 Sphaeramia orbicularis | reverse complement strand
CCCGGTCTAAATGGTCAAAATGACAAATATTTACTAAGCAACAATATATTTCACAAATCTAAAGACACATTATCCAATACTGTTACAATCATTAATGCAATATTAAACACTACAACATGTTTTTTTTTTTTTTTTTCTTTTAGCTGTAAACACACACATCACTCAACAGGAATGAATTGCGTCAGTGTTGCTGATAATATGCGTTAAAAAAAAACAAAAAAACATCTTATAACAGCTTAACTCACCACTTCCTGTTTGAGATTCCAGGCCTGATTTTATTCATTCATTTTTAAACAATGCTGCAGTATAACAACTTCAAAAAAAAAAAAAAAAAAAGAAAAAAAAAGACCACAGACCTACTTCAGCATGTGTTCATTCATTTATTAATTTGTCATAATTGCTTAATTCTCTGAGGACATTGGAGGAAAGCGCATATCGTTAGTTCATTGTATGGCTTGGGAACATGTTATAATGACTACAGTTTAATACATGTTTTATTGAATGCTTTAAATGTGCCTACAGGTAAAAAGATGGGATACTGTTTTGATTTTAGCATCTAATTATTAAAAACATTATAATGAAAGAACAAAAAAGGACTTCAAGATGCAGGGTCTTGTTTTTAAACAAGTGAAAATAAAAAATAAACTGTACATTTTAGACCTTTGTGTCCATTCCCGTATAAATTTCTAAATGAGATGCACCTGAACGCACCATGAAGTCCCTGTCCCTGAAAGTGTTCGAGACGGGAAGCAGAAACGAAATAAGGTGCCTCAAAAAATTAGATTAGATTAGATAGAACTTTATTGATCCTTTGGGCAAAACCCTTAGGAATCCAATAGCGGCACAAACACTGAATAGCAAAACAATAACTCTAAATGTGTAACTAAAGAAATATAAGAGGTGGAATACATGTCTGAGTACTGGTAAATATTAACTCTTTCATGCACGAATTATGAGAACCTTAGTCAATATTTTTTTCTTGAGTGTTTTTGTTCCTCTAGGCATGAAAAAAACAATGCAATTGATTTTTTTTTTTTTTTTTTTTTTTTTAATGACTGTATTTTTCATGGAGTTACAAAAATGTCCTCTCAGCTGGACACCATGCATTTAAGTTTTGAAGCGAAGAAACATTTATGTAAAAATCATCATCAGAAAGTGATATACTGTGTGAAAACTAGCTAAACTAAAAAAGCTTTTTTAATGCCACTAATTGCTAAATTGCTACTGTTTTCTCACATTTTATCACACTCTAATATTAGTTATTACTCATTTCATGGAGATAATATCCTCCTGAGACCCAGGAAATGGACAGTTTTAGCTTTTTTACATTAAAAAATTGTCTTGATTGGAAACTGCATAATGCAACAGTTTTTTCAGACAAATTTTTAAAACTATTTTTATTTATTGATTGATTTTTTTTGATGGAATGTCCTTTGTAATGGGCAGCATTTTTTAAGTAAAACTGTCAAACTTTTGTCCCCTACAGAGGACAAAATGCTTTGCTGGGTCTCAGGAGGATATGCAAAAAAAAAAAAAAAAAAAAAAAGTTTGTTAATTACAGTCTAATACCAATTAGCAATCGATTTACACTAAAACATGTTACTGCAGATCAGGTTTATCAAGAACAGCAAAGTTACAGTAATTGTATGAATTGCAGTGTTTTGGATGATGTATAAGAGTCCTGATATGGAACTAAAACAACAAAACCCATGAATAAACAATAGAACAGCCGTAGAATAACTGTCCACTGGAGTGACCAGTATGCATGAAAGGGTTAATCTTTAACTGGTTTTGTTTATGACGCAGTGTCCTGATTGGTGGAAAAAGCTTGCAGTGGGTTCTATTGGCTGCTCGCTATTTATAAACTGACAGATGGATGTATAACCCACAGGCTGAACGCACATATCTGAGGTCGATAAATCACTGCTAACAAAATGTTTCCATTTCAGTTGTTTTCAGGGTCAGTCTTTAACCCATAAAGACCCAAACATCCACCGGCAACCAAACACATCTACTGATCTAAACTGTCTAATAACTGTCGATCCACTAATCCTATCAATACATGTGAATAATTGGTGTAAAATACAGTTTGTCGTCTTTTCATGGTCATCAGATATGACCCATTTGGACGTTCAGAGGCTCCGTAGTTACTGTGGAAACACCGTCATCTTTTACAACATTGATTCACCAGTAAAACCCATGGAGTTGGATCAGTGACAGTGGATGGAGACAACTGTTTTATGCTCAGTTAAGAATATATTTGCTGAAAAAGTCACTTTTTCTTCAGTTTCCTCTGTTTTGATATAATAATCTTTGAATTTACTGTGAGTTTTCATGATTATCATCTAAATTAACAAGTAGTGCCAGGCATAACAAACCCCGCCTCTTGCACACATTGTCGCTTATTTTAGCATCGATCCAGCTGATGTCATCATGTCTATGCGTGTGCTGATCAAGGTTATAATAGTTTTGGATTTTTCATTATAGTTTATTTTTATTTAGTTTTGACTTTATTTTTCTCTAATTCAGTTAGTTTTAATTAGTTTTTAGAGCAGGTTTGCTAGTTTTTATTAGTTTTCGTTATTTTTTTAAATGCTTAGTTTTAGTTTAGTTTTTTTTAAATATCTTTTCCCTTCTTCTCCGTTGTATTCAAATAAATCCCAGACACGACTCTGCTGCTTTCTCCTAACTTTAATCTCCATGTTTCCAGGTAGAATGGGGATGAGAAGATGACTCTAAACCACAAGTGATGACAAGTGGCTAAATATCATATGGTGCCAGCAGCTAAAATTGCTTGAGGGAAATAAATTGATCTCATATCAATCCGACGTTGACAAAGACGAAAACTAAGGGAATTTTATCCATAATTTTTATACGTTTTAGTTAGTTTTGTAAGCACACAATACAGTTTCAGTTAGTTGTTGTTTTTTTCAGTTAACGAAAATGTTTTTACAATTTTAGTTTTTGTCATTTCGTTAGTTTCCGTTAACGATAATAACCTTGGTGCTGATGTCAGCATATCAGTTGCCTCTATATATGTGCCCAGTTTGAAGTAAACTGAAACAAAATTGATATTTTTGTAGGCATTTGAAATATCACCCGTTGTAAGTAAATGGGAGAAGAAAAAGGTTTTAAAAATTCATTAAAAATTTTAACTTCAACCAGCTTTTCCCAAAATGTAAAGACATCTATTCTGGGTAATTGGCAATCTATAAACCCAATTTGATATAAATTCAACCAATAGTTTTGCTGCTACAGACATTTGAAATGCCGCCCATTAACGGGAAAAAAAGATTTTAAAAATTCATGTAAAATTTGAACTTTGACCTACTTTTCCCAAAATGTAATCAGATCTATTCTGGGTCACTGGTAATCTATAAACCCAATTTGGTTTGAATTCAACCAATAGTTTTGCTGCTAAAGTGTTAACAAACAAACAAGCCGAACCAAAAACAATACCCTTTGCCCTCAGGGGGGCGGGGCAAATATAGGAAACTATAGAGCACAGGTATCAAACATGCAGCCCGAGGGCCAAATTCGGCCCACCAAAGGGTCCGATCCAGCCTGTGGGATGAATTTGTGAAATGCAAAAATTACATTGAAGATATTAACAATCAATGGTGTAAAAATCATTTTCTTTCAGGTTCCATCCAGACACATACAGACCAATTAGATCTCAACTGGGTCAGACCAGAAAAATACTATCATAATAACCTATAAATAATGACAACTGCAGATTTTATCTATGTTTTAGTGTAAAAAAGTAAAATTACATGAAAATGTTTAGAGTAACAAACTACCCTTTTACATAAAATGTGAATAACCGGAACAAATATGAACAATGTGGAATGTCTTGAGAAAAGTAAACACAATTTTATCAATATTCTACCTGTTACTAAATGTTTTGTGTATTTGTAATTGTAATGTAAGTTGTAATGCACTTATATAAATGATAAACTGAGGCAGAATATTGTTAAAACTGCACTTGTTTTTCTTGAGACATTTCAAGTTGTTCACTTTATTCATATTTTTAAGGAAACGTTGTAGATGTAAACATTATCATAATGTAATTTTACTTTTTTCACTGGTATTATTTTACTGGTTCGGCCCATTTGAGATCATACTGGGGTGAATGTGGCCCCTGAACTAAAATGAATGTGACACCCCTGCTATAGTGGAATACATTATTTATAGTGATAAATGTAAAATAAAGAGGGTAATATTATAATAAATGGTGATAAATCACTTAAGAAAGGTTAAATAGAGATAAAAATTCATTTGGGAATGGCCAGAAAAGTAGCACTGGGGGTAAATATAGGAAGAAAAAATGCTACCTATCCTAAATAATGGAATGTTTTCCCGCACGTGTTTCATGGTTTTATTAATATTCCGAGTCACACCAGAGACTAAACCTGACAGTAAATCATACAACATTTAAATCCTCTGCAGGATCGACAGCAGAACAGAGCCCTTGGATATTTAATGTACTGTAGACCCTTGATGGATCACTAATACTAAATAAAATATCGATCGTCGGTGCAATAATCCACCTCGATAAGATGATTCCATTTGAGTACATTATGAGTCCATTTAATCGGATTTTTTTTTTTTTTTTTTTAGTGGAGTTTTAGAAACGAGAAGCAGCGGTTCCTGTCCGTCAAACTGTCTGCATCACAAAGAAACTCATCAACGCCGCTGTGCGTTCGCAATGTTTGCACCGACACACCGGCTCACACACATGAGGGAGTTGAGTCATAGGAGGAGGAGTGACTGTCAGAAAGATGGATGGGTGAAACAATGAAAATCAATGAAGTGTGTGTTTGTGTGTGTGTGAGAGGGAGAACATGTTGCATCCATACAGTGTGTATGTGTGATGCATTCAGAGTGAGGCTGGTGTGTTTCTGTGGAAGGCTTGAAAATGAGGTGGGTGTGTCTCTTAACCAGTTTTTCTTTTTAATTACCTTCGTTTGACCACAGTTTACTTCCCCGGGAACGTAGCCAGAAAACACACTCCCACCGACGCTCATGCCTAAAGCCGTAAAATGTTTGATGACGGCGGACTGTGGATTTGTCTGATTTTCGCAGATAAAAGCCCATTTCATTCAGGTATTTATTACACATTGGGCCCGTCTGTGTTCGTATACCCTTATCTGGCAGAGGTTTATTATTCTTTGTCTCGTTTCTGTGTGTTTGCATCATCCTGTGCTCAGTGGGTTCAGTTTTCTCCCTCAGGTAAAAAAAGGTGAATGTTTTCTGCAGCAAAAAGTCAAACTCACATTAACACAGAGAGCAGCCTCATAAACGGTAGAATAAAGAATGAAATAACACACCTTCCACACAGTCATCAGCCGTCAGAGTCCTTCAGCTCAAATATTCAGCTTTATTTCTTTCAGTTCGACCTGTTAATTCTAATTCTGGCACAATCACCTTCAATACCTGAAATGGTCAGATACAGTAGACCAGTGGGGTCACCTGGAATTTCTAGTAATTTATAAAAATAATTTAAAAAAAAATAAAAAATAATAATAAAAAACATATGGTGAGTTGACAGAGACAATCCCAATACATAACAGACATGACAAACTGCGACGCTGAAACTGAAGCAGTGTGGTACTGTTTACACTGGTCTCCAATTTTTTTTAGAAATGTTTTGCTTCAGAGATTAAATGTGCTAAATGTTATGTATTTTAATAAGATTAATTGGAAAATAAATGACAAAAATGCCGGTTTGTTGATGTTTTCAAGGTATATGATTAAGTGTTATTACACATATATATTGGTTGATGTACGTTTATATAATAGTTTTATTTTTATTTTATTTTTATTTTTATTTTTATTTTATTTTATTATTTTATTATTTTATTTTATTTATTTTATTTTTATTTTTATTTTTATTTTTATTTTAGTTTTATTTTCCACTAAATAGAACCTGTAAAGTGAATGTATTCTAATGTGCAGACAGTGTTTTGAAGTCGATCTTGTAGCTCTGAGACAAATATTCCTTTTGAGTCAAACCCATTCTCTCGTTAATTCTTGAATTTCACATTTTGACCCAATGCTGTATCTTGGAAAGTTTAGCCAACCAGCATTTTTGACTTGATTTGTCTTTATTAGTGACTCGTGGTAAAATTTCATTACTTTTATTCTGGAAGCGTTTTCCTTGTAGACCAGTGTTATCTTTCTAATGTTCATTATGGTCAGTTTCACATGCTGCAGCTCTTTCAGAATTCATAGTTTTTTTAGTTCTTGTTTGTTCAGTATTAATTGTCAGCCTTGTAAATCCAAGCTGGACTGACTGTACATATCCTGACCAAGGAAAATAAAATTCTCACTTTGTGCAGTAATCTACACCTGGCTTTTCTGCCTCCGTCCATAATAATATACATTATATAGACTAAATGTGTCTAAAATTAACCTTTATTTGAAACATAGTATAGCAAACTATTACAGGATCAAATCAAATTAATTTTAGCGACAAAAAAAAAAAAAAAAAAAAAAAAAAAAGTCTCCATTTTAAATGTCTGGGGACACCAGAAATTTGTGATGTTAAAATGGGGTCATGAGCCAAAAAAGGTTGAGAACCACTGCAGTAGACTCTGAATGTGGACCTGAAATAATCAATAATAATTAACATCTGTTATCCTTTTTAGCCAGGGAAGCCAAACATACAATCCTTGGACCAAAGCCGGCCAGCCAAAACATCCAATCTGGCCCATGGAATAAATTTGCAAAGTGTATATTTACATTGAATATATTAACCCATAAAGACCCAAACAGCCACTAATGAGCAAAACCATGTACTGATGTAAATGTTTAAGAACTCCTGCACTATTAATCCTATCAATAAATGTAAATAATTGGTGTAACATACAGTTATTCATCTTTTCGTCGTCATCAGATATGACCCATTTGGACGTTCACAGCCTCCATAGTTGCCGTGGAAACACTGCCATCTTCTACTATATTGATTCACCAGTAAAACCCAAGGAGTTGGATCAATGACAGTGGATGGAAACACTGGGTTAATGTTCAATTAATGATATATTTAACTGTAAATGTCAATTTTCTTCGCTCATCTCTGTTTCTGACATTATAATCCTCAAGTTTAATCTGAGTTTTTATGAACATCTACACGATCATTACATTAAAAATATTTTAAAAATAGCAGATTTTTTACTTAAAATTTAAAAAAAAAACCAAAAACAAAACTGAGCATAGTGTTAGAATAAATAGTAATGAATCACTTAAGAAAGGTTAAGAATAGAGAACATTTCATTTGGAAACTGACACAGAAGTAGCACTGGGTTAATAACATTGGTCAACAACAAATTTATTAAGTTTTTTGAGCTGATTTAGGATAATTTTGGTGTGCTGAATCCAAAAATCACATTAATTTTGCTCAATCAGGTCAACTTTCTGAACTATGCTACATATTGGCTTTTTAACATTTTTGTTTACATTTATGGGCATTTTCACATCATATGATACAAAATTCTTTCATATTTCTTGCAATAAACGAGTTCTGAAGATTTTACTTTTGCCAATTTATGATTGTTTTTTTTTAATATTACAGGTGAATGAAATGGCTTCGACTAGAAGATCTTGCAAAAATAAGCCTGACGTATTCTGCTACATTTGCGGTGAATACACCATTATACCTAACAGGAATCAAATCACAAGTTTCATAAAGTGTGCTTACCAATCTTATTTTGGTATTAATTATTATATTTTGTGAGAACATCAAATTTTTCAAAATCAAGTTAGCAAAAAACCCTGACCTGATTGAGAAAAACAGATGTCATTTTTGGATTTAGCGGTGCAAAATGGTCCTGATTCAGTTGAAAAAACCTAGACAACTTGCAAAAAACATTTTTTTATAACCCAGTGTAATCAAGGGCATCAAACTCATTTTAGTTCAGGGGCCACACATCCCAATTTGATCTCAAGTGGGTTCGACCTGTAAAATACTATCATAATAACCTATAAATAACTCCAAATTAAGTGAAAATGTTTACATTTACAAACTATCCTTTTGCAAAAAATCCTGAACCTGAACAAATATGAACAACATGAAATATCTCCAAAGAAATAAGTGTAATTTTAATAATATTCTGCCTGTTACTAAATGTTTTATGTCTTTGTAGATCCACTGTGATCTGTAAGTTGTAATGTACATATGTAAATGATAAACAGAAGCATAATATTGTTAAAATTGCACATATTTTTCTTAATAAATACCAGGTTGTTCATCTTATTCACATTTTTAAAGGATAGTTTGTTGATGTAAACATTTTCATAATGTAATTTCACTTATTTCACTGTAAAACATAGAGAAACGTTTGGAGTTGTCATTATTTATTGGTTATTATGTTATTATTTTACTGGTTCAACCCATTTGAGATCATATTGGGCCTGAATTTAAATGATTTGGACACCCCTGCTTTAGAGTGTCATATCCGAACCTGTCAACAGATATACAGCAGTCATCATTCCTACAAGATCCTAAAAAGTAGAGTTTAAAATGTGACAAGCAGTAAGAACCGTTAGATTTATGGATGTTTTTTATGTGCACCGCATCAAAATAGCAAACAGTACTCTCATATATCAAAGAGCTGCAGTATATATTACACTGGTTTTAAGCCTTGGTGCAGAATAGAGCAGCCAGTCAGAGGGGAAAAGTAGGAATGGAGTTAGTGTGGGGTCTTCTCTATTTTTTTTTTTTTTTTGGGGGGGGGGTTTCTACCTTTAAAAGGCCAATTTTTTATTTATTTATTTATTTATTTTTTGAAACTTCTATTTATTCAAGTTTTATGACAACTTTACAAACAGTTAAAAAAAAAAAAGATTCAGATTCAGAAAACTCTATTTATTATTATTATTATTTATTTATATATTTTTTTTAATTCATTTGCGGCTTACCACAGACATCACACCACATCTAAAGTGCAATGTGACAAACATAAATAAATCAGTGCACAAATACAAGATCATTGAAAGCAACTACGAATAAATGCATTTAAATAATCAACAATAAATACCAATGCAGATTAAAAGACTAAAAGACCCTATTGGTTTTACTAACACAAAATTAAAATTACAAAGATGCTACAAGACTGGTTTATGTAATATATATGCTTGTGCAACATCAGTAGCACACTAAGGTAGTATTTTATGTTTGCACAATAACTTGTATAGCATAATAAAATACAACACATAAGTATGGGATTGAAGAATATTACTTCTTTACAATCAAAGTGAAAAGGAAGACAAGCAGAAAAAACAAAACAAAAAGTGACAGATATCCATCATGTTATGTATTTAAGTCCAAATCATACTGCACTCCCAGAAGTTCCAGTATCTTCCTCCATTTCTGCAGGAAAATATGAGTCCTTTTATTAATATGGTGTTCTAGTTTTACTAGTATCACAACGTCTGAGATCAGTGATTTTCACATGGTTTTACTGTTCATCTAGAATTGTTCTTGTTCTATGTAAATCTTCATGCCTTGCCAAATTAAAAGCACTTCCTGTATTAGCAAATTACATTGAGCTAACTTCCTGCCTAACTTCTATCCACGCTATAATATATTAATTGAATAATTATACAAAGCCATTTATATTGCAAAAGATTTTAATTTAATCAACTTGGAATTGAGTACAATGAACTGATGATATTAATTCTAATGATTATACAAAGCAATTGACTCTGCAACAAATTTTCAGTTAAATTAACTTGGCCTTTAGTGTGTTGTACTTAAAATAGCAATTCCATTCAAATCAAGCATTTAAGTTTAATACACTTAAGTTTTCATTGCTCATTACTTAATTTTTTTAAGGCGACCGGTTTACTCAAATTTTTTAAGTAAACTCAACTTATCCGGTCTAACAGTGTATCAGTAACACGACTTAGTTCTTTTTATAGTCTTTTCAGGAGTATAATGTATTACCTATAATGTGCGTTGCATCAGCTTGTTTTTGACTTTTTCTGCCTGATTTTTTTGGACGTTGAATATCTACACACATATAGACCTGATGCTGAAAACGGTCAAAATAAAAAAAAAAAAAAAAAGGTCAAATTTCTCTGAAAAGTTGCGAAAACACTCTCACAAGCAATGACTTAATGTGTGCAGATATTAACTGCCCACTCAAAAATATTCAATACAAAGAGCTGTATGGGCAAGAAACTAAACACAACTCAACTGCATGCACACAAAACATCCATCATGCATGAGTGAGTGCAGTAAAACATGAACCCTTTCGCAGGTTTACTTTGCTTGTGAACCTGAATTGCTGGGTTGAAATAATTCTTCCATTTAGGTTTGCTGCCACCGTTGTCCAGCCGTGGTTTAGTTCTTTATTCAAATTCATTACTGTCATTATTAATCAGAAGTAACTCATTTTTGTTCATTATCCACTAGTAGAGCTAAACCTCTGCCATTATGAACTAAAAAGATGTTATCCAAAAACTCTATATGCATGTCTGTGCTTTTACATTCTTTTTCTTTGGTGGTTAATAACAATCTTCAATCAAGGTTAAGAGGTTGTGAGGTGTGACTATAATGAAAGTGATGAATCATGAAAGAGCAGGTGCTTTATTTGGTTTTTATCAGAGGTTTCAAAAGTATTCACATTCATTACTCAGGTAGAAGTATAAATACTAGGGTTTAGAAACACTTCTGTAGAAGTTGAAGTATCAATTCAACTTGGACAAATGCAATGTAACAACAAAAATATCTCATAAGAGTTTAATTTCAGAGCTGACATCTATCCATTTTTCATGTTTTCTTGATAATAACCAAAATCACTTCAGTTCTTACATCAATATCTATGGTATTATACTGACAAAAACAGTGCTTTTAGAAATTCCATGTTTGCTTTTCTGTCTGTTTTAGTCACATGATACACACAGGAGTTAGTACTTGATTGCATAACCATTGTTTTTGATGGTCTAAGAATTTTTTCCATGACTATGTGCACTACTGAGCATTAACATGTGTTTCATGGAGCAGAAGATATGATGACTAGTTGAATATAAGTACGACTGGAATGGTGCAAAAAGTCAGGTGTGATGGATTGTGTACAAACCAATAGGGTGTTTGAATGGTATATGTTTATACTTGTCATCCAACCACAATCAAATTCACTCTCTACAGATGGCGCCATTTATCTGGGTTTTGTTTTTGTTTTTTTATTTGAACGATGACAAGCCGGAATGAAAACAAGCCGAAATGAAATAGGAGTGACGAGGCTTGTTTTTAAATGTAAGTAGAAAGTATACATAATTGCTTGAAAATGTAAGGAGTAGAACTAAAAAGTTGACTGAAAAATAATTACTCTATTGAAGTATAGAAAACCAAAATTTCTACTTAAGTAACAAAGTACTTTGTACTTTGTTACGCCCCAGCCAAGGGGTTCACCAGGGCGAACATAATATGCTCTCTTTTGTCCCCTCCCAGCTCCCAAGCGCACACGTCAGTCGAAACTAAAATTCACAATATTTATTATTATTACTTTTTCTTAAACAACTAAAGGAGGGTCAGGGGAGGACACGGCTAAAACAACAAACAAAATATCTTCTTGGGAGTTCAAACTAAATTACATACTCCAAAATAAATTCAAGAAATAAAATACAGAAAACTTACCTAAACTCCCTAACCAAAAAAACAGGAGAAAACGGGAAAAACAAAAGAGCCGACCTCCCCTACCAGAAAAGGATCAATTTACCAAAAATACTATTTACAACCACATACAAACTCGAATTAACACAAACACACGAAGACTGACAGTCACACACACAGGACACAGGGTTGAGAGCTGGCAGGAGGTAAGAGAGAGGACCGACTGAAGCTCCAGGGTCATTTTTTTTAAAGGGGCCGGGCAATCACCCTCCACCAATCAGCTTCCTGCAACACAAACGGACACAAAAAGGGCACAGCACACCTACAGGACAGGGGGAGAACATACACACTATACAGAAAACATACAGGGTGACCCCAAAAAAAAACGGGAATTTTTGAAGTGCGTATTGGCAGACGTGAGCAAGTGGCAGCACTGCGAGACAGTGACCTTGAGCAAGTAAACACACCCCCATTTTAGTAACCACTGGCGGCTGTGCGAGAATTGTTCGGTAACCGTGTGACCTCAAGATTCGGTAACGTTCCCTGGCCCCCTAGATCGCCAGATTTGTCCGTTTGTGATTTTTTCTTGTGGGGCTATCTCAAGAGTAAAGTGTACACGACTCGACCAAGAACTCTGGATGAGTTAAAACAGAGAATTCAGGATGAAATTCACAGTATCCCAGCTGAGATGTTGCAGCGGTCAATGAGGAATCTCAACAGCAGATTTCAAGAATGCATTCGTACAGGAGGACGCCATCTACAGGAAGTAATTTTAAAAAAATGAAAATTCCATCATTGTTTCTTAAATGGCATGTTTTAAGATTTCAGTTACTATGAATAAAATATTTTTCTTCCATCACTCTTGGTTTTATTGGATTGTTAAAAAGTTCCCGTTTTTTTGTTTCACCCTGTACATACACAGATAAATGGACAAATTATGACCCAGGGTCATAACAACTTTGTTACTTGACACCTCTGGTTTATATTCACCAAAAAATGTCAGAAATCAGATCAACTTGAGTGAGCAGAAATCAGAAAAAACCTTTGAGCGGGTGTGTGTTCTCCTACATTCTCAAAAACATATATATACAGTCGTGGAAAAAAAATATTAGACCAGGTGTGTCAAATATGCGGCCCGGGGGCCAAATGTGGCCCGCCAAAGGTTCCAATCCAGCCCCTGGGATGAATTTGTGAAATGCAAAAATTACGCTCAAGATATTCACAAAAAGTTTTGGTTGAGGTTCCACATACAGACCAGGAAAAATATCATAATATCTTATAAATACTCACAACTCCAAATTTTTCTCTTTGTAAATGTAAATATTTTCATTTAATTTTCCTGTATTTACAATTAAACAAACTCATTTCACAGAAAATGTAAATATCCTGAAAAAATATAAAAAACCTGAAGGGAAAAAAAGTGTAATTTTCACAATATTCTGCCTGTTATTAAATGTTTAGTGTATTTGCAGATCCACTGTGACCCCTAAGTTGTGATGAACATGATGTCAATGATAAACTGAGGCAGAATATTGTTAAAACTGCATTTATTTTTCCTAACAAATTTTAGGTTGTTCATGTTCACGTTGTTTTAAAGGACAGTTTGTAGATGTCAACATTTTCATCATGTAAGGAAAGTTTGAAGTTGACTTTATTTAGATATAATTATGTTATTATTTTACCGGTCTGGCCCACTTCAGACCAAATGTGGCTGAATTTGGCCCCTGAACTAAAATGAGTTTGACACCCATGTATTAGACCATCAAAAGTCGTTATACAATCAAGTACTAACTCCTGTGTGTATCATGTGATTAAAACAGACAGAAAAGAAAACATGGAATGTCTAAAAGCACTGTTTTTGTCAGTACAATGCCATAGATATTGATATAAGAACTGAAGTGATTTTGGTTATTATCAAAAAAAAAACATGGCGAATGGACAGATATCAGCTCTGAAATTAAACTGTTATGAGCTATTTTTGTTATTATCATTATATTTGTCCAAACAAATGTACCTTTAGTTGTACCAGGCATTAAAATGAACAAGAAATTGAAGAAAACACGGGTGGTCTAATAAGGTTTTCTGCGACTGTACATCCGAGTTGTACATGTAACAGTAATGTTCTTTGACCTTGTTGTGTGTTTATTCCTTGCTCACATCAGCCCATACAACTACAGCTTGTTGAATTGGCGAATAAAACATAGCATCGTGTGAGTGAGCACTTAACATCTACATCTGTAAAATCGTAGTTTCCATTTCTTTAAAAAAATATATTTTCTCTCAACTTGTAACTTGAAAGGCTAACATATGTTTGTTATGAGCCCACCCTTACCCTTAGCTAGCACCCGCCAAGCATCGAAGTTACGTTTTCCAATTAGGTCTTATGTTTCTGAAGCATCAGTAAGTGTTTGCATATAAAGACTTGAGGTTTTTTTTTTTTTTTTTTTTTTCATTCAGGACTCCTCAGCTACAGATAAACTTCTTAAATCTTCCTGAAAACATTTCAATCCATCGATATTGAGTAGCCTCTTGTTGCGCATTATGCTACCATAAAGCCACTAACATCAGCAAAAAGGAAGCGTTTGACTAATGAATCTTTTTCATCGCAATGACTCAGCATTTAAAACCGCACTATTTTTGCCATTCATATCTGCATTCAGACTTTAAATTGGTCTCTTGCGTAACGACTCGATTTTACATTTCTGAGTCAATATGCGCTTCATTTTTTTCAGTTCACGACAGAAAGTGCATTTCCTGTAAATTTAATTTCTTTTTTTTTTCACTCTGATTATTTATTGTGTTTATTCATACAGGAAATCTTTCTCTCCTTCTCACACACACACATACACACACACAAACACACACTCATGTTGTGCATTCCTCATTAGTGTCATTCAGTGTCATTATAGTGATATGAATGGACTGGCAGCTGCTGCAGCGATAAGGACTCTTTAAGGCTCATTCACTGACTGTTTGTGTATTCAATTCATGGGAGGATGGAAGAGTTCTGGGGCATTTTTTTCCTGCTCTGTGTGTGAATGAAGGGGGAAAATAAGAGATGGAAAGCGCAGAAAATATGCAAACATACAAAGGACACATGCAGGAAGTAAAAGACAATCAAATATTAATTGATGTCTGTTAAAACACCTGAGAAAATTAGCTTGTGTGATTCTATTTCAGTGACATGATTGATCAGACAGTAATGTGTTGCAGAAATAATGGATTCATTGATCTTGAATATTTAGAAGGAAGTATATAGAGGCTGAACAAGAGAGGACCAAACACTGATCCCTGGGGTACACCTTTTGGACAGCTTTGGACTGAAAAGTGCACTTGTTGATTAATTGCTTATTTGTTATGATCTAAGCTGAGACACCATAGTACTAGTGATATTAACCCTTTGAGTTGTATTCTTACTTGCTAAAAACTTTACAAAACCTTTGGATTCTTTGAAACAGTCTAAACCCTGAGAGACTCTGATGTTGAACTGTTAGACGCTACTGTTTTTTCTGTAAGAGTTAACTGTTAAAGCAGTGATATTTAGCTTTTTGAAATGGAATTATGCATTTTAAAACATTTCCCTGTGGTCTTCATGAAATGTAAATGCTCTGCTTGGGTCTGAATTCTTCATTAATTCAACTCCACAGATCCATCTTCAACCGTATTTCTGAGTAATGACACCGGAAAGGTCATTTTGAGCACTGGCCCTTTAAATGCACATGAGCAACTTCATCCCGTCCCGTCCAGCCACTTGCGTTCATCAATACAACCAACAACTGAACATTTGGACATATTTTCAGTATGGACTACAACTGCTGCTGCTGACAAACAATTATGGCGTACTGGGAGAAATGTGCATCAGAAGTCTTGACCTTACATGTGCAAATGTCATGACGTGACTAGTTATAAAACGTAACAAATTAAACAGGAATTAAAATGGGTTGTAGAAATCCACTCGATTTTTGCCAAAATGAATATAAAGATTGTTTTGCAGCACCTGGAGGGTTCAAATTCGAACTTTATGAACTATTAGGGTCCAAATACACAAATAAATGAACCAAAGACCAGTGTTGGGAATAACGGTGTGATTGTTTTCCAGTATCGAGTAATGTAATTAATTACTATTTGAAACATTACAACACCATTACCATTACCGACAGTGAAATGTGGCGTGTTACTATGCACTGATAGCTAACAGCTGTTATCCGGCAAGGTTTGCTCAGCCAGGCACTGGAGGTGTGATGTTTGCAGATGAGTCGAGTCTTTTGAATGACTCTTTCAAGTGAACGATAAGAACTGATTTGCAGTTGCGAGCTGTTAGTGAGCCGTTCTTATATTTAAATTGTCCACGCTGCCTTCATGCATCACCTGTGTGCCCCGTGAGTCTGGGTTGTCCATGCTAATGACATCTCCAAGTTTGAGTTGTCCGCAGCACACCTCATTCACTTAAACACAGCTTTATCTGCAACTAGCTTAGGGGAGGAGTTGTCAGCTAACTTAGGGGAGGAGTTATCAGCAAATTTAGGGGGGGAGTTATCAGCTAACTTAGGGGTGGAGTTATCAGCTAACTTCGGGGAGGAGTTATCAGTTAATTTAGGGGAAGAGTTATCAGCTAACTTAGGGGAGGAGTTATCGGCAAACTTAGGGGAGGAGTTATCAGCAAACTTAGGGGAGAAGTTATCAGCTAACTTAAGGGGGGAGTTATCAGCAAACTTAGGGGAGGAGTTATCAGCTAACTTAAGGGGGGAGTTATCAGCAAACTTAGGGGAGGAGTAATCAGTTAATTTAGGGGAAGAGTTATCAGCTAACTTAGGGGAGGAGTTATCAGCAAATTTAGGGGGGGAGTTATCAATTAACTTAAGGGGGGAGTTATCAGCAAACTTAGGGGTGGAGTTATCAGCAAACTTAGGGGAGGAGTTATTAGTTAATTTAGGGGAAGAGTTATCAGCTAACATAGGGGAGGAGTTATCGGCAATCTTAGGGGAGGAGTTATCGGCAAACTTAGGGGAGGAGTTATCAGCTAACTTGGGGGGGGTATCAGCTAACTTAGGGGAGGAGTTATCAGCTAACTTAGGGGAGGAGTTATCAGCAAACTTAGGGGAGGAGTTATCAGCTAACTTGGGGGGAGTTATCAGCTAACTCAGGGGAGGAGTTATCAGCTAACTTGGGGGGGGGGGGGGGGGGGGGGGGTTATCAGCTAACTTGGGGGGGGGGGGGGTTATCAGCCAACTTGGGGGGGGGTTATCAGGTAACTTGGGGGAGGAGTTATCAGCTAACTTAGGGGAGGAGTTATCAGCTAACTTGGGGGGGAGTTATCAGCTAACTTAGAGGAGGAGTTATCAGCTAACTTAGCGGGGGAGTTATCAGCAAACTTAGGGGAGGAGTTATCAGCTATCTTTGGGGAGGAGTTATCAGCAAATTTGGGGGTGGAGTTATCAGCTAACTTAAGGGGGGAGTTATCAGTAAACTTTGGGGAGGAGTTATCAGCTAACTTATCAGCTGTTCTACTCTATGCAACTGATCTGTGAAACCCTCTCAAAAATTCCAGTTCTTTTCCATATTTAAAGGTTTTTCAAAAAAGTAACGCAATAATTACTTTCCCTGGTAACTGATTACATTAATGAAGGAGTAATTCAGTTACTAATTCAATTACTTTTTGGGGAGAGTAACTTGTAACTGTAACTAATTACTGTTTGCCAAAGACTAATAAAAGTGTGTTTAAGGAAATATGATCCCTTTAAAAAAAGGTAAAAATAAAGAAAAATTCACGTGGGAACTGTGACAAAAGTAGTACTGGGTCTTTATGGGTTAAGGTAAAATGTGCAAATCCATCTGATTTTAATGGGTTTATGGGTTTTGAGGAAGGAGAGAAGATTGATGTGGTTGATTCCAATAACAAACATTCGACCGTGAAGTGAGATTCTTCAGTGTGTACACCTGCTAAGAGCACAGCGTGGTGTGGAAGAACTGCACACACAATGAACCCAAAATGGAGAAGATGAACAGAACGTCGTCTTTGTGTAGAGAACTGTGTGAGAACAGAACAGCCCATGTTAATGCATATGGTTTGTTATCGCTCCCTCTTTTTTTTTCTCACATCCTTCTGCATCAGTCCTTTCTTCCCACTGAGTCATCGCCTCATTTCTTCACCTGTTTCTCTACACATTCCTCTACTGTTCATTTCACCTCTCAAATTAGAAACCCTCCTCCTACTACTCCTCCTACTCTTCATCTCCTCCCTCCTCTTTCCTCCTTTCTTCAACCCCATTTCCTCCTCCTCCTCTTCCCCTATCACCGTTCTACCTCCTTCTGTCCTCCTCCCTCCATGGCTAAATGTGAATCAGTTTTTTTTTTTTTTTTTGCGTGAAGACAGTCTTTACCTCCAGCTGTGATCTGGCCAGATTTCAGCTGCAGCTCAGACAGTCTTGTGGTTGTGGAGAAACTTTAATCAGCGAGTGAAGGCTGAGCACAACAAGACAGGAAGACATGCATATGGATGATTCCAGCAGGACTCCTCCTCGAAAGATAACCACGTCATGTTTTAGCGGCCTGGGCCTTCACTTTTATACCACGTTTGTCAGTGACGATAACAGTGACATGAGCTGATGTTTGGGAACATCAGAGTAAAAGGCTGAGCCAAGTAACCAAATTATAACGTCATCTTGTACAGTAAAACTCTGTCTCACAGAAGTTACATTCATTGGAATTTAAGTCAGTTACTTTTTGTATTAACCCTTTAGATTAGATTCATGTCACAAGTACAAAGCAATGAAATGCAGTTTGCATCTAACCAGAAGTGCTCAGCAGTGATTAAATATTATATATTATATTATATTATATTTAGCAATAAGGACTCTTTAAAGCTCATTTATTGACTGTTTGTGTGTCAATTCATAGGAGGATGGAAGAGTTTTAGGGCATTTTTTCTGCTCTGTGTGAGAATGAAGGGGAAAAAGAGAGACGGAAAGTGCAGAAAATGTGCAAACATGCAAAGGACACATAGGGCCTCATGCAGGAAGTAAAAGAAAATCAAATATTAATTGCTGTTTTGTTAAAACACTTGAGAAAATTAGCTTGTGTGATTCTATTTCAGTGACATGATTAATCAGAGTGTAATGTGTTGCAGAAATAATGATCTTGAATATCTAGAGGGGAAGTAGAGGTTGAATAAGAGAGGACCAAACACTGATCCCTGGGGTACACCTTTTGGACAGCTTCGGACTGAAAAGTGCAGTCGTTGATTAATTGTTTGTTATGTTCTAAGCTGAGACCCCATAGTACTAGTGATGTTAACTCTTTGGGTCCTATTCTTACTTGCTAAAAACTTTACAAAACCTTTGGATAGTTTGAAACAGACTAAACCCTGAGTGACTCTGAAGTTGAACCATTAGACGCTACTGTTTTTCTGTAAGAGTTAACTGTTAAAAGAGTGGTATTTTGCTTTTTTAAAAAAATGGAATTATACATTTTCAAACATTTCCCTGTGGTCTATATAAACTGTAAATGCTATGCTTGGGTCGGAATTCTTCATTTATTCAACTCCACAGAAGTAATGATCTTGAATATCTTGAGGGGAAGTAGAGGTTGAATAAGACAGGACCAAACACTGATCCCTGGGGTACACCTTTTGGACAGCTTTGTACTTGATGAATTGTTTGGGATGGAAGAGTAGAATGGGATGGAAGAGTTTTTGGGCATTTTTTCTGCTGTGTGAGAATGAAGGGGAAAAAGAGAGACGGAAAGTGCAAAAAATGTTATATATTATAAATATATAATATTTATTTTTTCCCTAAACAAATTCCTGTTCTACATATGGATGTAGAAGAAAATGGTATAAAAACGCCACAATTATCTACCATTGTAATAGCATTTCACAATATTCTGTGTGTTGAGTCTAAAGCCGATGTTTATTGTTTATTAGCCGTTCATTATTAAATGTTTCTTATTTTTTGCTACCTTTTGATATTGGAACATAAGTCACATTAAATCCAGACTCCTGTAGAAGCCACTTAGTTCAGATTTTCTTGCTGTATTTAATACTGTGCACACCTTCACTGTATTTTCTTGTTGCTTCTCAAGAAAAGAGGCTGAGAAATAAATATGTATGCTATTTGCAACCCTGCAAAGACAACAAAGCTAAAGATAGCCTCCGACTTTTGCACCGTGCTGTATTGTGATCCTATGAGTTATTCTGTAATTCCCACCTCTAGTCTAAAGCATGGCATTGTTTCGCAAAGAAAGACGACAACAGCAACAGTTCTGTCGACACCAAAACCACGTGTAGGCCTGGTGTTTGCCACACAGACGCACTAGAAATCAGTAAGGGCGTTGATATGAAGGTGAAGAGGCTGAAATGCAGATTCTTTCCAAGGGGCGTGAGACTGATGAACTGTACCATCCATACTTCAAATAAATGACTGAGCTGCACTTTGTCGTACGTGCATATGCACTTTAGTTTGAATGCCTTTTAATGGTGAATGTGTTTTAGCTCTGTTTTACTTATTGATGTGTTTTTATGTGTCTGTGTTTTGTTTTGTTTTGTTTTTTGTTTTTAGATATTTTTAGTTTTTTAAAATCATATTTCTTATCTTATTACTGGGACTGGAATACACATTTCATTATTCATGTGCTACACTGAATGAATGACAATAAATGAACCGTGAACCTTCAACCACTGAGCAGAATTCAAAGATTCAGAAGTTTATTTGCCATTCTTGTGCAGTCATTCAGAGAGTCGGGTAATAAATACTAAAAAAAACAAAAACACAGAATTCTATAAAAAAACAAACAAACAAAAAATGACATCTATCTATCTATCTATCTATCTATCTATCTATCTATCTATCTATCTATCTATCTATCTATCTGTCTGTCTGTCTGTCTGTCTGTCTGTCTGTCTGTCTGTCTGTCTGTCTGTCTGTCTGTCTATCTATGCATAAAAACCAATAAAAGTGCATAAAAACTGACTCAGGAGACAAAATAAAATAAAATAAATAAATACGCTGTAAGGAGGTAGTCAGTCTAAATGAGCTCATATACATACATACACACATGCATACACATATGTATACACACACATATGTATATATTTTATTTATTTTATTTTCTATTTGATTTATAGCAGCAGAATTATATTATTTCTGTTTTTCTATATTCTATTGTCTTTAAAAATTGGGGGAAAAATGTTCAAAAATGAATAATAAATGCATTAACGACATTTTGAGAGGTTTTCTTTCAGTATCAAAGGTCGCAGTTTTTAATATTTTTTATTAAATAACAATGCAGCAGGGCGACACAGTGGTGCAGTGGTTAGCACTCGCGCCTCACAGCAAGAAGGTCCTGGGTTCGATTCCAACACCAGTCGACGGGGGGTGGGACCTTTCTCTGTGGAGTTTGCATGTTCTCCCCGTGTCTGCGTGGGTTCTCTCCAGGTACTCCGGCTTCCTCCCACCATCCAAAGACATGCACTGATAGGTTAATTGGTTAATCTAAATTGCCCATAGGTGTGAATGTGAGAGTGATTGTTTGTCTCTATATGTTCAGCCCTGCGATGAACTGGCGACTTGTCCAGGGTGTACCCTGCCTTCGCACCTATGTAGCTGGGACCCCCGTGACTCTAGTGAGGATGAAGCGGGTTCAGATAATGAATGAATAATGCAGCAGTCACCTTGAAATGAAATATAACCTAATAAATTGGCAATAATGTAATTTTATCTGGACATAACTGTATTCTTTTAGTGATTCTTAAGGTGGATTTTCATAATAAAAACCTATGGTAATTATTTTAAGTCAAATAAGGGATGCAATTTTTATTTGGCTGGTGAAAAAATTATTTTGGCCGGTACATTTTTGGAGGCCACTAGCCAATGGCAGATGAGGTAAAAAGTTAATTTTACACCCTGTATATACACATACAATATATGTGTACATGTATATATATGTGTGTGTGTGTATATGTATTTGTAGAATTGAAATTGTTTTTATGGTATGGTATACAGGGTGGGGAAGCAAAATTTACAATGAACAT
Source organism: Sphaeramia orbicularis (assembly GCF_902148855.1). Taxonomy (NCBI): domain Eukaryota; kingdom Metazoa; phylum Chordata; class Actinopteri; order Kurtiformes; family Apogonidae; genus Sphaeramia; species Sphaeramia orbicularis. The sequence continues at coordinate 17,089,974 of NC_043963.1, read as the reverse complement.
TTAGTTGTTTTTTCTCAGCAGGCACTATGTCAGTTGTTTTGAAACCAAACATATATGATGTCATAATCATACCTAACACTATTATCCATACCTTTTCACAAACTTTTGCCCATATGAGTAATCAGGAAAGCAAACGTCAAAGAGTGTGTGATTTGCTGAATGCACTCGTCACACCAAAGGAGATTTCCAAAATAGTTGGAGTGTCCATAAAGACTGTTTATAATGGAAAGAAGAGAATGACTATGAGCAAAACTATTAGGAGAAAGTCTGGAAGATACTATTAAAGAAGAATGGGAGAAGTTGTCACCTGAATATTTGAGGAACACTTGCGCAAGTTTCAGGAAGCGTGTGAAGGCAGTTATTGAGAAAGAAGGAGGACACATAGAATAAAAACATTTTCTATTATGTCAATTTTCTTGTGGCAAATAAATTCTCATGACTTTCAATAAACTAATTGGTCTTACACTGTCTTTCAATCCCTGCCTCAAAATATTGTAAATTTTGCTTCCCCACCCTGTATATTATTATACTGAAGACAATAAGCAATGTCACTCTAGTGTATTCCAAATCAATTTTCAATACCAGGATCAAAACCTAAAATCTTGTATCTTTTTGAATATGCACTGATAGATGCATCAGGAGATTGTGTTGTGTGTGCAGTGTGGTTGTATCAGTATCTACAGGGGTTGGACAAAATAATGGAAACACCTTCACCTCAAGATGATAATGCCCCAATCCATACAGCTAGAATTGTTAAAGAATGGCATGAGGAACATTCTAATGAAGTTGAGCATCTCGTATGGCCGGCACAGTCCCCAGACCTCAACATTATTGAGCATTTATGGTCAGTTTTAGAGATTCAAGTAAGACGTCGATTTCCACCGCCATCGTCTCTAAAAGAGTTGGAGGGTATTCTAACTGAAGAATGGCTTAAAATTCCTTTGGAAACAATTCACAAGTTGTATGAATCAATACCTCGGAGAACTGAGGCTGTAATTGCCGCAAAAGGCAGACCTACACCATATTAAATTATATTTTCTTGATGTCTTAAGGTGTTTCCATTATTTTGTCCAACCCCTGTAAGTCCTTTTAGCACCTCTTTCTCTCTCTTTCTCTCTCTCTCCTAATACAAATGCTTTTACGGCTGTTTAAAGTTTTCATTAGCCACTCTACATGTTCTCTTACAGGACTCCACCCTGACTCCACCTATTAGACTCATTACATTTAAAACTATAATTGTATCAGGTCTCATCCCTAATAATAAGTCAAGTACACTATTTTTGACTTGTATACAACCGTAGTACTTGCACATCTACTAAATTTGCAAGACACGCTGTCATATAATTTGTGTCTTAACCAGCTGGACAAAAGGTTTTATCCAGAACAAGTAAAGGTTGATGCATTATCACTGATAAATACATGCAATGAATCTGCAGAAGGTTCCGTTGTGAAACTAAATAAATGTCAGTGAGACAGAAGGGAAACATTCTTAACAACAAAGAGGCGAGCGGAGATAATCAGCAGGCTGTTAATGCTTTAATGACATCTTCTAACACCGGACAGTGTTTAGAGCTGAACCCACAGCGCAGACTCCACTGTGTGTAAACTCTGTGTGTGTGTGTGTGTGTGTGTGTGTGTGTGTGTGTGTGTGTGGACGATCCGGCCCTGCAGATGTGTGTTATCCAAGATGTGGCTGTCTTAACAATCTCATTTCTTCTTCATCTCTTTTCTTATCTTCAGTTGTTCTTCTCTGAAACCTAAAAATGATCCGTCCAGCCATTTTTCCAACAACAAACCCAAGCAGTGTGTGAAGCCACCAGAACGCCTCCACTAATGCTGGCTGAACATTTCACGAGTTTGTGTCCAAAATGAAGTTGACACCAACTGAAAGAAGCAACACCTACTGAATAACAAAAACGACAAAAGCTTATTGTAACACAACAGATAATACAAGAGGTGCATCAGACACGCCATCAGTCTGCGATTCAGAGTTTGGACTTGAGGAATGTTCATCAGGATGTAGTTGAACGTTTGGAAAGTGGCTTTATTGTGTGAAAAAATTGTGGCTTTAGAACATCAGTGGGTACATTTAAGACACCAGACAATAGAAAGCACCAGTTAAAGTTCAGTTTATTAACCCATAAAGACCCAAAGAGCCACCGACAACCCAACCATCTACTAATGTAAAATGTTTAATACCTGTTCATCCATTAATCCTATCAATATGTAAATAATTATACAGATTATCTTTTCTTTTTTGTCAGACAGATGGAAAAAGTTAATTCTTTTAGCTTTTTTCTTTTACCCTACCTACTTTAGGTAAAAGAATGTACTCTTTTTCCATCCGTTTGACAAAAAAAGAAAAGGAAATCTGTGTAAGTTCTAGGACACAGTATGAACCTAATTGGACTACATGTACATTATAATCATTATTTATTTATTTAGTTATTTATTTATTATATGACAGGGACAGTACAGTCAAACATAGTTGTGGCTGATGTGATGCATATAGAGCACAGGTGTCAAAAATGCAGCCCGGGGGCCAAATCCGGTCCATGGGATGAAATTTGTGACATTTCACTTTAGATATTAACAATCAATGATGTCAAAATCATTTTAATACAGGTTCCACATACAGTCCAATTAGATTTCAAGTGGGTCAGAACCAGTAAAATATTATCATAATAACCTATAAATAATGACAACCCCAAATTTTCTCTGTTTTTTTGGTGCAAAAAAGTAAAATTACATGAAAATGTTTACATTACCAAACTATACTTTTATAAAAAAAAAAAAAAAAAAAGCGAATAACCTGAACAAATATGAACAAACGGCAATTTTACCAATATTCTGTCTGTTACTAAATGTTTTGTGTGATTGTAACTAGGGCTGAACGATATGGACAAAATTTCATATCTCGATATTCATGCCAGATATCTCGACATCGATACGATATGATATGACTACGGGTTCAGTGAAAACCAAGCGTTTTTCAGAAAAATATTAACATTATAATACAAAAGAATGTGGAAAGTTCACTTTTATTTATAAGAACTCACTGCCAGTCATCAACATTAACATAAAGTACAAATAAATTCATTTGTTGTGACTTCCAGAGCTGTACATGCAGGGCGAGCACGGGGGAAATCTATATAGTTTATATCATTGCTTTTTCGATATTAATATCTTGAATGTTCATATCTCGATATTGATACGATAACGATATGTCTTTCAGCCCTAATTGACAACACACATAAAATGATAAACTGATAAAACGAAGCAGAATATTGTTAAAATCGCACTTGTTTTTCTTAAGACAATTCAAATTGTTCACGTTATTCAGATTTTTAAGGAAACTTTGAAGAAGTAAACCAGATCATAATATAATTTTACTGTTTTCACTGTTATTACTTCACTGGTCCGGCCCACTGGAGATCAAATTAGGCTAAATGTGGCCCCTGTACTAAAATGAGTTTGATACCCCTGTTATAGAGTTTAGATCTAGTGCTAATTCTCAACTCCAGTCCCCTGTTGGGCTCTTCCACAACATTGCAGTACAAAATAAAATATGCATAATTTAAAACAATCATACCATACAATTCAATAATCCAGTGTTGTATTTATATGATATGAGGCATTCGTTCATTCACTCACTTTCCCACACAATATACACAATATTTACAGATGAGAACAGTTGTGTTCTGTCTTTAATCAGGTTTTGGTGTAAAATGCAGTTTGTCATCTTTCATGGTCATCAGATATGACCCATTTTGGACGTTCAGAAGCTCCATAGTTACCGTGGAAACACTGTCATCTTCTACAACATTTATTCACCAGTAAAACCCATGGAGTTGGATCAATGACAGTGGATGGAAACAGTTGTTTTTACATTCAGTTATTGATATCTTTGCTAAAAAAAAAAAAAAAAAAAAAAAGTCACTTTTTCTTCAGTTTTCTCTGTTTTTCATATAATAAACCTCAACTTTCAATTGAGCTTTTATGAACATCCACATGATCAGTAAATTAAATATAGGAAAATACATTATTTTCACTGAAAATAATACAAAATAAAGAGGATGATAAGATAAGATATGCCTTTATTTCCCAAAAGGGGAAATTCCAGTACAAGCACACAAGAGCAAAGAAGTATAAAAACAAGATATACACAATCAATATTATAATAAATGGTTTTAAATCACTTAAGAAAGGTTAGAGATGGAGAAAAATTTATTTGGGAAGTGCCACTAAAGTAGCACCGGGTCTTTATGCGTTAAGAGTAGTGAGCTGTTAGCACATGGAGGAAATCTGCACCCCAGAATATACAGTCGCAGAAAAAATTATGAGACCATCAAGTCATCAAAAACAGTGGTTCTGCAATCCAGTACTAACTCCTGTGTGTATCATGTGACTAAAATATGGAAGTAAATCTATCTCATCAGATTTTGAATGATAAAAGCCATTGAATTTCTAGCACTGAATTTTTTTGCACTGAAATTAAGTATCTTAATTTTTTGTTTCTCAGTTTAACTATGTTCATAAATTTAGAATTAAAAAAAAATTCGGATGCAAAAAAATTCAGATCACACATCTGGGACACCAAGGAAAAGCAACTGATTCTATCTCAAGACGAACCGACAGCCAGCCAATCGAGTTACGTTAGGTTGGTCATGTGACACCAATGCAAGAAGACAGTCAGCACGGATGTGAGATCTGAATTTTATGCATCTAAATTTTTTGCATCTGAATTTTTTGTATTTGAATTTTGTGCTTCTGAATTTTTTGTATTTACATTTTTTGCATCTGAATTTTTTGCATCTGAAATTTTTGCATCTGAATCTTTTTGGATCTGAATTTTTTTTTTATTCTAAATTTATGAAAATAGTTAAATCTGACACCAAGGAAAAGCAATCGATTCTATTTCAAGTTGAACCGACAGCCAGCCAATTCAGTTACGTTAGGTTGGTCATGTGACACCGATGCAAGAAGACGGTCAGCACGGATGTGTGATCTGAATTTTTTTGCATCTGAATTTTGTGCTGCTGAATTTTTTGCTTCTGAATTTTTTGCATCTGAATTTTTCGCTTCTGAATTTTTTTGCATCTGAATTTTTCGCTTCTGAATTTTTTGCATTTGAAATTTTTTGCTTCTGAATTTTTTGCATCTGAATTTTTTGCTTCTGAATTTTTTGCATCTGAATTTTGTGCTTCTGAATTTTTTTTGCATCTGAATTTTTTGCATCTGAATTTTATGCTTCTGAATTTTTTGCATGTGAATTTTTTTTATTCTATATTTATGAACATAGGTGAATTCAGAGACAAAAAATGCAGACACTTAATTTCAGTGCAAAAAAAAATGTCAGTTCTAGAAATTCAATGGCTTTTATAATTCAAAATCTGATGAGATAGATTTACTTCCATACTAAAACAGACAGAAAAGAAAACATGGAATGCCTAAAAGCACTGTTTTTGTCAGTACAATGCCATAGATATTGATGTAAGAACTGAAGTGATTTTGGTTATTATCAAGAAAACATGGAAAATGGATAGATATCAGCTCTGAAATTAAACTGTTATGAGCTATTTTTGTTGTTTTCATTATATTTGTCCAAACAAATGTACCTTTAGTTGTACCAGGCATTAAAATGAACAAGAAATTGAAGAAAACAAGGGTGGTCTAATAATTTTTTCCATGACTATATATGTCCACACCAATAAAAAACTGCAAAAATATCCATCAATTTATACATGTATAATCACCAGCATTGCATTTCATTACAGCTGCATCATATGTTTCTGTTTACAGCTTAAAAAATACTTGTTAGTGTTTAGCATTATACTGCACTGAAGCACCATGACATAAAATCAGTTGTTTTTTTACATTATTTAATCCAACCCTACATCCCAGAAACAATGTGGATGTAAAACTAAACCACATTTCCAGTTCTGTAGTGGCAGTTTAAGGAACATTATGCTTTGCCAAGACAAAATGTGTTGCGAGCAATTTACATTTATGTGCAGAATCAACATTATGTTAATTAAAAGTAGTTCATTAACAAAAAAATGTTAACAAAAAGAAATGGTGGTTTTATGTTTGGAAGTGGAATTACTAGTGCAGTTCAGTTCTGTGGAAAGGTTTTTTTTTTTTTTTTTTTCCAAAATAATTCTAATTTTCTGAACACAAAGGTAATTTTATGGCAAATTTCCGAAACATACAATTACGACACAACAAGTTTCGACCTGATGTTATCACATGAACATCATATTTTTTCTTGACGGGTTCAGAATTGTACCTTTCAAAGCGTATGTTCTGCAGGTTGGCATGATTTGAGGTGAATGTAAATGAAATCTCCATGTTGGCTGAAATGTGGGTCAGTATCCATGGCGACTGTTTGAGGGGGGGGGGGACATTTGGAGATGCTTTAAGCGTTTTTCTGCTGAACTGTGGGAGTGAGTTTGGTTTTTCTGTGTGAAGAATGAGCATCTGTGAGCGTCTGCTGCTGTAAAATGTCACAGCCCTCGTCAAACTGTATATAATACTGTCCATAGAATGTATACTGTCTACAGATACATACTGCCAGACACCGTTCACTCATTTCAGGTTAACATCTTGAGACTTTTTCCTCTCAAAGGTGTCAGAATATGACATTTGTTCCCAGATAGGAGATCATACCGTGGTGTAGTACTAGTGGTATTATATCTGAGTGAGTTCTGCGTCTATGTTTTGCGTTCAAGCTGCTTCCCTGCGGTGGTTCTGCACTCTCCAGCTGCAAAACGTTTCCCCTTCTTCACCTCCGAATCTTTTTAACTTCATTCAGGGCTGATGCGTCGACTTCAAGTTTTAACTCTAACGACATCTCGTAGTGAAAAAAAGCTGCTTCAGGCTTTTAGCGCCGTGGTGCCTTCACTGACAGCTGGAATCATCGCTATTATGTGTCATGAAAGAATCGTCTATAATGAGCGCCACTGGAACTATTTTTGTTTATTTCTTTAATTTAGTGAATAATGCTGGTTTTCTACTGAATCCATGCATGAGCAGCCTGTTTACAACACAATGTAATAATAATTATGACAAACTGACAGCGCTGCAAAGTGCTTTACAACACATATGTGAGAAAAAATAGTTATGCACGACAATATTAATAAAACTACGAAACACATTTTTGACATTAAGTGGAAATAAAAACAAGACTTTCCGAATAAGACGACTAATTAAATGTTCAAAAATATGCAGAGAAAATGATTTAGTTTTCTTCTCCAAAACCAAACACAGATATTTATCAGAAAAATCCATGCTTGATAAGAATTAGGAATTGCTGCTACACCTTAATGCAACATATGTGGAAAAATGGACTTCCACACACAGATGATTTGTTGTATTGTTTTGTGTGTCTGTTGTTAGCTAGCTAACACTACCTGCTAACATGCATCCTAACACTGAATTTAAACCAGGGGTGTCAAACATGCGGCCCGGGGGCCAAAACCAGCCCACCACAATTGCTAGCGGCGCCCTAGGTGGAGATAGAAGATCTATTCAAAGAGCGACTGTGTGAGTTAGAGGAAAAACTACCCACATCAATATTAACATTAGTATTACCTCCTCTGTTATCACCATGTTTATGACTGACTTTCTTCTTCTCCTTCTTCTTCTTCTTCTTCTCCTTCTTCTTCTCCTCCTTCTTCTCCTTCTCCTTCTTCTCCTTCTCCTTCTTCTTCTCCTTCTCCTCCTTCTTCTCCTCCTTCTTCTCCTCCTTCTCCTTCTTCTCTTCCTTCTTCTCCTTCTTCTCCTTCGTCTCTTCCTTCTTCTCCTCCTTCTTCTTCTTTTCCTTCTTCTTCTCCTTCACCTTCTTCTCCTTCTTCTTCTGCTCCTCCTCCTTCTTCTCCTTCTTCTCCTCCTTCTCCTCCTCCTTCTCCTTCTTCTTCTTCTTCTTCCCCTTCTCCTTCACCACCTTCTTCTTCTTCACCTTCTTCTCCTTCTTCTTTTCCTTCTCCTTCTTCTCCTTCTTCTTCCCCTTCTCCTCCTTCTTCTCCTCCTTCTCCTTCTTCTTCTTCTTCTTCTTCTTCTTCTTCACCTTCTTCTCCTTCTTCTTCTCCTTCTTCTCCTCCTCCTTCTTCTTTTTCTTTTTCTCCTTCTTCTCCTCCTCCTTCTTCTTCTTCTCCTTCTTCTTCTTCTTCTTCTCCTCCTTCTTCTTCATCTCCTTCTTCTTCTCCTTCTCCTCCTTCTTCTTCTCCTTCTCCTCCTTCTCCTCCTTCTCTTTCTTCTCCTCCTTCTCTTTCTTCTCCTTCTCCTTCTTATTTTTCTTCTCCTCCTTCTCCTTCTTCTTCTTCTTCTTATTTTTCTCCTTCTCCTCCTTCTTCTTCTTCTTCTTTTCCTTCTCCTTCTTTTCCTTCTCCTTCTTTTCCTTCTCCTTCTTCTCCTTCTCCTTCTCAAAAAACTTTACTTTTCTTCATGGTATTCAGCCACTGTGGTTCATTCAGGGTGGCGCCCCCTGGTGTACTGATTGACAAACGCTCTTTCCAACACATTAAATGTCAGTAGCAGCACTTTGTTCCAGTCAGACTAACGACAATAAAGCACATTTTCAAGGATAACCAAGAACTGTATTGGTGTTATTAAGTACTCATATCGGCACTCAGTATCGGCAAGTACTCAAATGTAAGTACTTGTATTTTTTAAGTTTGGAACTCAGTAACACACTACACTTTTAAGTAAGTCTCAGACTGGAAACGTTTCTGCTCCAGACAGACACATGTAAAAGGATTAGACAATTACCATTTTTTTTATAATTTTCTTGAAGGTTTTTTTTATATTTGTTCAGAACGTAAACTCTCAAACAGTGCAGGGATCAGCCTGAGGGGGGCGCTACACCCCAGTTTCACATTCCGTGCATTTTGTCGCATTTTTATCTGAAACTTCAGAACGTCTTTGCCTCGTAAAGCTGCTCTGATTGGCCTGAGGGGGCGCTGTGTTTGTTTACTCATTACTGATTGGCTAAAGGGCTGCCTGCTTGTTTACTCTGACACACACAGGGATACAAATACACAATGTAAACACACACACACACACTGATATACACTGAGGCTTCTCGCTGTCTGCTGCGGCTTCGATCTGAACTCGGAGTTACAAACACAGGGCTGAAAATAACACTTTTTACACACACTGACACACACACACACAGCTCAGTTGAGTGGATATGTGGGACAGCAGCTCAGGGATAGACAACTGATTCACTTTGAGTGGCACATGGATATTTATAGACTGTGTGTGTGTGTGTGTGTATGTGTGTGTTTTAGTGTGTTTTGACAGCAGGTGATGTGTGCAGACGTATTAACGGTGGTAGATGAGTGTGTGTCTGTCTGTGTACTTCTGCAGGTCTATCACTTGTTAACATAGTTCTACATAGTGTGTGTGCATGCGTGTGTGTGTGTGTGTGTGTGTGTCAGTCAGGTGATCAGCAGTGAGCATGCTCAGACATCTGTTTGTTTCTGTTGCTCCTCGTATCAGTTCGTCGTCATGGCAGCAGCAGGGAAAGAAGTCCCGCGCACTCACACACACACCTATACACACACACACACAAAAAGATGACGTCTTCCCATCGGTGAACATCAGGACCTTTACTATATTTTTTTTTTTTTTCACACACTCTAAGCTCCGTTAAAAAAAAAGGAATAAAAAACAAAAAACTGTGCTGATGCTGGTGCTGAGTTTCCACATTCTGCTGTCATTTATGGTCCAGTGTTTCTCATTAATGATACAGACTGTGGAGGCCCGCCGTCGTCTGTTTTCCTCCGCCACAGTCTTATAATGAACTGAAAATAATGTGCCAAGCAGAGTCTCACTTAACCATGTGGCAAACGATGTAAATTAATTTTGGAACGAACACGGAGCATGTTGTTTACGTTAGAATGCACAGCGCTGGAAATGAAAATAAGCACACAAATAACATTTTACATTATATACATGTGTGTGTGTACATGTCTGTGTATAAAACGCACAATCAAGACACACCCTGAACCACAAGGTAATGAAACGGCAAGAGCAGAACTAGACCTGATCCACCAGAACCAGACCTGGTCCACCAGAACCAGACCTGATCCACCAGCTTCAAAATGATATGAACCACTACTGCAACAGAGAAAAGGATAAGCTGAGTGGAATGTTAATGTTGTTTATCCATCCATCCATCCATCTATTAATCATCTGTCCGTCCATCCATCCCTCCCTCCGTCCATTTGTCCTTCCATCCATCCATCATCCATCCATCCATCCATCCATCCATCCATCCATCTGTCCGTCCATCCATTTGTCCGTCCATCCATCCGTCTATCCATCCATCCGCCCATCCATCCATCCACCCATCCATCCATCCATCCATCCATTCGTTCGTCCATCCATCCATCCATCCATCCATCTGTCCGCCCATCCATTTTCAGAACCACAATGCTACACTAACATTCCAGGCCTTAATGCTCAATTCTGATTTTTTTTTTTTTTTTTTTTTTTTTGCTGAAATCCACTTTTTTTTTCTTTAGTACTGTAATTCAAATGCGACTGTCATCAGATTCTCATGTGAGTAGTCTACAGTCCTGAAGTGGCCTATATGCGCAGAAAAAACATGATGTCACACCCAGCACATTGTGTTTATGTAGGAAATAATAGTAAAAGTAAATATGGATTTTACCTGGTCCCGTGTCCACTACAATACAATACAATACAATACAATACCATACCATACTGGTTACTGCTACTGGACTTATAACAGCTCTGTTTATTTTTAGCAGCACACCCTTGAAGTACAAAAAATCTGTATGAAAGTATCTCACAAAATTATATGCAACAATACTGATAATATACAAAACTGCAAACAAATACTAAAATATACAAAAAGCCACCTCTACACCACAGATAGAAGAAAAACAGTATATACAACATATAACGGATATATGCAGGTAATACAGGATCTATGGAAGTTAAAGTAAAAAAACAAGGTGTATGAGTTGTGATAATTGCACTGAAGTCGGGTGAGTATTGTACTGTTAAACATCAGCTATGTATCCAATTTATTATTACATATAAAAGTGGTCTGGGTCTGATTTGATCAAATCAGTTCAGTGCTGTTCAGACAGTCATAAAAAGTCAGATATGGGTCACATATAGGCAAAAAGTCAGATTTGACCACTTTTACCTGCATGTGAACATAGCTTTAGTCCACACTGGGGGGGGGGGGGGGGGGGGGGGGGGTCGCCACTTCATTGCATGGTATTGCTTGTTGTTTATTTGCTGTCATTACTGAACATACCTGCTAACATTAATAATGCTTGTATTTTCAAAGAAGTAAATGTTATTTCCAACAGGTGTTGTGTTCATGTCTGTATGTTCGTTACTATGGCAGAATCTGCTCCGTGTTTCAGGTTTTGCTTGGATTCTTGCTGTAATAATGTAAAGCAGAACAGGCGGTCCTCACACCAGGTGTCCATTTTCTCAGGAGGTGAAAAATAACGTCAGAACCGAGGACTCGGTGGAACAAAAAAATCAACGTTGACAGCACATAATAATCTACTTGAAGCCGTGACTCAGGCAGAAGTCAAAGATAATCACCATGTTAACAGAGCCTGTGCAAAATCAGATAGAACTCAACAGGGAAATGCATTTATTTTATATATTTGGTTAGTAATGTATGCTCTAATTTAATTCAGTTAAAAAATGTAAGAAGAAAAGGTAACATCTAAAAAAAACTATACCTTGTCTGAACAAAAGAAAAAAGAAAAGTATAATTACATAAACAGAAGACAAAATGAATGACATTAGCTGTATTTAGAAAATGTTGAAACATGGTAGAAATAAAAGCTACACACACAAAAAACACAGTGCTTTTTATTGAAAAGAGTTAATAAGTGTATTGATGAATAATTAGACTGATAACAGTATGAAAATATTGATAAATTTTATTAAAATTTTAAGATTTTTTGGTGAAATCTGATTGTTTCAGATGCTCCTTCATATTACACATTAAATGCAACTTCTATCAGTTTTGAGTATGAACTGAATGCAACCCTGAAGTGACCTGCATGCGTAAAAGAGGTCCTGATGTAATACACAATGTTTATTTTATTTCTTTTTTTCTTTCTTTCTTTCTTTTTTTTTTTTTTTACCTTTATTGAAGCGACACCAAGTGACAAGGAAACTTATGAACAATATTTACATTTACATTAAGTCATCATAATGTGGTAGAAGGGGTGGGGCGATTGGGGGTTAAGATATATGGCATGTAATATACAAAAGAAACAAAATGTCTGACTGACCAGGTAGTATGAATCAATGTCCTGTCTTGGTTGTGTAAATGTTTTGTGTGTGATGGAGTGTGTAAAATGTGTATGCGGTGTGACTGTTGTGATGTGGGCTTCTAAAAAAAAATAAAAAAATAAAATCAGGGATATGACCAAAGATAATCATTAGGTAACTGAAATTAAAAGAAAAGAAAAGAAAAGAAAAGAAAAGAAAAGAAAAGAAAAGGAGAGAGACAGAAAGAAAAGGAGAAAAATGGGAGGGGTAATGAAAATAGATTAAAAAAATAAATGAAAATAACCAAATGAGATTAAAAGTACAATTTATCTACATCATAGCTTTGTTACCGTTTGTCGCATGTCATCGACAAAAAAGTCGGATGAATGCGACCTGGGCGTTCAGACTGGAGTCGCATTGCAAAATATCTGATACGTATCGGATTTAGGACCACATATGAAAGTGACTGGGGTCGGATTTATGCTGTTCAAACCAAGGTTATTATCGTTAGTGAAAACTAACGAAATGACGAAAACTAGAATTGTAAAAACATTTTCGTTAACTGAAATAAATCAAAAGTATAATTAAAAGGAAAAAAAACATAACTAACTGAAACTGTATTGTGTGTTTACAAAACTAACTAAAACAGATAAAAATTATGGATAAAATTCCCTTCGTTTTCGTTGTTGTCAACGTCAGATTGATATGAAATCCATTTATTTCGCTCTAGCAGTTTTAGCCAGCGGCACCATACGACACCTCACTGTCCGTCACTTGTCGTTTAGTTCTGTACGGGATTTATTTGAAAACGACGCCGAAGAAGAGAAAAGATATGACTAAACTAAAACTAAGAAAAAAAATTTAGAAAAAAAATGAAAGCTAATAAAAACTAGCAAACCTGCTCTAAAAACGAATTAAAACTAAGTGAATTAGACAAAAAGAAGTCAAAACTAAATAAAACTAAACTAGAATGAAAAATCCAAAACTATTATAACCTTGGTTCAAACTCTTTAACCCTTTCATGCATAGTGGTCACTACAGTGGACAGTTACTCTACAGCTTTACTCTTGTATATTCATGGGTTTTGTTGTTTTAGTTCCATATCAACCAACACAGTGGACACTTATGCATCATCTCATAAACTGCAATTCATACCATTATTGTAACTTTGCTATTCTTGGTTGGTTCTTGAGTGGAAATCAATTGTTAATATTTATTTTTTGCATATTATCTCCATGAAGTGAGTAATAACTAGTATTAGAATATGTTAAAATGTGAGAAAACATCAGATTAGCTCCATTAAACATGGTTTCATTTCACTGTTTTCATATCACTTTATGATATTGGGTTTTAAATACATGTTTCTTTGCTTCAAGAATAAAATTCATGGTGTAGCTGAGTAGACATTTTTGTAACTCCATGAAAAACAGGTTGATTTAAAAAAAAAAAAAAAAAAAAATTCAATCACATTGTTTTTTTTTTTCATGCCTAAAGAGGAATAAAAACACTCAGGAAAAAAAAATCTTGATTAAGGTTCTCATAATTCATGCATGAAAGGGTTAATAGATCGGATACAGGTCACATATGGGGAAAAAAAAAAAAAAAAAAAATCGGATTTGGGCCACATTTGCCTGCAGTGTGAACGCAGCCTAATTTCAGTGTCTAGTGCTGGTCAGTAAAGCTTTTCTGATTCTGGTATTTGTATGACGCCTCTGGCTTCTCTCTGAGCCACTGAAATAACTTCATTAAAGTTTAATTAAGTCTAACAGTGAAAACACAGGCAAACACTGCAGCTTTCATCACAAGGACTTCTCAGGAGTGTTTTTTTTTTTTTTTTTTTTGTAATTAGTTTTCTTTTATTTTCTTGAACACAACATCATAATTTCCCTGAACCCGCCTTTTCTACCCCCGTGTCAGCTCCATTTCCTACAACCCCCAGAACACCTTTTCACTACTTTCCAGAAGGATAAATGTGGCACTACTTAAGTAAATAAACCATATACTTTTAGAGAAAGGCACCGAAATGTGGCATCTGCCCCCGGTGTTTTATTTCACTGAAACATTTTCAGCTGTCATCCCAAACCTCCGGGATCTCCAACGTGCAACAAAACAGATGATAAAAAAAATGGATTTCATCACAAAGAACCTGTTTTGTAATCATGTTCAGGTGAATTTTCTCTCATTAAAACTAGTTTGTGTGTTTGTTCGGGGAATTTGGGACACACAGCCAAGAAAAAAGGGAACAAATAAATAAGATTAGAGCAAAGCAGGGATTATGTAATCATGTACAACAGTGTGAGCATTAATGCTTTGTTTATAGGAGTCGAATTAGCATCATAGTTTTAGTATTTTCTCAAGACATTACTTTTATTTTCTGTGTTAAACAATTTGTCTGTGATATAGTGTAATAGTGCATTTTTTTTCAACCCAGCTCAAACCTTGTGAGGTTAAATTAATTCTTTACTTCTGTTTCTGCAGTTGGCACACGTTTCCTGGATAGATATTAAAAAGAGGCTATTTAAAGCATATGGTCTTTCAGAAGGAGTTGAACCCTCAACTGGAGCAATTTTAACCCATAAAGACCCAAACATCCACCGGTAACCAAAGCATCTACTGATCTAAACTGTTTAGTACCTGCTGATCCACTAATTCTATCAATACATGTAAATAATTGCTGTAAAATACAGTTTGTCATCTTTTCATGGTCATCAGATATGACCCATTCGGACGTTCAGAGGCTCCGTAGTTACCGTGGAAACACCGTCATCTTCTACAACATTGATTCACCTGTAAAACCCATGGAGTTGGATCAATGCAGGTAGATGGAGACACTGGATTTATGTTCAGTTAATGAGAGATTTGACAGAAAAAGTCACTATTTCTCCCATTCCATGATGATTAAAGTACATGATTCATAAAATAGGGAGATAAATATTTATTATTAATAATATTTTCTGGAGAGGGGGTGGGATTAAATAAATTGCACTTCTTCCCACCCCTTTTCGGGCATGTAAATAAAACTATTCTGCTGTTCTTCTGTCTAAGATTGTTATAATTGTTGATATTTGTATTATTATTTATGTTTTGCTTGTTGCATATATGTTAAATTTCATTGCATGTTTGGAATAAAACACTAAATCAAATCAAACAGTGAAAGTGAAACTAAAGACGCTTTACTAATTCCTCTATTGCCACATTTCTACTACATGGAACCGGTTCGACTCGGCTCAGCTCGTCTCCTGTTGTGCACCTCATCTCCTTTCCCTTCTTACCTTCGGAAACTTGTATTTGAGGAGTCGCGACGTTTGTTGCCCGCACCGGAACCGGCCCGGTGTTCACTCTGCCGCTACATTCACAAGCGCCACTAAGTAGCGTATCAAATATGTGACATTCCTGTAAATGAATCAGATGCTGTGGACAAATGTTTGAGGATATTGGAGGGATTCCACCCTTTTGAAGACATGGAAGCTTTGCAAGTGTTCCAAGTAAGTGGACCTGGTGTCATCTTTTTAGACCGTTTCTGCCTCAACGCCATGTTGGTCACATTCTGACCAAAACAATGCAGCGTACGTGTGACGCCATCGCGCATGCACAACGAAGGCGGAATCGATAAGCAGAATCGTTAAGCAGGCAGGAAAACGATTCCAAGGAATCGAGCTACCGGGAACCGGTTCTCAAAAAGAACCGGTTCTCGAGTCCCATCCCTATTGGCAGAAGTGAAATTTTTTTGGTTGTACCACTTGACTTTTTTGTTCCATAACCCTCAGGATCTTTTAAGAAATTCCAAATGACTGTCTTAGTGCGTCCAACCTCAGCAGCGATGGCGCATTGCGAGAGGTCTTGCTTATGCAGCTCAACAATCCAACCAAAGAGAGAAAACTTTTTTTTTACCTTTGCCATCAGGAGGTCATGACAGTGTGAATACCGGACAGAAAATTACATTGAATCCACATTACTGCACAGATTTTGGCTTTTAAAGGCTGTGGTCTTAAACTTTAGATTGACTGATGAACAGCGTTTTTCAATTTGTTTTCAATAAACTGCTTACTTATTTTTTTTTTATTTCTTTTTTATCTCTCTCCCATTTCTTCTTTTTGCATTTTGAAACTCTACTTAGAACCTTCCAACAATGCAACATGTAAATTCATGCCATTTTTCAATTGGTCTTAAATTTTGATCAGGAGTGTATAATAATGTATGAATTTACCCTGAGCATCTTCATCAGGGGTGTCAAACTCATTTTAGTTCAGGGGCCACATTCAGCTAAATTTGATCTGAACTGGGCCGAACCAGTAAAATAATAACAGTGAAAAAAGTAACATTATATTATGATCAGGTTTACATCTACAAAGTTTCCTTAAAAATCTGAATAAGATGAACAAGTTGAATTGTCTTAAGAAAAACAAGTGCAATTTTAACAATATTATACCTCGGTTTATCAGTTTATCATTTACACATGTGCATTACAATCACATTAAACATTTAGTAACACGCAGAATATTGGTAAAATTGCATTTACTTTTCTTAAGACATTTCCGTTTGTTCATATTTGTTCAGGTTATTCATGTTTTTTGTAAATGTATAGTTTGGTAATGTAAACATTTTGATGTAATTTTATTTTTTTTTACACCAGAACAAAGAAAGAATTTCAGGTTGTCATTATTATATGACAATATTTTACTGGTTTGACCCACTTGATATCTAATTGGACTGTATGTGTTTGTATGTAGAACCTGAATTAAAATAATTTTGACACCATGGATTGTTAATATCTTCAGTGTAATTTTTGCATTTCATATATCCATCCCGCAGGCCAGATTGGACCCTTTGGCGGGCCGGATTTGGCCCCCGGGCCACATGTTTGACACCTGTGATCTACATGATCAGTGAATTAAATATAGGAAAATACATGATTTACACTAAAAAGATGCAAAACACAGACGATAATATTACAATTAATGGTAATAAATCGCTTAAGAAAGGTTAAATATAGAAAAAATTAATTAGGGAACAGTCACATAAGTAGCACCAGGTCTTCATGGGTTAATGCTCTGCTCAGTGAAGGCTGGATGTGCAGCTGGTTCATCTGTTAAACTGTGAACGACTCTAGAAATGTTTGGGGTTGCCCAGAGCAGCAGGAGGTCCAACAGAAACACAGCGTCCTGCTGCGATTAAATGTTCTGAAAGTGAAGACCTTCAGAGCCCGCAAAGACGGGGAGAACACAGAAGGCTCCGGATTCTAAGAAATATCCTGTTAAACACAGAGATCTGCAATGAACGGTAACACAAGAAGGTACACAATCAATGTAGGGGGGAGAATAATGATAAATAAGAGGTAGAGTGGAAGAAAATGAAAGTCAAAGTGGGATGAAGAGAAATAAATGGATAGTACAGGCTGATGGAAATGAAATAAGGATAATAAATGGGCACTAAAACAGAAGGATCCAGAGTACGCAGCTTCTGCCTCTCAGTCAAAATACTCATATAAGATGCAGTAGTGGATGTAAAGTCGAGGAGGATCATGGGAGATAAAAGAAAACTACAAACAAGATGGAAGATTCAAAGATGGAGTGGATGAATTTGGAGCTCTTGGTTTTCGTTTTTAGTAAACTCACTTTTATTAGTCTTTGGTACCTTTATTATTATTATTTAAACAAGAAGATCTTCTGTTGCTTGCAAAAGAGAAGCAATTCAATTCAATTCAATTTCATTTGTATAGCCCAATATCACAACAAGGTTATCTCAAAGGGCTTTACAGAGTCAGTTGGGTGTAAACATCAACAGTCAAATAAACAGCAAGAAAATGAGTAATGTCCAGGGCATCCCCCGTCCTTAGACCCTCCTTCTCGGCAAGGAAAAACTCAAAACCCAGTGGGAAAAGGGAGAAACCTCGGGGAGAACCACAGTGAAGGAGAGATCCACTCCCATGGACGGACAGGCTATAGATGCACCAGGACTGATGGACGTCCATTTGCAGATGTAAGCAAAAGAAGAAGAAAAAATCTGTTACCCCCCCCCCCCCCATTCAAAAAAAAAAAAAAAAAAAAAAGGTTCAGATGCACTATAACCCCACATAAGTTGAGCTTACTTAAAAGATTTAGAAAAGTGGTTGCCTTAAAAAAAAATTAAGCACTGAAAAATGAACTTTTTAAATACATTTAACTTTAAATCTTTTGTAATATGAACTGCTTTGCATAGTTGTTACACTTAATTAAGTTCAATATACTAAATTCCAAGTTGATTTAACTAAAAACATTAAAAGATTTTGAGTTAAATGTACTTAAAAAGTTCATTTATCAGTACTTTTTTTTTTTTTCTTTTAAAGACAACCACTTTTCTCAATTTTTTAAGTAAACTCACCGTATCCAGGCTAACAGTCTCCGCCACTGAAAAAAGTAGCAAGTCAGCTAGCAGACACCCAGCTAAGAGAAAATATCCATGAAACAGGTCGAAGGAACTGGTGGATAATAAAACTAAATGCTTTGGACAATAAAACTAAACAGTCCTCTCACGGTTAAAACAAACAATTGATGATAGCCGACAGCCGCTTAGAACTTTTTGATTTGTATCTTGTAGGATAAACACTGAAACTCCTATTGCAGCTACTGTTTGACCGAAAGCACTGAGACCGGACATGTCCAGACATTCATGGGCAGTTGAAAATTTATGTCGTCAAAAGAAAAAGAGGTGTGGTCATAAGTAAAACTTATTAATTTAAATCCATTTAACTTAAATGTATTCACACATTTGACTGTATCTACAAATGAGTTGACTTTACTTCATATATTCTAGTAATGTCATCAGACTTATATCTTTAAGTGCATTCTAATTCATTTTCTTAAGTATTTTTGACATTCAGGCTTATAGTGTGGGACAGTTCGAAATCAGAAATGAACTCAATGACAATAATGATGATGATGATGATGATGATGGTCTTGGTGGTGATGATGAATATGATCACAGTGGGGAAAAGTACTTCACTTTTATGCCGTCGCTGTTGTCGTGATGCCAGTTTGATACAACATGTGGTGAAAAAGAGTCTCTAAACAGTCCAGGTGTTTATGGCAGAGGGATGAGGGCCATTAAGAGACTTTCTCCTTCTGAGAAGTCTCACTGGGGCATAGAGCATATCCTGTCTGCTGAATCTGTCTGCAAAAACTACAGCAAACTGCCCTGTTCTTTTCATTATATTCTATAATTTTTTTGTCTAAATCCATATTACACTGTAAGCCTGGACTTTGTATTTACTAAAATGCTTTAATTACAATGTACTTAAATGATTTAAGTTTTATTCCATTACTATAAAATGTTCAGTATATTCTACTAATTTGTAGATATAGTCGAAAGTATGAAAAAGTTTAAGTTGAATGGATTTAAATCACTAAGTTTTAGTCATGACCATACCTTTTTATCTCTGCATTGCATTGTGGGTATTGGGCATGTTGTTGAAAATGTGTTCTTTTTCTGTGCAGGGGTTCAGTGGGGTTGTGTTGGTGTTAATTTGGACTTAATGTGTGTATGGCAATGTTTATTGTTGTATTTTTGTAGAGCTGCACCATGAGTCAGAGCCATAGGTCCAATAATGGCTTTCCTGTTTATCTAAAAAAATTTTAGATGTTAAACTTTAAATTTTATCAAATTAAAAGCACTGTCTGTACTAGCTGATTATATTGAGCTACCTTACTCTGAATCTCCAGCTGCGCTACAATATATTAAGTTGAATAACTTAACAAAGTAATTTATATTGCAGTGTGTTTAATTTAAATCTACTTGGAATTGAGTACAATAAACTGATGATATTAAGTCGAATGATTATATAAAGCAATTGACATTGCAAAAAATTTTAAGTTAAATGAACTTGACATTTAGTGTGTTGTACTAAAAATAGTAGTGTTGGGACTTTTTGTTCTTTGAAGGGAGTCATTCAATCAGGAGCCGTTCACTGAAAAGAGCCATTCAAAAGACTGGCTCTTTGATGTTTTTGGCATTATTTTGAAACACCAATGTTTTAATGACTAAATAGGCTACATGTGATGATTGACATTACATTTTAAAGGTGTTTAATTGGCAGTAAATATTATCTTACCGTAAAAAAGAATAGGTAGTTAAAATGTGTGGGCTAAATACATGACATGAGAGGTGACATTAGGCAAATGCTGGAACTGACAAAAAACATCACGGTACATTATGTGGACTAGTCTGTAGCCTAAAAATGAAGAAAAAAATAAAACATTTTCACAGGTGCTCACTCACTCACTCTCAAACTTTTCTCCGGTTTCAACCAGTCTTCCAGCTCCGCCTCCTCCAGTATGCGCACCTCATGCTTCAAACTGTTGTTTTTTTGCTAACTTCTTGCCATGAGACATGCGCAGTGCACAACTACTCTTTTTTTTCTGCTCGAACATTCTCCTCCTGCCCAATGCCTCCCCAGTGACGCAAAATTGACAGGCAATCGGACACTCCCTCCTTAAAAAAAAAAAAAAAAAAACATGAACGGCTCTTTACAAAGACTCGGTACCCATCGTTCATTTCAAAGAGCCGTTCAAAAGATTCGATTCGTTTGTGAACGTCACATCACTATAAAGTAGCAATTCCATTCAAATCAAGCATTTAAGTTTAATACACTCAAGTTTTCATTACTCATGACTAAAATTTTTTAAGGCCACCAATTTCCTCAAATTTTTTAAGTAAACTCAACTTATCCAGTCTAACAGTGTATCAGCAACAGGACTTAGTTCTTTTTATAGTCTTTTCAGGTTTACAATGTATTACCTATAATGTACGTTGCATCAGCTTGTTTTTGACTTTTTCTGCCTGATGTTTCGGACATTGAATATCTACACACATATAGACCTGATGCTGGAAACGGTCAAAATAAAAAATAAAAAAAAAAAAAAAAAAAAAAAAAGGTCAAATTTCTCTGAAAAGTTGCGAAAACATTCTCACGAGCAATGATTTAATGTGTGCAGATATTAACTGCCCACTCACCAATATTCAATACTAAGAGCTGTATGGGCAAGAAATGTAGTGTAAAAGTGAAAAACCATCATCATTTACAGTCAGCATACGGTAAACAGCAGCCATAGTTGTCTATTCATTCACAGTCTATGTATGCATTGCGTGATGTAGCAAAAAACGATGCTTCTGACTGGTTGGTTGGAGCGCCATGTGTTTGGCTGACCCACAGCTACACACCAGCTGCTGGTGAATTCAGAGTAGCCAGGTGTTAAGCGCTGCGGCAGGGAGGAAATAAACTGCTCTGCAAAGGGGTTCTCCATTATTGTGTCTGGAAATGAAGGTGAGATTAAGGTGTTTGTCGACTACAATGAAGCAATATGGTTATTTATGGTGTTGCGTTGTAGATACTGTTGTGTAACTTTCACAGTAAACTGGCCAAACATACACTATAGGAGGTAGATTCCTGTGGGGGGGGGGGGGGGGGTTCAGCCAGGATAACAGATGCAGGACAGTAAAGCAGGGTGACAACAGGAAGAATAACTGCAAACTTTGACATGCACTGAAAAGCAGGTTAATAGGAGTCCCTTCAAGTCTTAAAACAGCACCAGCAGCCAGAAGCATCTGCTGGTGTAAAACATTTAACAACTTCTGAACCTCTAATCTATCAAAACATTGATATAATTCAGGTAAAATGTAGTTTTCCAGCTTTTGAGTGACCCATTTGGACTGTTACGCTCGGTCTAGGGGTTGCCGAGACGCAACATGACATGAGACTCCCCTCCCTCCATGTCCCTTAACAAACAGGAGCAAATTAACAAAACGACCAGCAACCACGGAACTGCAGTATGAGGTATTTATTTACAAAAAAAGAAAAATTAAATCAGGTAAGGGAATCATAATGTTCTACAAAAACAAACGAAGGAAACCAAAAAACATCAGTCTTACCAAACAGAACTTAAAGAAAAAGATTCCCTCCTTGTATCACCGGTTTGACAAAGTTCTAACAAAAAATTACAAATGGCTGGTCTGCACAGAGTGGGAGATGAAATGAGAGGAGTCTCTTCTAAAGGAATGAAGATCTGGCCTTTAAATTTCCCAGTTCTTCTGTGAGGCACCAATCAGAAGCAGCCAGCACACCAATACCACTCCTGCAGCTCATCCTCAATCAGCTGGTATCTGTTGGAGGGGAAAAAAAAAACAGAACACACCCACACAAGGAAGAGAACAAAAAACTACAAAAATACAATAATCACAAATGGCACAGCCCATTACAGAATCAACAAAAAATACTAACCCTTAACATGGATGTTAAGAGGCTCTGTAGTGAACATGGACACACCATTATCTTCTGCAACATTGAACATTCACCAATAAAACCCATGAAGGACAGTTGTTGCAGCTGCTTGTTTTTATGCTTACTTATGAAATATAATGACATATATAGGAAAATATGGGATCTTTTCACTGAGAAAATACAAAACAGGATAATATCATAATGAATGGTGATAAATCCCCTCAGAAAGGTTAAATATAAAGGAACCAATTAAAATCTACAACAGTTACTCATAGGTAAAACCCATCTATTTTGACAAATGGTATTGGTTGTAAATGCGTGTTTTTTATGTTCAGTTAATGATATATTTTGAAAAGTGACTTTTTCTTGATTTTTTTTAATACAATAACATTCAGATTTACTCTGAGCTTTCTGCATGATCACTTAAATATACGAAAATACCAGATTTTCAATGAAAATTGCAAAATATTGAAGATAATAGCATAAGAAATGGTGATAAATCACAAATTGTACGACATGTGTGACACAGGTGAAACAAAATGGCCAACTCAAGATGATCACTGGATTAAATAAAGGAAAACCACAAAAAGATGCTGTCAAAAAGGTCAAATTAGAACTCTAAATGTGTCTATAAACGGCAGGTTTATGTTCCACATGATGTATATGAGACACCGGTTGCTCCTTGTTCTCCTCACAATTGTTTTAGTGGATTTTAGTTGTGTTTTGTGTCTCCTGTTGCTTGTACAAACAGCTGGCGTACTTTGTGTTGTAGCTGCTGGCGCTAAACTTGTAAGTGAGACAAGAAATGAGATGAACTGATGAACTGTGAATGAAACTACACACATCAGACAAAAAATAGCAGCTAAATATCAAATGACTTAAGTTGTAGTAGTAAGAGGCTTGACCTCTTTGTGTTATCAGATGAATCCTCCTTTTCATTCTTTCTTTCCTTTCCCCCAGCACCACTGTGTATAAGTACAGGGGTTCAGTATCTATCTGTCCATCTGAAGCAGAACCCAAAAAAACAGCTGATATTTTTCCATCAAACTTGCTGCAATTTATCAGTTATGTGTTAGCGAAGTGCCTTTTGCTATTTTGTTTGTCATCCATCCATGCTGTCATACTGTTATTTTGTTCTAGGAGCAGAAAACAGTAGAAAACATTCAGTATTTTTTCACCAAATGTTATTCTATTTGTACTAAGACAATGAAAATAAGTTTACATCAGTAATAAGAATTGCCTTTCGATTTTCTGTAGGCTACAACTTGGGGCATCGTAAAGAGGGGGTAAACGAGACAAATTCATGGGGCCCAGCATATCTGGGAGGCCCATAGAGCAGTGGAGGGGGTCCAATGGATACAGGTTCGAAGTTGTGAAAATTTTGTGTAAGATCTGCTGTATAATAGACAAATAGAAGCAGGGAGTTGGACTTTCAAAGCAAGTTGAGTTTCAGTTTTGCATCACACCAGCATTAGTAATGTTTGTTATGGACCACACCCCCATGTACAGAGGTTGGACAAAATAATGGAAACATCTAACATTGTGGCATCATAGAAGGTGTTTCCATTATTTTGTCCAACCCCTGTATATAACTACTGCCTCTACCCCATGTTATCAGTTGCCTCTATATATGTGCCAAGTTTGAAGTAAATTTTAACAAAATTGATGTTTTTATAGACATTTGAAATTTCATCCATTATAAGTAAATGGGAGGAAAAAAAGATAAAAAAAATTAAAAATAAAAAAATCATAAAATTTTTTTACTTTGACCAACTTTTGACAAAATGTAATCACATCTATTCTGGGTCACTGACAATCTATAAACCCAATTTGGTATGAATTTAATAAATAGTTTTGCTGCTACAGATATGTGAAATTTCGCCCATTATAAGTGAATGGGGGAAAAAAGAGATTGTAAAAATTCATAAAAAATTTGAGCTTTGACCTGCTGTTCCCAAAATGTAATGACATCTATTCTGGGTCATTGGCAATCTATAAACCCAATTTGGTATGAATTTAACCAATAGTTTTGGTGCTACAGACATGGGAAATTTCACCCATTGTAAGTGAATGGGGGAAAAGAGAGATTGTAAAAATTCATAAAAAATTTGAGCTTTGACCTACTGTTCCCAAAATGTAATGACATCTATTCTGGGTCATTGGCAATCTATAAACCCAATTTGGTATGAATTTAACCAATAGTTTTGGTGCTACAGACATGGGAAATTTCACCCATTGTAAGTGAATGGGGGAAAAGAGAGATTGTAAAAATTCATAAAAAATTTGAGCTTTGACCTACTGTTCCCAAAATGTAATGACATCTATTCTGGGTCATTGGCAATCTATAAACCCAATTTGGTATGAATTTAACCAATAGTTTTGGTGCTACAGACATGGGAAATTTCACCCATTGTAAGTGAATGGGGGAAAAGAGAGATTGTAAAAATTCATAAAAAATTTGAGCTTTGACCTACTGTTCCCAAAATGTAATGACATGTATTCTGGGTCATTGGCAATCTATAAACCCAATTTGGTATGAATTTAACCAATAGTTTTGGTGCTACAGACATGGGAAATTTCACCCATTGTAAGTGAATGGGGGAAAAGAGAGATTGTAAAAATTCATAAAAAATTTGAGCTTTGACCTACTGTTCCCAAAATGTAATGACATCTATTCTGGGTCATTGGCAATCTATAAACCCAATTTGGTATGAATTTAACCAATAGTTTTGGTGCTACAGACATGGGAAATTTCACCCATTGTAAGTGAATGGGGGAAAAGAAAGATTGTAAAAATTCATAAAAAATTTGAGCTTTGACCTACTGTTCCCAAAATGTAATGACATCTATTCTGGGTCATTGGCAATCTATAAACCCAATTTGGTATGAATTTAACCAATAGTTTTGGTGCTACAGACATGGGAAATTTCACCCATTGTAAGTGAATGGGGGAAAAGAGAGATTGTAAAAATTCATAAAAAATTTGAGCTTTGACCTACTGTTCCCAAAATGTAATGACATCTATTCTGGGTCATTGGCAATCTATAAACCCAATTTGGTATGAATTTAACCAATAGTTTTGGTGCTACAGACATGGGAAATTTCACCCATTGTAAGTGAATGGGGGAAAAGAGAGATTGTAAAAATTCATAAAAAATTTGAGCTTTGACCTACTGTTCCCAAAATGTAATGACATCTATTCTGGGTCATTGGCAATCTATAAACCCAATTTGGTATGAATTTAACCAATAGTTTTGGTGCTACAGACATGGGAAATTTCACCCATTGTAAGTGAATGGGGGAAAAGAGAGATTGTAAAAATTCATAAAAAATTTGAGCTTTGACCTACTGTTCCCAAAATGTAATGACATCTATTCTGGGTCATTGGCAATCTATAAACCCAATTTGGTATGAATTTAACCAATAGTTTTGCTGCTAGAGTGTTAACAAAGAAACAAACCGAACCAAAACCAATACCCATTGCCTCCTATTTCAAAGTAAATAGGACCATTTGAACTCATTAAACAGAAGAAATTAGAAACAAAGTCTAATATACATTAAACCTCAAATAACGGTGGGGTACCTCCTGCAGATTTGCGAACATTGAGGGAAATATTCAGCTGATCCAACTGAACCTGTGTAAACCATTTATAAGGTGGAAATGACCAAAAATAGTCACTTGCCCGATAAAAGGTTAATATAATACAGTTTTGGACCTGAAACTCTGTGACTGTTAAGGAAAAGAAAATCAGGTTCTTTGATTTCAGAAATAAGAGAGGGCGCAGTGACATGGACGTGTGCAGCTGGAATAAAGACAGAGTATAAGAAACAAATGAGAAAAATAATTAAGTACATGAACGACTGAAAGAGGAGGAGAAGAGGAGAATCAAACTGAGGGAAAAGGTCTGAAAAAGATGGAATATAATAGATTTTGTGCATCCATCTCTTTGTCATTGCACCATTATGGTTTGATTTCTCTCTCTCTCTTCATCCATCCATCCGTCCATCCATTCATCCATTCGTCGTATCTGTCTCTTTCTCCATCTGATCGTTCCATAAACACTGATTGATCAGCAGAGGCACAAACTCAGCCATCATCTCCTCCTCCATTCCTCTGTTCTCTCCCTCCATTACCTTTTCTCCTCCTCATAAATCTCCTCACCTCTTCGCTCCTCCT
The DNA here is from genome assembly GCF_902148855.1 of Sphaeramia orbicularis. Lineage (NCBI taxonomy): Eukaryota > Metazoa > Chordata > Actinopteri > Kurtiformes > Apogonidae > Sphaeramia > Sphaeramia orbicularis. Next base: position 17,063,266 of record NC_043963.1, on the reverse strand, counting down.
CACCTCTCTTCACCTTTTTATCACTCCTCACTGTTTTTGTCCTTACAGTGTCTTCATCCTCCTCCTCTTTTCTGTCCTTTATTGTCACCTCAACTTTCACCCCCCCCCCCTCCTCCCCCTCCTCTTGTGCTGTGCTGCATGTTACATCACTTCAGCAGTGTCACATAAGACAAATGAACTCCAGTATGTCGTGCATTTTGATACAGAAACTCAGACAGTTCTATTTTTTTTTTTTAAACTAATCTACAAGAGAAGACGATGTGATAGAGCATGATTAATTCAGATTTATTTGTCAATGTTGTTTTTTTTTAGCATTTTAATGTCATATACTTTTGTCCCAGCTGTCGTTTTCAGTGTTTCTCAGATGAACTTTACAAATCAGATCAGCTTGAACATTGGACTAAAGATTGAAAGAAAAAAAAGAGAGTAGATGAATAGGTGTGGAATGATATGGGACAGTAGTCGCTTTTCCGTTGATCCTCAAATTGTGTGAATATAACTTGCGCATAAAAATTTACCAAATGGAAAATAACAATTTTGCCAAAACTCTCATTTTTTGATTAAAAGTTTTTTTTTGCACTGGCAAAAGGTGTTTTTTTGGCCATAGTGCAATTGGTATATCAATGTTCAATCAATGTTAACATGATCTGTAAATTACATATAGAAAAATCTTAATTTTCACTAAAAAAAAAAAAAAAAAAGAAAGCATTAGATTTGTGGTAAACCGCTTAGGAATAGATCAATGTAGAGTGACATTAATCTGGAAAACATAAAAAAAAAAAAATAGTTCTTGGTCTTAACCCATAAAGACCCAGTGCTACTTTTGTGTCAGTTCCCAATAGAATTTTTCTCTTAAGTGATTTAGCACCATTTATTGTAATATTATCCTCTGTATTTTGTGGTTTTTCAGTGAAAATTATGTATTTTCCTGTATTTAATTTACTCACCATACAAATATTCATAAAAGATCAGATTAAAGTTGAGGATTATTATATCAGAAACAGAGAAAACTGAGGAAAAAGTGACTTTTTCAGTAAAATCTATCATTAACTAAACATAAACCCAGTGTGTCCATCCACTGTCATTGATCTTAACCCATAAAGACCCAGTGCTACTTTTGTGTCAGTTCCCAATAGATTTTTTTCTCTAGATTTACACATTCTTAAGTGATTTATCGCCATTTAATATAATATTATCCTCTGTCTTCTGTGTCTTTTCAGTGAAAATCATGCATTTTCCTGTATCTAATCTACTCACCACACAGATGTTCATAAAAAGTCAGAATAAATTTGGGGGTTATTATATCAGAAACAGAGAAAACTGAAGAAAAGTCACTTTTTCTGCAAAAATATCAATAAATGTACAAAAACCAAGTGTGTCCATCCACTGTCATTGATCCAACTCCATGGGTTTTACTGGGGAATTAATGTTGTAGAAGATGACGGTGTTTCCACGGTAACTACGGGGCCTCTGAATGTCCAAATGAGTCATATTTGATGACCATGAAAAGATGACAAACTGTATTTTATAGCAATTATTTAAATGTATTAACAGGATTAGTGGATCAACAGGTTTTAAACAGTTTACATCAGTAGCCAGTGGTTGTTTGGGTCTTTACAGACTGATTTCATGAAATCACCTTGTATGTCACACCAGTTCTTATGGCATTTGGCGTGCCATACGTATGCACTTTCATCATTTCACGTGTTTTTCAATGCCATTTGATCACGTGCCAATTTACGCTAAGATCTCCAGTTTACATATCCGTAACTTCCAACTCTAACTGCTAATCACATGGTATTTGATGTGGTGTGAACCTACAGGCGGCAAGCTTATTATGTGTACAGATAACACACCAATTAAAAGTGGCATGTATGGTGTGTATATTTATGCAATTCATGATATCACACTGGGTCTTTATGGCTTAAAGGAAAACTTGTTATATTAAACATTGTCATTGTCAAATTGGAGTGTGAGGTAACTAACATATTTACTCTAATGTGTTAAATTAAGTGAAAACGTATGTGAAATTTTAACACTCAGGCTTTTAAATAACATGATATCATAGTAAATGTGAAGAATTAAAAATTGAGCTAAAAAGCTAAATTTCTAGGCTTTTCTTTCTATCCATTCAGACGTTCAGAGGCTCTATGGTGAACATGAAAACACTGTCATCTTCTACAACATTAATTCACCAGTATAACCCATGGAGTTTGGTAAATAACAGTGGTTATAAACACTTGTTTTTATGTTCAGTTAATAATAGATTTTGCTGAGAAAAGTCACTTTTTCTTCAGTTTTGATATTATAACCTTTAATGGACATGTACATGGTTAGAAATATAGAAAAATATTTAATTATCACTGAAGAATGCAAAAGACAGATGATAATATAAAACTAAATGGTAATAAATTGCTAATATAGGTTCTTTAAGGGTTCATATTAAAGTCATTTTTGTTTTTTTTAGTTCAGTTTTTTCCTGCAACAGTTCAAGAAGTGTTCATTTTTGTTTTTCCTCATTTCTATGTTGTTGTTTTTCACTCCTTCCTTTAATCCCTCTCTGTTCCCTCGTCTCCTTTTCTTCTTAGGAATTGTTCAAGATAGAGAAACATTAATCTGGAAAATATCAAAAAATAGTTCTTGGTCTTAACCCATAAAGACCCAGTGCTACATTTGTGTCAGCTCCCAAAAGTTTTTTTTCTGTAGATTTAATCGTTCTTAAGTGATTTATCACCATTTAATATAATATTATCACCTGTCTTTTGTGTTTTTTCAGTGAAAATCAAGTATTTTCCTGTATCTAATTTACTAACCATACAGATGTTCATAAAAGCTCAGATTAAAGTTGAGGGTTATTGTATTAGAAACAGAGAAAACTGAAGAAAAGTCACTTTTTCTACAAAAATATCAATAACTGAACATAAACCAAGTGTGTCCATCCAAGAATGAGATCAAATTAAACAAATGCTCTTTGCTGTCTGAATTAGGGTGTGGTTGTGTGTTCTGTTGAATGAATCTGACACATACTGTGGTACGTCTAGTGCAAATAGAAGCAGGACTGTTAACCCATAAAGACACAGAGCCACTTTAATGGCAGTTCTCAAAATATTTTTTCTCTCTATTTAACTTTTCTTCAGTGATTTACCACCATTTATTATATCATGATCCTTTGTATTTAGCATTTTGTAGTGTAAATCATGTATTTTTCTACATTTAAGGTAGATGTTGACGAAAACTCAGAGTAAATGCAAAGGTTATTTATTATATCAGGAACAGAGAAAACTGAAGAAAAAGTGACTTTTTCAGCAAAGATATCATTAACTGAACATAAACCAAGTGTGTCCATGTCTCCATCCACTGTCATTGATCCAGTTCCATGGGTTTTACTGGTGAATCAATGTTGTAGAAGATGACGGTGTTTGCACGTTCAGTACGAAGCCTCTGAACGTCCAAATGGGTCATATCTGATGACCATGAAAAGATGACAAACTGTATTTTACAGTCAGTTTTTTGGTTTTTATTAGCTAAATATTTTTCTACAACAGTTCAAGAAGGATTCATTCTTGTTTTTCCTCATTTCTGTTGTTGTTTTTCATTCCTTCCTTTAATCCCTCCCTGTTCCCCCGTCCCCCTTTTCTTTCCTCCTCGTTAACCTCCTTCGATTACTTCCCCTAAACCTGTGTACCTCCCTCTGCCTCCTCTTCCTCCTCGTTTTCCCCTTGAAGTCATTACACAGCAGAACAGCGGCTCTGAATTTTACAACTCCTGAATGACGGATGAGTGAGCGAACGCATGAGATAAAAGATCAAACCGAGCCCTTCAGATAACTGATAACATCACACACACACACAAACACGCACATATTCCGCCGCACTAAAAACACAATTCCCAATTAAACACTTGAGCGCTCTGCATGATCTTATCTGATCGGCAGCTCAGCGGTGGCGATCAATGCTTGTTCACCTCCAATTTAGACACACAAAGCACATGCAAACACACCAGCACCATGCATCTGCTTTCTTTTTTTTTTTTTATTATTGTGTCTCTTTCTGTCCTCTATATGATCTTTCCTTCCTTTCCATTCCCATACATAATCTCACACACTTCCTCTGTAGAACATTCCCCTTTCCTCTTCTTTCTCTTTTTAATCTTCTTGCTTTTCTTTCCCTTCTTCTTGTGCTTTGCTTTCCAGTCTCATTTTCTTTCCACCTCCCATCAGTCTCTCTCTCTCTCTCTCTCTCTACTAATCTCCCATACATCCTTCTCTCTCTGTCTCTGTGCTGATTTCTCAGTGTGGTGGTGTAAGTAGGTCGGTGTTGACAGCTGAGCTCTACACATTATTTCTGCTCTGCTCTGTGTGGGCTTCAGACTCACTGTTTGCGGTTGAAACTCGGTATACAAGCCGCTGAATAGACGACGACCTGACTATACCCGCCTCAGGTCAGACCTATTGCATAATAAATCGCTCTCAAAACCACACGTATCAACACATCTGTGTAAGTTTGAATCTAAAACTATAATATTTACCATCATCATTCCTCAGGTTGATCATAAAATATGCAAAACGGTGACACCCAAACCTCCTATATTAGCTTTTATTTGTTTTTTTTCTAACAAATGGGGCCCTGTGTGATCAATACAGAGCATTGCACACACCTCAGAGTGTTTAATATCAAAGTAACAACCATGAGATACACGCTGGAGGTCATCAATATGTCAAAATGTGTAAAAATCTATATACTTAAAGGACTCGATGCACAGCCCCACTACTTCCCAACGCCGCAAATCACAACGAATAAGACAGATGTCAAGTCGTATGGGGCTAATATCATGTAACCTCATCATTTACAGAGGAATTTTTTACTTCACAGATTGCAGACATGGTAGATTCTTATGTGATTAACCCATAACAGACCCAGTGCTAGTTTTTCTACACATGAATTTTTCTCTGTATTTAACATGTCTTAAGTGATTTATCATCATTTATTGTAATATTATCTTCTTTATTTTGCGTTCTTTCGGTGAAAATCAGTAATTTTCCTACATTTAACCTCCTAAGACCCAGGAAATGTCAGCAAAGTACAAGCTTTTTTGTTTTTTACTAAATAAATGCCTATATTGGAAACTTCATGATGCAACAGTTTTTTTCAGATGCAGTTTTTAAAATTTTTATGGAATGTCCTTTGTGGTGGACAGTTTTCTTTTCTTTTCTTTTCTTTTTTTTTGTATAAAGTTACGAAACTTGTCCACAAATGTGAACAGTGGGTCTTAGGAGGTTAATTTACTGATCATGTAGATGTTCATAAAAGCTCAGAGTAAATTTGGGGGTTATTATATCAGAAACAGAGAAAACTGAGGAAAAAACATTTTTTTCAGTAAAGATATCATTAACTGAACATGAACCCAGTGTGTCCATCCACTGTCATTGATCCAGCTCCATGGGCTTTACTGGTGAATCAATGTTGTAGAAGATGACAGTGTTTCCACGGTAACTACGGAGCTTCTGAACGTCCAAATGGATCATATCTGATGACCATGAAAAGACGACAAACTGTATTTTATACCAATTATTTACATGGATTGATAGGATTAGTGGATCAACAGGTATTAGACGTTCTAGATCGGTTGATGATTTTGGCCACTAGTGACTGTTTGGGTTTTCATGGGTTAAAACCACAAACAACCTCTTTAATTATTACAAATCCTTACAGCTTCTGAGGTTATACTAGTCTTGGACAAGTAGGACTGAAAGGAGTGATATTTTGCTTTTTTAAAATAGAATTATGCATTTTCAAACATTTCCCTGTGGTCTACATAAACTGTAAATGCTCTGCTTGGGTCTAAATTCTTCATTAATTCAACTCCACAGGTCCTTCTTCAACCCTATTTCTGAGTAATGACACCAGAAAGGTTGTTTTGAGCGCTGGCCCTTTAAATGCAAATGAGCCACTTCACACCCCACCCCCTCCAGGTTGTTGACTGTTCTGCTCTGTCCTGTTCAACCAACAACTGAACATTTTAGGTAATCGGCTCAAAGTTTGGACATATTTTAAGTATGGACTACAACCACTGCTGCTGACAAACAATTATGTCATACCCTAAGAAATGTTCGTCAGAAGTCTTGACCTTATATGTGCAAATGTCGTGACGTAACTAGTTATAGACGTAACAAATTAAGAAGGAATTAAAACAGGTTGTAGAAATCCACTCAATTTTTGCCGGAATGAATGTGAAGATAGCTTTGCAGCACCTGGAGGGTTCAAATTCAAACTTTATGAATTATTAGGGCCCAAATCTCTGGTAAATCAGGAAAAAACGGGACCAATGGCCCTGCAGCTTACCGGTACTTCCTATCTCTTATAATGGGGAAATTTTTCAAAGTCGCACCAAATCCAGAATCAGAGCCAGATCCAAATATATTTCACTAACTTTTGTTGACATCATCATAAAGAAGCTGTATACCAAGTTTGAAGTCAATCAGAAGTAGTAGTAGTTTCGGAGAAGAAGACGATTACAATTTTTGCAATGGACGACACATGACAGCCGACGCCACCGGACGCCGCATGACGACAATAGCTTACAACATTTTGGCCAGTAAGCTAATAAAAAAATAGCTATGTGGATTTCTACTGTCAAATATAAAAAACAAAAAAACAAGCTTCAAATTGAATTTTAGAAAAGCGAGATCTAAAATCTGCCACAGATTCCAGTGTGCTGCATTGTAGAGATATGAAGTGGATCTATTAGCATTGATGGTCTTATTATTACCATTATAATTGTCTCCATGGTTGTTACTGTTTGTATTGTTGATACTTTCTTGTGAGGGTCTTCGCCACCTTCTTCTCTCTTGTTCTCTCCACTTCTTCAACCCCCACCCCCCACCCCCCATGTCAGGTCCGGCATCGAAATGTGGTTCAACAAAACTCATAATAAACACAGTAGAATATCAAAGGGCGCTCATATACTTTATGAAGTTACCCTTGGCAAAGCAAATTTGTTCAGCACCAAAGGGAACCAGACTACCATTCTGCTGTTAGGACGCTGGACAAGACAAGTAGGAAAAAAAAAAAAAAAGTATTGATGGTCTGGTGGATTTATGTGACCACTAGAGGGAGTAATGAGTCACTGTGTCAGTCTAATATGGTGAAAAAAATAATAACACTATGGGGCCTTTGACCAAAGCATCAGAAAGTGACCAGAATGGGATGAGAATCATTAAGAGACAACTTTTAGAGTAAAAAAAAAGGTGACACAGTGATAAAAGCTGTTCTTTTCACCATTAGACACAGATATAAATGAAAAGAACAGAGTTTGATGATGAAATGGCAGCATTTCTTCTATATGTGTGAGTTTGAATTAAAGTTATTATGGGATGTTATTACACTGAACAAAAATATAAATGCCCCACTTTTGTTTTTGCCCCCATTTTTCATGAGCTGAACTCAAAGATCTAAAACTTTTTCTACGAACACAAAAGGCCTATTTCTCTCAAATATTGTTCATAAATTTGTCTAAATCTGTGTTAGTGAGCACTTCTCCTTTGTCCTTTGCTGAGATAATCCATCCACCTCACAGGTGTGGCATATCAAGATGCTGATTAGACAGCGGGATTATTGCACAGGTGTGATTTAGGCTGGCCACAATAAAAGGCCACTCTAAAATGTGCAGTTTTACTGTATTGGGTGGTCCAGGGGGGTCAGAAAACCAGTCAGTATTTGGTGTGACCACCATTTTCCTCGCACAGTCGTCTTCATGAATTCTCTGAAACAGCTTTGGAGATGGCTTATGGTAGAGAAATGAACATTCAATTCACAGGCAAAAGCTCTGGTGGAGATTCCTGAAGTCAGCATGCCGATTGTATATTCCCTCAAAACTTGTGACATCTGTGGTATTGTGCTGTGTGATAAAACTGCACATTTTGGAGTGGCCTTTTATTGTGGCCAGCCTAAGGCACACCTGTGCAATAATCCTGCTGTCTAATCAGCATCTTGATATGCCACACCTGTGAGGTGGATGGATTATCTCAGCAAAGAAGAAGTGTTCACTAACACAAATTTAGACAGATTTGTGAACAATATTTGAGAGAAATAAACCTTGTGTGTACACAGAAAAAGTTTTAGATCTTTGAGTTCAGCTCATGAAAAATGGGAGCAAAAACAAAAGTGGGGCATTTATATTTTTGTTCAGTGTATCTTTGCTAAGTTTCTGTTTGTTGATCCACAGTTCAGACTAAACTGACAGTTCTGACCTTGTTTATTGGATTCCAAACAGATCTCTCATTCAGATAGTGGCAATACAAACTGTACAGAAAACTGAGGTGATTTGTGGTTTTCCTTTGGCTGTTTTCTGTCTAAAAACAGAGCTAAGCTAACAGAGCTATAATGTAAACTATCAGCATGTGAAGATTATAAGACAGAGTTATTTTGACTGTTAAAATAAGCGGTTGAGTTTGTTTGAAGATGAAAACTTGATAATACTATAATGCAGATGTGTGTAAATAATGACCTTTATACTTTATTCAGTGTGTGATACAGTCTGTGGATACATAGCATTGATTCATTCCTGGTTTTTAGTTGTTTTCTGTATGCGACGTCCCCTGCTGTTGAGACCTTGGAATATTAATGCAACATAAAAACCTCTTTAAGTGAATGATCCAGTTCCAGTCAAACAAATATTTCTTGTGTTCTTCTAAATGAAATTCATGAAAAATATATGTCATGAATATTTATGAGTACGTCTGTGCAGGATTAAATCTGGGTGTAAATAGTGCCTGTTTGACTTTGTGTGAGCAGGACACATATATGTTTGTCCTGTGTGTTGAATGTAGATCTGTTTGACAGCTGCATTATTCACAGACCTGCAGAAGGCTGACTGTTCAGAATTCTCCATCCTCCCACTGCACAGTAACATACAGTATGCCTGCGAGGCTCCAAATCACCATCGCATCATTTTATAACATTCACCCAACAAAAATGTCCTTATGTAACAGTTTATAACAAATAAATAAATAAATCAAAGCGAAAGGCTGCACATAGATGATTTGCCTTATTTGCCATGACGTCATTTTAGATGGTTTCTTCAGTAAAATTGCTAATATCACACTTTGCAAATATTCTCCACCACATGTAAAAGTACTAATATACAGTCTTGAAAAAAATAAAAATAAAAAAGAACCGCCTGAATGTAAAATAAGTGGAATTTTAAAAATATGATGTTTCAGTTTACACCTTACAGATCACAGTGGATCTATAAATGTATAAAATATTTAATAACAGGCATAAAATTCCACTAATTTTTCTTAAGAAATTTCATGTCATTCCTATTTCTTCAGGTTAGTCACATTTTTTAAAAGACAGTTTGGAAAAATAAAAATAAAAAATTGGCATGTAATTATATACACAAACCTGGTGAAGACTTACAGGAAACGTTTGACCTCTGGCATTGCCAACAAAGGTTATGTTACAAAGTATTGAGCTGAACTTTTGTTATTGACCAAATACTTATTTTCCACCATAATTTACAAATAAATTCTCTAAAAATCCTACAATGTGATTTCCTGGATATTTTTTCTCATTTTGTCTCTCATAGTTGAACTGTACCTCTGATGAAAATTACAGACCTCGCTCATCTTTTCTAAGTAGGAGAACTTGCAAAATCAATGGCTGACTAAATACTTTTTTGCCCACTGTACATATACACATACACCTATACATACACATACACCTATACATATATATACACACATATACACATACACACATACATATACACACATATACATACACACACATACATATACATACACCTATACATATACTTACACATATACATATATACACATATACATATAAACACATATACATACACATATGCATATACACACATATACATACACGTATACATATATACACATATACATACACACATACATATACATATACATACACCTATATATACATATATACATACACACATATACATACACCTATACATACACATATGCATATACATACACACATATACATACACCTATACATACACATATGCATATACATACACACATATACATACACTTATACATATACATACACACAAATGCTTTTACTTATATATATGCATATACATACACACACATATACGTACACCTATACATATACATACATATACATACACATGTACATATACACACATATACATACACCTATAAATACACATATGCATATACATACACACATATACATATGCTTATACATACACATACACACACATATGCATATGTACATACACACACATCTACTGTACATATACATACTCATATGCATACACATACACACACACACACACACACACACACATATACATACACATACGTACACACTCACACACACACATAGACTGCTGGCTGATGGAGGTTAAGCATCTCCTTCTCCTTTTCCTGTTCACCGTTCTGAAATCTGCACAATATAGACAAATTTCCTGTGTGCGTTGAGTAATAGATCAGCGGCTTGTTAAAAGCCCCGTGTTGGTAACAATTTATTGCCGCGGAGACTGGTGAGGAGGCGGGGTCACAGCGGCAGACGAGGCTTTGATCAACTGCAGGAATGACTTATTAATAAACTTGCATTTCCCCCATCCTCGCCTTACTCTCCTCTTTCTGTATGGGTCGTTTCTTCATGCAAACACAGACAAATAAGACTGTTCAGAAAGAGATTAGAAAACAGGTGATGAAAACTAAATGGAGCCAATACAACACACCTTAATTAAACGCCAAGAAGAAGAAAGAAAGATCTCCCTGTAGGTTTGTGTTCAGAGATCTTCAGCTGTTTCTTCTCTGTCCAAAGGGTCAGTTAAGGATTTTATCCTGATGTCGATGTGGTTAACATGCAGAGTTATAACATGGCAAACCACAGACAGATGTGATCAGTCTTGTGTGCAATAGATCTAAAGTTAATCGCTTTCCATTACAGCGGCCCTCTTCTTTTATTATCCCAGTTATTATTAGTGTCATTTAGGTAAACACATCATTAATTACCCTCCTCTCTTACATTAATCGGTGTGCTGACCTTTGTTTATTGTCCTTAGCGTGCATCTGCTGATCAATTTCCACTCCATGAGCCTTAATGAGGAGAAATGTGTATGGATGCCTTAGCGGTGACAATGATTATTATAATGGCTGTAATTATACACATGGAGATGAGTGCATCTGTTAAATTAAACTCTTACACAGTCCGTTAACGACGAGGTGGATGCATGTTATTTATATACAGCCAGGTGATGTTTTATCAGCCAGATGTCAGATGGATGTTCCGATAAATATCACTGTACTGAGTTGAAAGGTGTAATCTGTAACGTTTCAACACCAGGGTTCTAGAAAATCATCTATGTTCTGTATTTAACCCTTAGATGCATAAGGGAGTTAAAATGACCTGGTGAGGTTGGTTTATTATAATATCTTTGTAATGAACACCTGTTATTTCATTTTTCAGGTATTCCTCTAGAAAGCATGCTATTGACATCATACCATTTAATTTTTAACTTACCTTTGATAGATTTTATGAAATTGTAATTTTTTTTATTACTACCACATGCTTCCACGGATGGGTCAAAATGACCTGCATTCATTTTCAGTGGGATTTCATCCAAACCTTTGATTCCTTGTACATTGAGTTGACATTGTTTCAATGCTGTTATACAGGCTATTATATAGAATATATACTTTGCTTTTCAAATTGTTAAAATATTGAACAAAAACATTTTAAAATTGTTAAAAATGTTTGAAATTAAAAAAAAAAAAAAAAAAAAAAGAATCAAACATAAAATCATTCTTTTGTGGACCAAAATTTAATACACAAGATGATTTTTATCATGACAAAATGACAAAAAAAAATGGTATAAAAACTAGGGCTGTCAAAATTAACACGTTAATGCAAATTAATCCATCATCATGATTAATCTGATTAAAAATTTTAACTCCATTAACCCATCTGCAGTGTGGAATGACTCTGAAGATCTCTGGCAACACATTTCAGACAGTTTGTCCCAGTAGAGTTAGCATCGCACATGTGCTACTAGGCAATTGATCCAGTAGTGACAGGCAGCAGAACCATCCAATAAAGATGGAAGACAATAAATAGCACAGTTTCCCTCTGGATGGAAATATAAGGACAAAAAAACAAGACGGAACAGTTGTTTCCAGTTGTTATGTTGAAACTGTTGAAGGTGTTTAATAAACATGTTAAATGCAAGTATATTCTCTTCTTTCTTGAGTCTGTTTGCTCATGCAAAATGAAACGCCATTAATATAGAGTAAAAACCAATGATACTTAATCATAATTAATCGAAATTAATCCACAGCAACCCTGTGATTAATCAGATTAAAAATTTTAATCATTTGATAGCACTAACAAAAACACATCATGGACTCATGGAAGAGTGTAGGGTCCTGACACTCGTTCATCTAAGGGTTAAGATGGGTATTTTCCCCCTCTCTTTTCAAATACCATTCTGTCCACATGAGTCCTTTATCTTAAGTGTTTCTGTATGCCCTACACTGCAAAAAAAAAAAAAAAAAAAAAAAAAAGACTACAAACACTCAGATATACCACTATTTCTTGTGGACCTCACAACATAGATTAAAAGTTTTGGGTGAGTGTTTTTATGCATATCTTTTACTTGAAGTGGAATGTTTTCATTTTGCTTTTTTTTATTATTTGGGTTTTATTTATTCTTCTGTATAGCCCTTTTTTTCTTTTTTGTACAGTTTCTATGTCTTTAAATCTATTCTGTATTTTATTCTTCTGTTTTTGTTTTAATTATTCTTCTGTACAGCACTTCGTTTTCGTTTTAAAGTGCTTTACAAATAAAGTTGGATTGGATTAGATTGGATTTTTAACAGCATCACAGTTCATTTTTGTTTAAACACTTGTTTTATTCTTACATTAAGAACATTTGAGTAGTGTGATGATACAGGCCATAAATGAAAACTAAGTGTTTTATGGCTCTTTTGTTGAATTTGAATATAGGGATTCCCTAAAAGGTTGTTACAAACATTACTCACATCTATTTCATTCAAATGATATGACTGAACCTGAATACACTGCCTTGTCTCTAAACCTGATTTCTATATGACGTGACAGTTTGAATCTTAACTGATTTCATAGTAAATACACAAATAATCACATATTTTATTTTATTTTTACCCTGTAAATCATTTTCAGCCATAAAAGCGTTCCCATAGGACTCCACTGATGCAAATGAGGACTTCGGTTCTATTACTAATGTGTGTCTACGTCGCCGTTTTGCTGCTGATTACTGCATTTTCTCCTCTGACCTGAAATATTAATTTAAAAGAGATTTAAATGAAGCTTAATTTCTCTGCAAGTCACTTCGTCTCCGTGGGTTCATTTATCGTTCACCGTCCGACTTGGCATCAATTTTCTAATCAAACTACACAAACAAGGAAGGAAGGAAGGAAGGAAGGGAGAGAGGGAGGGGAAAAGAGGAGAGGGGATGTGCAGAGGATTGATATAGATTTGATAGATTGGGAGCTGGAGGCAAAGAGAACGCCTGAGGGAAGAGCAAAATAAATTGGATGGAGAGAGAAACAGAAGAAAAGAAATGAGAGAGAAAGGCTGCATGAAATTGGACGGAGAGAGGAACAAAATGAGAGATAACAAGCGGAAGACGGGAAGCGCAAATTGAAGGAAAGAGTGGTAGAAAAGTGCAGGATTGAGGTAAATGCAGGGAAAAACGACAAAAGACAATAGTCGGAGCGCTAAGGATGATGGGAATGTAGTTGGATTCTGACAATTCTGTAGTTCTTTTTCCCCAACTTTTTTTTTTTTTTTTAACTGTGTCTGGAGAGAAAATATAACATAGTCAATATGTAACACCTTTGTCTGATTGATTATTTGATTTTTTTTTTTCCTACAATATCAGGTTATTGGTTTTAACCCCTGAGACATTATTTCAGGTAAATGTTCTTCTAGGATTAGTGTCTGTTTCAGGTTCATAAAAGCTGCTGTTAGAATGTGTTTGTGTTCCTTTTCTTCAGTGGTTTTGTTTTACTGTGTGTTTTAGGGTCAAAACAAGTGGAATAACAGAAAAAGACAAAGAGAGGAATTGAAGTTTGACAGGTTTTTTCGAAATAAGACTCTCAGAATAATAATAATAAACTTTATTGCAGACACAGGTCCACAAGCACACAATATACAGAATAAATAGTAGAAAAAGGATAAAAAAGAATAAAAAGGAGGTACAAAAATTAAGCACATTATAAAATATACAAACTATTGCACCAATGCCATCTCAGTTTAGAGGTGAAACGATAGCAGCTTTTTAGGATGAACATCAATTAGAGATTTACGATGTTAAACATGAACTATGAACTGGAACACACTGAACAATAAGGATTTGAAGTTTGGCCCAGTAGCTTTTGTTTTGGGGCTCTTTTTTTCTAAATCAGACTAGATGCTTTTTAGCGCCTGGTTGAACTAAGAGCAAAATCTATTCTCTCAGCATGTTTTTTGAAATTTTTCCCATTGAACGAACAGTTAAATTTTTAGGAATATTTAAAATAAATCATACATTCAGAACGATCGCCACAGACACATTCACTGTAATACCAGATAAGTTGAGTTTCCTTAAAAAATTGGAGTAAACCGGTTACCTTAAAAAATTGAAGTAATGAGTAATGAAAACTTGAGCGTATTAAACTTAAATGCTTGATTTGAATGGAAATGCTATTTTAAGTACAACACACTAAATGCCAAGTTAATTTAACTGAAAATTTGTTGAAATGTCAATTGCTTCGGATAATCAGTGCATTGGACTCATTCTGAGTTGACTTAAATTAAAATCTTTTGCAGTATAAATTGCTTTATGAAATTATTCAACTTAATATACTGCAGCGTGGATGGAAGTTAAGCAGGAAGATAGCTCAGTGTAATTTACCAGTGCAGGAAGTGCTTTCATTTTGGCGAAGCATAAAGATTTTTATTAAACAAGATCTATTCAAGATGAACAGTAAAGGCATTGTTCTTCCTATGGCTCTGACTCATGGTGCAGCTCTACAAAAATACAAAAAGGCCAATAAACACTGACATCCACACATTAAGTCCAAATTAACACTAAGACTACAACCCCGCTGAACCCCTGCACATAAAAAGAACACATTTTCAACAACATGCCCAATACCCACAATCCAATGCAGAGATAAAAGGTGTGGTCATGACTAAAACTGAGTGATTTAATTCCATTTAACTTAAACTTTTTCGTACTTTCAACTATGCCTACAAATTAGTAGAATATACTGAACATTTTATAGTAATGGAATAAAACTTAAATCATTCAAGTATTGTAATTAAAGCATTTTAGTAAATACAAAGTCCAGGCTTACAGTGTTGTAACAGTGTTTTTCAACCTTGGGGTCGGGATCCCACGTGGGGTCGCCTGGAATTCAAATGGGGTCGCCTGAAATTTCTAGTAATTGATAAAAAAAAAATAATAATAATAATTAAAATCCTACTAAAAAAATATATGGTCAGTTGACAGAGACAATCCATAAAAGACATGAAAAACTGTGAAGCTGAAACTGAAACACTGTGGTTCTGTTTATCTGTCAAATGTTCATTGTGGTCAGTTTCAGATGCTGTAGCTCTTTCATAATTCATAGTTTGAGTTCTTGTTTGTTCAGTATTAATTGTCAGCCTTGTAAATACCAGCTGGACTGACTGTACCTTTAGTTGTACCAGGCATTAAAATGAACAAGAAACTGAAGAAAACAAGGGGTGGTCTAATAATTTTTCCACGACTGTATATTACAATAAATAAAGAGTAGAGCAGAACAGACGGTAAAGACAGTGATAGTGAGGGTACAAACTGTAAAACACTATGGAGTGGAAAAGCTGATTTTCTTTTCCTCGTCTTAGCCGATGGGCTCGCTGTGAAAAGCAACCACTCTTCTTCTAAATTAATTAGGAAATGATTTCACATATCATAGCATTGTTATGGATTTCATTCTGCCAATTGATGATCCAATATAAAACGGTCCATAGCTTTGGGAGATTCGCATCTTTAGCCGACTAAGCACTAAAACGATCATTTGGATACTCCGGAGTGTTAACATTTCCACTACAAGCACAGCAGAACTGAGCAAGAGAAGCAGGAAGAACAGATGTAGAATGAGATCAAATAGAATGGAGTCACAGACAAACAATAAAAATAAAGAATAACCAAACTAAATCCTTGACAGTTTCAGCATGTTATGTCCTGGATGTGTTTCAAGGGTCATTATGTCACTAAAACACATAGATTGACTTTGATCGAACAGAGCACGTGCAGAAGGGACCATGTGGGTTTGCAGAAAGGAACAATACTAGGCAGAGTTCAATAACTTTAAAGTGATTATTAATATTATATATGACAAATGTGAGGGGTTTCCAAAAACTTTATATACAATAACATTGAAGAATGCACTAATGATGTTTTGGCTGATAGTCGATACCAGTAGTCACTTTTCCACTGGACATATGCAACAAACTTTACCGATATTTACTAAATGTCAAAAAAACAGAAGTGTGTAATGTCGTTTTTTTCCATTAAATCACAAATGCACTCATTTGTTTATTTATAATTGCGAGATGACATGAGAAGTCATTCCATAAACATGGTGATGAACGTAAATATGGTGTTAATTTACAGATGCACCAATGATATTTTGGCTGACAGTCGATGCCAGTGTTACTTTGTGATTCTGTATTTTGTTTTGGTTGGTTTGTATATAGCTATTGTCAGGGTGCGATTTGCCAAAATAAAAAAAAAAACAAAAACGATGTATTATATACATACTAGCGGCATTGTACCCTTGGTGCCATTGTACAATAGCACCCTCCCTTGGTGCAACAGCAGCATTGCACCCATTCGCCCTTCCATGCTGCAACATCGGGACATCAATCAGACACGCGTCGGACACGCATCGGACACAGAACGTCCATTATAGTAGGATTATATGAGTATTATATCATATGATTATAAATAATGTATTATAATGTCTGTTTTATACAATGTGAACATAATTACTTTAGAATGTTGTAACATCATTGTATAATGTATTAATATATCATGTCAGGTGGAAACCACTTATGTCCAAAATGGTTATTTTTCAGGAAACTGGAAAAACGATGTATATTATAAATAAATGAATGTTCAGAGATGTAGGAAAAAAAAAAACAGGGGGGGGGATTTTATTTATTACCTCCACCAAGGAGGTTATGTTTTTGCCGGCATTGGTTTGTCTTTGTCCATGTGCAAGATAAGTCAAAAAGTTATGGACAGATTTGGATGAAAATTTCAGGAAATGTTGATACTGGCACAAGGAACAAATGATAAAATTTTGGTGGTGATCGGGGTTGGGGGGGGGGGGGGGGGCACTGATCTGCCTTAGCGGAGGTCTGCGCTTTCCAAGTGCTTTTCTAGTTTATTTATTTTTTTGTTCAGGGGGGGCAGATATATACATGGGGGTGTTGTCCATAACTAACACAACTAATGCTGACATGAAACAAAAGTGAAACTTTACATACTTTCAACGTCCAATTCAATATCCATTCTATTTCGTTATTTTACAGTGGATCTTAGATGAAATTTTCACAACTTCTTACTGGTATCCAGTGGACACACAAATGCTGGGCCCCATGAATTTGTCATGTTTACCCCCCCTTTACGGCGTGCCAGTGCATGGGGACATTCACAAATTCTGAGACTGATGACAGTTCAGTTCAGGTGAACGTTAGTGCCAGTAATGTAGGATATAGGTGGAAGAAAACTGACACAACCTGCCTGTTATTTACATTGGTTGGTTGCCCCCCCCCACCAGGATGAAATTCATTGCGCAGAAGTAGGGATGTAAAAACCAGAGGGGGTGACACATGACAGATTAATACAGTGTTTTTCAACCTTGGGGTCACCTGAACTTTCCAGTAATTGATAAAAAAGAACAAAAAACAAAAAAAATTACTAGTAAAAAATATATGATGAGTTGACAGAGACAATCCCAATCCATAAAAGACATGACAAACTGTGAGTCTGAAACTGAAGCACTGTGGTTCTGTTTATCTGTCAAATGTTCATTGTGGTCAGTTTCAGATGCTGCAGCTCTTTCATAATTCATAGTTTCAGTTCTTGTTTGTTCAGTATTAATTGTCAGCCTTGTAAACCCAAGCTGGACTGACTGTACATATCCTGACCAAGGAAAATCAAATTCTCACTTTGTGCAGTAATCTACACCTGGCTGTTCTGCCTCCATCCAGAATAATATACTTCATATAGACTAAATGTGTCTAAAATTAATGTTTATTTGCAACATAGTCTAGAAAACTATTACAAGATCAAAACAAATTAATTTTAGCAAAAAAAAAAAAATGTCTGGGGTCACCAGAAATTTGTGATGTTAAAATGGGGTCACAAGCCAAAAACAGGTTGGAAACCACTGGGTTAATATCGCCCACTGACGGAAAAGATATGTTATACGCTGATACAAATATCAGCCGATAATATCAACATTTATGACTTGTATTGTACAGAACATATTCAGACGTGACCCCTTTGTACTGATTAATATTTGGAATGAGATGAAATAGAATGGAGACCCAGACAAAGACTGATAGACTGACACAGAGGAGAGGAGGCAGCGCTGGGGCAGCAAATTATCTGCACAGCCACACGTTTACACACCAACGTGTGTGTGTGTGTGTCTCTGTGTGTGTGTGTGTGTGTGTGTGTGTGAGAAAAGGTGTGTGGGAATGTTTCTTATTCCATTTGAGCGTCCACATGTGTGCTGGAGATATTTGCTGGCACAACCGTCGTCATATATGCTGACGTGTGTGTGTGCGTGTGTGTGTGTGTGTGTGTGTGTGTGTGAGTGAGTTATTTTTATCCCTCTATTTAAAATCTGCTTGGGGATGCAGAAGTACAGGAAGTGTGCGTCGTCTCACTTTTCCTCCAGCAAGCATCGTTTCTCCCGCTGCCGTACGACCGACCGACCAACCGCCTGCCATCCTCCGTCTCCCATCATGCATCAGTCCCACTTACAGTTTTTTTTTTTTTTCCCTGTCAAACTCCTATTTCTTAATGAAATGAAACAACAGCTGAAAATAAATATCCGGCCAAAACAGATGTGAAATCCTGCCCCTCATCCACACCTCTCATCAGAATCTGTCTGCATATCGCAAACACAAACTGTGACCGCGGCGGAAAACAACCAAACAAAACTGTGTCAGAGTTGAACGGTGACAGCTGAGGTTAAACATGTTTTCCCACAAAGACACAGAGACAGCCATAACAGTGTAAAAATCTAAATGTCATCTTTCAGGACATCCACAGACTGTTTTTTTTTTCCTGTGTTCACTACTCAAACAAAAAATAAACTCCGCTGCTGATCCTATCAACCCTATCAGTCCTAATCCTATCAATGCATATAACAAAATAATTCAGCTAAAATGCAGTTTTTCAGCTTTTCATCATCATCAGATATGATCCATTTGGACATTCAGAGGCTCCGTAGGGAACGTGGAAACACCGTCATCTTCTACAACATTGATTCACCAGTAAAACCCTTGTAGTGACAAATGACAGTGGTTTTAGGCGTGTATTTTTATGTTCAGTACATGGTGTATTTTACTATTGCTTCAGTTTTCTCCATTTCAATATGACAAACTTCAACTTGAATCAGTAAATTAAATATAGGAAAATACTGGATTTTCACTGAAAAAAAATAGAAAATAGGGAGGATAATATTATCATAAATGGTGATTAATCACTGCGGAAAGGTTAAATGTAAAAACAATAAATAAGAATAGCTCTAGGTCTTTAAAGGTTTATGGTTATGCTCTTTAATTATTCTAGTAAATTTCCTATGGTTGTTTTTATCCTTCATCCTTTTTTAATCAGATTTTTTACCTTAAAATTCCTTCAAATATTCTTCACTATTGATGGAATTTCTTGTTCTTACCAACAGTTTCTTGTTGCTTTCTTTACAATATATTTAATTATTTTTTATTTTTTTGGAAGATTCAACAGAGGTTGAGTGAAATGACCTTGAAAAAATCCAATAACTCAATAACAGCTGTTGGTTTCCTGTTGGTATCATACAGGCGTCACTCATATCATAATCATAACCCACTTCTCCTCTCTCTCTCTCTCTCAGGTATATCCACGCCCTCTACCTGGGTGCTCAGAGCCGTTGGCATAGCAACAAGCCCCGTCGCCATTTCCACTGGAGGCTGATGTTTGAGAGCGCTGACATCACCATGCTCCGCCTCCTGGAGGCGTTCCTGAAGTCGGCACCGCAGCTCGTCCTGCAGCTGAGCATCATGATCCACGGAAACGCCGTCCTGCCGCTGCAAGGTGAGAAACAAGCTCCGCTTCCTGAGCTGTGAGCAATTAAAACAGGTTCAACATGTACCTGAACATCCGCAGTTTAGAATTTATTAGAAATAGTGGGTTTGATGTTATTCAGTCAAATCAGATGCAAATAAAAGCAAATGATTTATTTTGTTTATTCTTAACAATAAAGAAAAACAAAACTAAATTCTTGACAGTTTCAATATTCAAGTTTTAAGGGTCATTATGTCGCTAAAACATCCAGTTTTGACCTTGATGGAACAGAGCATGTGCAGAAGGGAACATGTGGGTTTGCAGAACGGAACAATACTAGGCAGAGTTCAATGACTTTGAAGTGATTCTTAATGCAATATATGACAAATACACAGGGTTTCCAAAAACTTTATATATAATAGCATAGAGGGATGCACCAATGATATTTTGACCAATAGTCGACACCAGTAGTCACTTTTCCATTGGACATCTGTGCCAAACTTTACCGATATTTACTAAATGTCAAAAAAACAGAAACGTGTACTGTTGGTTTTTCCATTAAATCACAAATGCACTGATATATTTATTTATAACTGCGAGATGGCACGAGAAGTCATTCCATAAACATGGTGATGAACATAAATATGGTGTTGATTTATAGATATATTCATTGTTATTATATATTACCCCTCTATCCTGTACTAAATTAAAATAAAGATTCTGTTTCCTGGTGTGTCCACACATACCGCACCATGGTTTTTTTTAAAACTCTTCTTCTTCGCTTGTTGTAATGTCCGTCAATATCTGTATTTTTTTTATTCACATGACTGTAGTTGCGGAAAAAGGTCTTTCCATTGCAGTTTTGTGTGATATACCAATTGCAGTACGCCCAAAAAAACACCTCTTGCCAGCGCAAAAACTTGTAATCAAAAAACAAGAGTTTTGGCAAAACTGTCATTTTTCCATTAGGTAAATTTTTATGCACATGTTATATTCACACAATTTGAAGGTCAATGGAAAAGCGACTAATGTTACTTTGTGTTTCCATATTTTGCTTTGGTTGGTTTGTGCGTAGTTATTATTAAACATCCCTAACTTTTTGGAAAACCCCTTTAATATGACACATAACAGGTTAATATCTCCCACTGACAGAAAGACATGTTATATGCTGATACAAATAATGGCCGATATCAACAAATATCGGCCGATAATATCTACATTTATGACTTCTATTGAACAGAACGTATTCAGATGTGACCCCTTTGTACTGATTAATATTTGCATCATGATCTGTTGTTTATGTCATTAACTGGAACAGACTGAGGTTCAATTGATTTATTTAATGATATTACATTGAATGAGTTGCTAAGGTCCTCACTTTGGTTTTATTAGACTGTAGCTGTGTCACAGAGGTTGCATGTGTGTGTGTGTGAAAGAGTAGGTGTGTAAGTGTGTGTGTGTGTGTGTGTGTTGGTACGTATCAGTAGCTGGCCTATGCTTTATTCATACAACTCTTCAAGAGGCAGATTGGTGTTTGATGAATAAAACAAAGCCTACACTCAGTCGCTCTCTCAAACACACACACACACACACACACACACACACACACACACACCTGGGAGAACACAAGTCAAGTGTCGCACACATAAAGTACACAAAGAAACACACACTCAAATAGCAGAAAGCTCACATACACACAGACATGTATCCTGTATCTGAAATATGTGTCACTTTGTGCATCTATGATGTCAAATTTGAATATGTAATTATACCATTAAACCCAGTATAAATGACTGGTTTACAATTTTATTTCGAGAAATTATCAGCTTCAGAGTTTAAATGTGCTAAATGTTGCATATTTTAATAAGATTAATTGGAAAACAAATGACAAAAGTGCTGGTCTGCTGATGTTTTCAATATATATGATAAAGTGTTAGAATAGAATAGAATAGAATAGAATAGAATAGAATAGAATAGAATAGAATAGAATAGATCTTTATTGTCATTGTCCATTGTACAACAAAATTAAAAAGTGCGATCCTAAAAGGTACAATCCTTGACATAAAAAAACACACATACACAATCACATTTGCATAATAAATAGATTAAAAGGTAAAAACTCACAGACACAGTTACATCCTATTACATATATATTATTTTTATGTACATTTATATAATAGATTTATAAATGTTCCACTGGAAAGGACCTGTAAAGTGACTGTATTGTAATGTGCAGTGTTTTGAAGTACATCTGGTAGCTCTGAGACAAATTTTCCTTTTTGAGTAAAACCCATTTTCTCATTAATTTTCAAATTTCACATTTTGATCCAAGACTATGACCCAATCCCAATTTACCCCTTGCTCCCCCGCCATACCCTTCCCTCCTTTTTACTTTTAAATTAATTTTAGCTTTAGTTGGACCATAAGGGATTATCCAAAATAAGGAGCCACTTTATATTGAAATAAATTTTTGGAATGGCAATCAATTAAAGTTAACTCTCTGACGGGACATGACTGTGTTTGGACCCTAGCATACTTTTCCTGTAAAAACTACAGCTATATTTGATTTCATCATTAGCACAAAAATTTTTCAAATAAAAAACTTTGCATTCTGTTTTCACTTACAATTTTTTTATGTTTCAATTTTACTACTTTTTGGTGTTAATTCTACAGTCATTTTTTACAGTGTAGTCAAGGACACTCAGGATTATTTTCCTGCATGGCAGAAGCGTTAACCACTATACCACCACGCCGCCAAACTGCATTTTTAGCGTGAATGCTTTTTGTCGCTCATGTGGAGAGACATTTATAGACTAGGTTCAGATATTCTCCACGTTACTATGATTATTCCAGATTTTTCCGACTGCTCTTATTGTCCGTTCACATCATGCGCACTGATAAAACATGGCTCCTTTTGTGTAATCAGTCAATCAGTCAAATTAATCTCATATCACCATTACCAGTTAATAAGTCCAGTCATCTGCGACTAAATCCCAAACATATGCCTCTTGCGGTTTCAACAATTTTCAGGATTTTCGTGGCTTAGAAACTGTGATGATCTGCATCTGTCTCCATAATCCCTTTAATTTTGAGAACATGTTTTATGTTTGACTTTCTTAAGATACTTTCTCTTTTTTCCTTACATACTTATATTTATAGAAATCTGCTAAATGTTTCCCCAGAGGCAGAGATCTTCAGATTCCAGTAGTAAACATATTTCAGAGCCAAAAAAGAGCACACATTAGAACTACACATACATGCGAGGCGTTTAAAGTATTATTTTGAGATTATATTATGAAAAAAATGTTTTCAGATGATTAAGTAGAGGTGTAGTGGGTCTTATCTGGTTCATTGAAATAATAAAAAATAGAGGTTTTTGTGTATTATAAAGATGACTCAAACTTTCTGGTTCAAATATGGCTTTAATTTGAAGTATTTTCATTTGTATTCCTTGCATAAACTTAAAATAGAAGAGGCTAAATAATATTAAAATGTCTTTAAAGAGTGTTAATTTTTCAGACTTGTGGAAATTAAGATTTTATGAATAGTCTTTTGGACATTCGAATGAAAAATCTCAAATTAATTGGTATTTTTTTAGAATAACTTTGTGTAAAATAGATCAGGTTATTGAAATTAAACAGCAATTATATATATCATTAAAACAGTCCTCATCCTCAGTTAAACGTTGGGTAAAATTGTCTTTAATTAATGTATAAATGCAGTTTTTTTTCAGGTTTTGTAATGCTGATCTCACATTTTTTATTTATTTACTTTTTTTTTACTTTTTATGTTGTGTTTTTACATTTTTACCAGGTACAATTGAACATTCCCTGAATGAACAATGAAAATAATGAAAACAATGGAAAGAGAAAAAGGGGAAAAAAACAAGAAATACACAAAGTTATTTAAACAACTTCAACAATGTAAATGAATGTACATAATAAAGAAAAAAAAGAAATACATGCAGGTATTGTTACACAACCGTACTAAGTTTAATTTTGAGTTGCATATTTTGTAAAATTATTTAAATAAGTGCTAATTCTAACAATCCTAAACTATCCACATAGAACCATAGTTTTTATTCATATGTGTAATTTATACAGCAGATTGTGTTTCCACCTGCAGTGAAATCTAAAAAAGAAATGAAGTTTTTCATGCTTTATTTTCAAAGAATTTAAAATACTACCTGTAGAGGACCAAACATAAAGACCAGGACAAAGGTGGTAAAATTAGGAAAAATGATAATTTAATCAAGTTAGAAAAATTATCAGAAAAAAAGCTCCAAAAAATGTCAATTAACAAAATGAACAAAGATGGGCCCAGCTGAGGTCAACTAAACCATAACTGCAACAGGACAAAACTGACCTAACCAGACAATGAACCAAGGTGGGCTTAAATAGAAAGGGACTAACCCATTACACTAAGAAACTAAACCAAAGCAAACCATTAACTTAGTCAAAATAACATACAAAGCAAATAAGCATAACTAGGCACAAATACTGTGTGAAATAAATGTGATTTAAACCAAGAATTTAAGCAACTAAATTAACGCAAAGAAACAAACAGTGCCCCACCACCCTACCCCCACCCCTCTCCTTAAATAATGGCCAAGCCCACTACTCTGGTCTTTTTTCTGGGAACTCCAGAACAAGGGTAAGTAAATAATTCAAACATCAACTAGCAAACAAGCTAGCAAAGTTTATTTATATAGCACCTTTAACAGACAAGAGAAGTCACAAAGTGCTTCACAAAAGAAAATAAAATATAAATAAGACAATCAAATACAAATAAGAACACAGATAAAATTACAATCATAAAAAGGTAGAAATTTAAAATAATAGGTTTAAGTAAGTAACTAATACGTGTGCGCCTAAATTAGCATGTTTAAATAAAATACTTAAACTAAACCCTGTGATGTAATTATTAACTGTAATTTAAGAAACAAAAACTCATGAGATAACAAAAACTACTAACATAAGGTTGTGGTGGGTAAGGGATCCACCACAATACTCATAATGCAAACGATAACTTACGAACCCTCTTCCTTTTCAGTTCAGCCTCTCTTTCATTTTGTGATATTTTTGTTTTTTCTTCTGGTCCCTTCAGGTCTCTCAGCCTCGGCGTCCCTGGTCTCTCTGGCCTGGATGATCGCCTCCTACCAGAAGGTTCTGCGGGACTCTCGTGACGATAAGCTGCCCATGTCCTACAAAGCCGTGATCGCGCAGATGCTGTGGCACTTCTTCACCATCGGGGCCAGGACCGTGGCCTTCGCCCTGTTCGCCTCCGTCTTCCAGCTCTACTTCGGCATTTTCATCGTCAGCCACTGGTGCGCCTCATGTCACCAGAAACCAGCGAGTTTAGAAACATTAACAAATAACACGCCAGCCATCTGTTGTTCAACAGCAGGCACGCCAACGGGAAGATTATTTAAGCCTCTTTAAGCTTTTTAGAAGTCACTTAATGTGATTTCAGGGCAAAAACAATAAATGATACTGTTTTTTGGGAAACATCTTTAATATTAAAAGATGTAAATGTTTCATTTAAACATAATCTTCCATATTTTTCCTCTAATTAGCCAGATTAACTCACAACAAACAGCTCGGTGGGCTTTGCAAGTTCTTGCCCTGAGGAACTCCACTTACTAATTATTAACCCATAAAGACCCAAACATCCACTGGCAACTAAAACTATCCAGTCATTTAAACTGTTTAATACCTGTTGATCCACTAATCCTATCAATGCATGTAAATAATTTGTGTAAAATACAGTTTGTCATCTTTTCATGGTCATCAGATATGACCCATTTGGACGTTCAGAGGCTCTGTAGTTACCATGGAAACACCGTCATCTTCTACAACATTGATTCACCAGTAAAACTGATGGAGTTGGATCAGTGACAGTGAATGGACACATTTGTTTTATGTTCAGTTAATCCAATCCAATCCAACTTTATTTGTAAAGCACTTTAAAAACAACCACACTGGACCAAAGTGCTGTAGAGAAAAATCAATAAAAAAAACCAAAATAACAGAGTAAAATACAAGAATAGATAAAAAAGACATAGAACAACTGTAAAAAAAAAACAAAAAAAAAAAGAAAGAAATAACTTAAAATACAGAAGAATAGATAAAACCTATTTAAAAGAATAAAATACAAGAGTCGATTAAAAACATAAAAAGCTGTACAATTAAAAACAACAACAAATAAGAACAATAACCAATACCAAATACAATAAACCAATACCAAATTAATGATAGAAACCAACCAAGAAAGAAACCAAGTTAATGATAGATGTTATAGAAAACCTCACTTTTTCTTCAGTTTTGTCAGTTTCTGATATTATAACCTTCAACTTTAATCTGACCTTTAATGAACATTTACATGATCAGTGAATTAAATATAGGAAAAAATCTGATTTTTACTAAAAAAAAAAAAAAAAAACTAAATGCAGAGGATAATATTATAATAAATGATAATAAATCACTTAAGAAAGGTTCAATACAGAGAAAAATTCATTCCTCAAAAGTAGCACTGGGTCTTTATAGGTTAAAGTCGCCTTTAATGTGATAATTTATAGGTTTATTAAACTGTGCAGATCCAATACGGTCTGGTCATACACATTCATCCTCTGCTTTATTCTCAACTGCATATTTGAATAATTCTACAAAAAAGTCAGATTACTGTATTTTATAATGTGTTGAAAGGCATAGAGTCTATAGTCAGATCATCTATATATTGAACTGATGCTAATTTAATTTAAAATATGAAACATTGATGAAACCAGTTGAATCTAATGTTGTCTTTTTAACTGCATACTCACAATTACCTGCTGTCAAAATGTAGATTAAAGTCTACTCTATTTAAGAAGCATTGTCCATATAACTATATTTACATAAAACCCAGCTATACATAGGACCACAGACTGTATATCCTACTGACGTTCAGGTTGGCCTGTAGTGCGTCATCCATCCATCTTCTTCAACTTATCCAGGTCCAGGTCATGGGGGCAGCAGCCCAGACTTTCCTCCCCCTGTAATGCTTCAATAAGATAAAAAAAAAAAAAAAAAACTTGTCCAAAAAACTTCAACAGTTCAAAATGATCTTGATGTTACAACTTTGAGCAAAACCACCAACGAATTAAAGCTATGTATCCACAGACTGTGTCATCCAACAAATAAAGCATAGAACTGTTTAATGCCACATACATCTGTATTCGGGCAAGTTTTCTCCTTTATATAAAAAATGCGTAGTCAGTCAAAATAACACTCTTATCATTTTCACGTGTTGCATCAGCTGATAGTTTACATTATAGCCCTGTTAGCTTAGCTCTGTTTTTAGACAGAAAACAGCAAAACCACACATCAAATGTTTTCTGATCCAGCTGTTTCTGAAAAAAAAAAATTATTTGTGTTTTTAGGTTCCTGCACCAAATTTCACCAATATTTTAATTTGCTGACAAGGCCCTATTAACACAAGAAAAAGTTAAAACAAATACAGTAAAATACTTAAAATAGAATATATTAAGAATAATTCAGGTCTATGGAGTTAATTTGCTGAATTATTTTGTACCTTAATGTCTTTCTTTCTCATGTAAATGTAAGTAATAATTGTTTAGTAACTCACATTGACAGAGCATCTATTTTCTTTTTAATTATTATTGTGGGTATTGTTTTTGGTTCAGTTTGTTTCTTTGTTTTTTAACACCCTAGCAGCAAAACTACTGGTTGAATTCATACCAAATTTGGTTTATAGATTGCCAGTGACTCAGAATAGATCTGATTACATTTTGGGAAACATAAGTCAAAGTTACAATTTTTGATGAATTTTTGAAATCTTTTTTTTTTTCCCCATTTACTTATAATGGGAGAAATTTCAAATGTCTATAGCAGTAAAACTATTAGTTGAATTCATATCAAATTTGGTTTATAGATTTCCAGTGACCCAGAATAGATCTGATTACATTTTGGGAAAAGCTGGTCAAAGTTTAATTTTTTTATGAATGTTTTTACATCTTTTTTCCCCATTTACTTATAATTGGTGAAATTTCACATGTCTGTAGCAGCAAAACTATTGGTTGAATTCATCCCAAATTTGGTTCATAGATTACCAATGACCCAGAACGGATCTCATTACATTTTGGGAACAGTAGGTCAAAGTTCAAAGTTTTTATGAATTTTTAAATTCTTCCCATTTACCTATAATGAGCGAAATATGTGCGAGGGGCGGGGTTTGTTGTGCCTGGCATCACTTGTTGAATTACTGAGTCAGGAGCAGTTAAAATTAGACGTTACCTCTCTGCTCCTTTTCAGTCATGGAATGTGCAAAGACAGCCATGTTTGGATGATGCTATAGGTTTGTTTATTTGTTTATTTGTGTTGTCTGTTGTGTTCCAGGTGTGTGATGACGTTCTGGATCATTCAGGGAGAGACGGACTTCTGCATGTCGAAGTGGGAGGAGATCATCTACAATATGGTGGTGGGCATCATCTACATCTTCTGCTGGTTCAACGTTAAAGAAGGCCCGAGCCGGTTCCGGATGACCGTCTACTACTCTGTGACGCTGGCCGAGAACGTGGCGCTGACCGCCGCCTGGTACACCTACCGCGGCTCCCACGCCTCCGACTCCTCGGCCCTGGTGGTGGTCTGCCTGGTGGCCTGCAGCTTCGCCCTGGGGACCTTCTTCATGCTGGTGTACTACTGCTGGCTGCACCCGGACGGGCCCGTTCTGGGCTCGCAGTGGGCCGGCTGTGTGGACGAGGGCGTGGTGGGGGCAGGAGGGGTGGCGGGAGTGATCGACGCCTGCCTCACGCCGTCCCAAGGCTCCCAGACGGACATGGTCATCACGAGTCCACCCAGGACTCTGCCCAGGACTAAAGACCCCGGGGATCCGGTTCCTGGGGAGCGAGACAGGGAACGGGACAGGGACAGCGTCCTGCCGGTGTTCCAGGTGCGTCCCTCCCCTTCCTCCTCTCCGGCGCTCCTCCACAGGACCTCCTCCTCGTCCCGTGCTCAGGAGGGCCCCGTGATCCGGATCGACCTCCCCAGAAAGAGATACCCGGCCTGGGACGCGCACTTTATCGATCGACGTCTCCGCAAGACCATCCTGCTTCTGGAAACCACATCAGCAGTGAGTCCAAGGATCCAGTACAGGAGCAGCATGATGGGCAGCAAAGAGGTGTTAGAATACGAAACGACTGTGTGAGCCGACGGGGCTCTGAAACCTCAACGCGCAGTCTGAGACCAAGGCCCAGTCCAGGACTCTCTAACCCGCCAGGAGAAACGTGGACAGGAGACATGAAGCAACACTTTTTAAGAAAAAGGTTGTTCAAATGTGATTGTAAAATGTGAAGCGCAATCTGGGACCCAGGCTCTCCCCTTAGGACTCGGTCCAGGAGTCAGTAGCATGAACGAGCCACGGGACGTGAACAGAGTAACACTGAACTGGGATAATCCTCGACTTTTCTAAAAGCTCGGAGCTGAGAATCTAATCTTTCATCCTGGGACCAAGGAGTGTTAGATGTAGTTTCACGGTCAGTAAGAGAGGTAAATGAATTAAAAAAGCAGCAGAGTTTGATTTGGATTTAGGAGTGCGGTGCATGAATTTGAGCCTCGGACTCTGGAGACCAAACAGAGACTTACTGAGAGATATTTAGGGACAGAATGCTGGGAATTTCAGTGGACATGTGGTCATTCGGTTAAAAAAAAAAAAAAAAAAAAATCTGTCAGAGTATGGTGACTCATTACCCGTGACATGTTGGTTTATGATGAGACATCCGGAGGTCTGGGTTCAAACTGGGCTGAATTTGGATGAAAAGTTGTTTTTTAGTCAGAAATCAGTTGAGTATTTCTGTATGACGCACGACGTAACTACAGTATGAAATATATGAATAAAATGTGAATGAAACATGTTTATATTTACCCTAGTTGTCTCACTTCTCGACTAAATTCAGCACAGATTGAACCCTTTATAGTGAAAGAAACACTGTCGGTGACTTCGAACGGTTTACAGAAGACAGAAAATAACTCAATTGTAGTCCAGTCCATGCTTACAGAAGGTTGCATGTCCCGTCAAAATGTATGAAAACAGTCTCCTGAGCATTCTCTTCATGGTGTCCGATGAAAAACAGAATTTACGGGACCTGGCTAACATGTGACCTCGGCTCCGTAATGGATCATATGAAGAAACGCCGGGCCTAACAGCAACATTCACATGTTCTACAGAAAACAGCCATAGAAAAACAACCTAAAATGCTCTCAAATTTCCCAGTAGAGTGCTTAAGTCCTACCCCTTCCACAAGAGAAAAACTGTTTTATTCTGTTGAAATCGCACCAATATTTACACATATGTGTGTCAACTTAAAAATCACAGTTCGGCATATTTTTAGAAACCTTTCACTACCAAAACTCATCATCATCTGTGTCATCATCGTGTTTTTTTCCTTCCACAAGCTGCTCAGAGATGCAGAAGATGTCTAAGCAGCTTCGACATGGCCAGACTTATACTGTTGTTTATCTGTTTTAGGGTCAAAACACTGTAATGCCTCATCAGAGACAGAGTGAAACTTCAACTGATTGCCATTCCAACATTTATTTCAGTATAAAGTAGCTCTTTGTTTTGGATAATCCCTTATGGTCCAACTAAAGTGAAAATGAATTTAAAAGTAAAAATGTGGGTCATTTAGCTACACTATCTGTCAAATTGTCTCTAAAATGTCCCATCAGAGAGATTTTGAATACCCTTTAATAGTTTTCCCACTCAAGATTGTGCAAATATCAAGGTGTTTTTGGAGCCAAGAGATGCAGTTCACTGAGCTGGTTTCACACCAAATTAACTTGTATTTCATTAGATGTGCCATTATACATGTACAGCAGGGTATCATTCAGACAGAATTAAATAAAAAAAAAAAAAAAAAAACATACTTGCCATGAGCAGTGTTACCTCCAAACTGTAATACATTACAGATTACTTACAGTTGTTGAAAAGTAATTCCTTACTTTACAATATTACTGTCTCAGAAGTGAAATGCGTTACATGACTCCTGCATTACTTTTGAGTTACATATAGACTCTCGTCATAAATGGTGCATGCGTAATAGAACCCCTCTCAATATAAAAGATAGGAGAGCCTTGGGATGCATAAATTTGCACCCAAAAGTACATGTGGATGGATAGCTCAGTAAGAAACGCTACAGTCTACGATGTTAGAATTCATTTTTCAAAGCATTTTTTCACCAACACAGGGTGTGACACCAAGAACACTGGTAGATAAATCTGCAATTGATAAAGAATTCTAACTAGTAATACAAACGTTAGCTTACCTTGTCATTGCCGATCACAGGGATCATGCTAATGCTAACTAGCTTCTGTAAAGCAGGGTTATGGACTGTCTTCTGCCATCTTCACCTATTGGCTGAACACCAACCGGAAATAGAACTTTCCTGACGCATTTTTGATTTCTTAAGGTCTCCCGATCTTGCTATTTGTTTGTTTTTTTAATTTGAGCAGTTAAATTATGGGCGAAAATTGTGTTCAAATGCAAGCGCTATTGAACATGTACCGTGTAAAATATTATTGAAAACTGATTAGTAATGCCTTACACTACTGCTTTACAGCAAAAGTAATCCGTAACTGTAATACATTACTTTTGTAACACATTACTTCAAACTACCCAAACAATGGTTCCATGTTGGTGACCAGAAGGGGCAGGACTTAGCCCTTATCTCTATACTCTAATACTGAAAAAGGAAAAGGAACCAGGCTTAAGACAGTGGATCCAGAAAACATAGAACATGCTGCACACACCACAAACGAAGAGGCCTGAGATGTACAGTCGATAAATTCAGACGTCAGATATAAGCTATTCCAATAAGCTGTAGATAGTTTGGTGATGAATGAATTTTTGGTTAAAGAAACTTCATTTACTCAAAAAGAGTCTAAACGACTTAGCCTCATTTTGTTTCAAGGTGTAAAAGTGTCAAAACATTTTCCAGCGCTTTTTATTTTTTTTCAGAGGAGCTGAAAAGAAATGTATTTTAATCACGTCAACATCAGCGTTACAAAACAAAAGAGCAAGATTTGCTTTAACCTTCAATCAAGAGAAGTGATAGATAGAAAAATCCACTGGTGATGCATAGATTTAATATAATAAATCCCCTTTTAAGTCACATTTTTTTTGGTGTATTTCATCGAGGCATATAGTATTATACTAAAAAGAAGCAAAAAATGAAGGAAAATATATTGAGCCATAATTAATTAACTAACCAATTTATTCTATAAGTAAAAAAAAAAAACTAAAATGCATTTTATTAATTGCACTAAAGGATCAATTATAGTGATTAATGGTGCTTAATCATTTTATTCCACTTAACCCATAAAGACCCAGTGTTACCTTTGCATCAGTTCCAAATTTTGTTCTCTATATTTAACTTTTCTTAAGTGATTTAATCCTCTCTATTTTGTGTTTTTTCAATGAACATCAGATATTTTTCTTTATTTAATTTACTGATCATGTAGATGTTCATAAAAGCTCATGTTAAAGTTGAGGGTTAATTAATCAAAAACAGAGAAAACTGAAGAAAAAGTGTCTTTTTTCAGCCAAATATATCATTAACTGAACACAAACCAAGTGTCTCCATCCACTGTCATTAATCCAACTCCATGGGTTTTACTGGTGAATCAATGTTGTAGAAGATGACGGTGTTTCCATGGTAACTATAGAGTTTATGAAAGCCCAAATGGGTCATATCTGATGACCATGAAAAGATAAATAACTGCATTTTACACAAATTATTGACATGTATTGATAGGATTAGTGGATCAGAAGTTATTAAACATGTTAGATCATTAGATGGTTTTGGTCGTCGGTGGCTGTTTGGGTCTTTATGGGTTAAACCTCCTCATCAGGCTCATCTGGTTCACTTTGGGTTAGAGTCAAAAGTGAGGCAGCAGGATGGACAGTATGCCTGTAAATGACACCATGCAATTCTCAGCAGAGGTTTTTTTTTTTTTTTTTTTTTTTTTTTTTTTTTTTTTTACTATTTTGGTACAAGCCTTTATCGTCCGGCGTGAAGGCTAGATTTCCGACATTTTGTTACCAAACAAAAAATGTACTGGCATTAATCACACACAGTCAGTCAGATGGCATTAGCTGCTGTTTGTCTGCTAACAGTTGGACGCTGGGACAAGGGATGAAGCCTCTGAAAAACTGAGACCATGTTCAGGCCTCGTTCTGTTCAATATGTGGAGCACAGCTGATGTAGTGTCCATAAGCAAGGCACTACAATGCAAGTTAGCTGAGCAGTGAGACAGCTCCCAGGGGTTATTATAAAGAAAAAAAAAAAGAGAACTGAACCCAAAGGAAGTGACATTAAAAGCTAAACACTAGTTGCTTTTCCATCGGACATCTGATCTGATTAGTGATATTTACTAAATGTTGAAAAAACAGAAGTGCATAATGTTGTTTTTTCCATTAAATCACAAATGTGATAATTTATTTATCGCGAGATGACACAACAGGTCATTCCATAAACATGGTGACGAATGTAAATATTGTGTTGATTTACAGATATATTCATTATTATTATATATTACCCCTCTATCCTGCGCTAAATTAAAAAGAAATGATTTGTTTCCTGGTGTATCCACATATACCACGCCATGCCTTTTTTTAAAACTCTTCTTCTTCACTTGTTGTAGTGTTGTAACATCTGTTTTTTTTATTCACGTGACTTGAGCTGCAGAAAAAGGTCTCTCCTTTGCAGTTTTGTGTGATATACCATTTGCGCTATGCTCGAAAAACTGCCTCTTGCCAGCGCAAAAACCTTTAACTGAAAGACAAGATTTTTGACAAAATTATTGTTTTTTCCATTTGGTAAATTTTTATGCGCAAGTTATTTTTGAGCAATTTGTGGGTCAATGGAAAAGCAACTACTGTCCCATGTCATTTCACAACTATTCATCTACTCTTTTTTTTTTGTCTTTAGTCTAATGTTTAAGCTGATCTGATTTGTAAAGTTCATCCAAGAAACATTGAAAACAACAGCTGTGACTAAAGTATGACATTAAAATACTAAAAAAATAACATTGACAAATTCTCCCATATGAAGATATACACGTTTTCAAGAGCTGTCTTTATGTTTTAGGGATTACAAATATGTTCAGGTGGTCATATACAGTCACGGAAAAAAAATATTAGACCATCAAAAGTCATCAAAAACAATGGTTATGCAATCAAGTGCTAACTCCTGTGTGTATCATGTGACTAAAACAGACAGAAAAGAAAACATGGAATGCCTAAAAGCACTGTTTTTGTCAGTACAGTGCCATAGCTATTGATGTAAGAACTGAAGTGAGTTTGGTTATTATCAAGAAAATATGGAAAATGGATAGATATCAGCTCTGAAATTAAACTACTATGAGCTATTTTGGTTGTTATCAATATATTTGTCCAAACAAATGTACCTTTAGTTGTACCAGGCAGTAAAATGGACAAGGAATTGAAGAAAACAAGGGCGGTCTAATAATTTTTCCTGCGACTGTATTCTCATGTCTGATGTGAGTACAAAAAATAAGACATTATGGCTCAAAACATGCTCATATGTAGTGCTGTGATGTTCTGTAAAAACTGCAGTTCTTATGTTGGGGAAGTTGTCATTACATAATAAAACTTACACTAATTATACTTCAAAAATATGGAAATAACTGTTTAACAGGAAGTATTTAATGCGAGGAAAACTGGTGAGAACATAAGTAAACCCCTGCTATATACTAAAAGCAGCACTGTTTCCTCCTGCTGCCATTTTCATTATAACACTGCGAATTCCATTATCTTGTTATGCAGATGATGCATGCATTTATTTTAGTGTCAAAAGGGACTCCTGGTTTTGAATCTGTAATATTTCCCACTTCAGATAATTAAAGTGGACAGCTCAGCTAGGTCACAAAAGCTGTATTTCCACTGTAGGCACCTTTAGAAGAACTAGAAATGTGTTTCCCCCACAGACATCAGGGTCTAAATTTAAGTTTTTGGACTTCAAAACCTCCACAAAATGCCCTGTTTGGGGAATGGTAGTTTCTGAGGTGGGTTTAGAGTTTGCACTGCTGAATATTTCTAACTTAGTGGAACAGTGTTTTATTTCAGTCGCCATTTTCTGATACACATGTTCTCGTTGTGCTTTGAAGCTTTACCATGGAGTGAAAGAAGTAAAACATGAAGTAATGAGTCCAGGACTTAGGAAGCATCTATACCGAGGATGACACAGGTGCATTTAGAAATGACGTGTAAATACTGCTGTTTCTTTTTCACTTTAACGGACTAATTTGCCTAATCTGGATGGATCTCTAAACCATGGTGAAAACACAGACAGTCAGAAGGAACCTTCAGAGAGTTCTGGTACTAGAAGATTTTAGTACCTTGGAGAAAAAATGTGGCTCAAGAAAGACGGTTTACGACTGTGAAGTGAATATCACACTCTTTTGTGTCGACTTGTGAGATCACACATACAACCAACTGAAAAAAAGACCAGGGCTAGATCTTTCCTATTTGATGCTAGATTCTTTTCCTTGAAAACTTCAGGAAACAACAAAACCACATTAATATGAAATTAATGAAAAGAAAGTGCCAGTGTCATGAGACCGCATGTGAAGCTCCATTTGTTTTCTTCTCAGCCGTAATAGCGTAAAAAATGAGGAAACTTCTCCGAAATGCAGTAAAATAATGCAGAATACTGTATGAAGTATGGCTATCACAGTTTTTGAGCCAAAAGGTGACACATGAGCATTGTAAGCACTGAATGAAGGTCAAAGTGAAGGTCAAAAACATCCACACATTCTCACATTTTACCATGATCTGCTCTATGAGGAAACTGTTGTGTAATTTGTGGTTTGAATGTGATAAACCTAAACAGGAATATAAAGTCTAACCTAACAGTAAAACATCTCAAACGTCTGGAATGATAGCTGAACCTGTGGATGGTGGGACGGTGGTGACATTATGGCATGGTTAATGGTGCTGAAAATAAAGACTATGTCGGTCGTGATCATGTCATGTTGAACATGATAGGCTAATGTACAGATGATGCATACATCAACCGCCCAATCCCAGGCTGAGGGCGGGGTTAGGCTCTCCCTGATTGGGTAATAAAGCAGTCCTTTGTTGTTAACAGTGGTGCGCTGATTATATATAACTTGAACAAAAACATGTGAAATAGTTACCAGTGAGTTTAAAACTCCGATCATCTTTTATTAATTGATGCAAGTATTTCTGTTGATTTATTTTTGTATTTGTTTTATATCTATTTATCTATTGTTTACGCACTCGGTGGCCATGTCTTTGGTATGACTCTTATATTAAGATGTAAAAATGGAAAATAGATTTTTTTTACTCATTCTATATATGTGTATATAGCAGAGTGGCACTCTATAGAACGTGTGTGTCTGAGTATGTGTGCCTTGGTTTGTATGTATGTATTGTAAGTACAGTATGTATGTAAGGATGTGCTCTCAGTCTTTTTGATAATGCTGCTTAAAAATCGTCTGAGTGACAGAACAGAAAAATAAACCAGTGGTGAAAATATCTATGACAATGTTAAAAAAGAACTCCACAAGCTGTGCTGATAACTGTAGATGGGAACAATACTGTAGTAAACATGGCTGAACAGCCGTCTAAATAACCTGCTGGAGTGTGTCGGTGTTTTCTTTGAATGCAGATCTCACATGCAAACAGAACACTGGAAAAATCTAAATCCTACCAAGTGTATTTTTCACATTTCTAGTCAAAAAATCTCATCACACTTAAAATAAGACATAATCACCTAAAGAGTAACTTTTCAGTGAGATATAAGAACTTATTTTTAAACAAGAGATCTGGAAAATGTTATTTCAAGAAATCTTACCAAGATAATTTTCACTTGTTCCATTGGCAGACTTTTTTTTTTTTTGCTCGAATTAAGTAAAAAAAAAAAAAATCTTGAATTAAGCAAAAAATTTTGCCACTAGAACGAGTGAAAATTATCTTGAAAAGATTTCTCAAAATAAGATTTTCAAGATCTATTGTCGAGTGGTGTAGTGGTCCCAGGAGAAGTGGGTAAACTCTCAATGTGTCACTCGAAAGACATTTATTCTTCCTTTCTTGTTCACATTTCCAATAATTGCACGTCTTTCAACGAGACGTGCAGTGACCTGTCAATCAACTGGGGTGGCACTGGTACCTGAGGTATCCAATCAGGTTCCAGAGGTGGCCAGCGCTAGTTACCTCCGCCAAGAGTAACGATGTAGGTTATGTTTTCATCTGGGTTTGTTTGTCTGTTTGTTTGTCTGTCTGTTAGCAAGATAACTCAAAAAGTTATCAACAGATTTGGATGAAATTTTCAGGAAATGTTGATACTGGCACAAGGAACAAATGATTAAATTTTGGTGGTGATGTGATGGGGGTGGCTGATCTGCCTTGGCGGAGTTCGGCTTTTCTAGTTACCTCCGCCAAAGAGGTTATGTTTTTGCCAGTGTTGGTTTGTCTGTCTTTCTGTCTGTTTGTGTGCAAGATAACTCAAAAAGTTGTGGAGGGATTTGGATGAAAATTTCAGGAAATGTTGATACTAACACAAGGAACAAATGATTAAATTTTGGTGGTGATCGGGGGTGGGGGGGGGGGCACTGATCTGCCTTGACGGAGGTCTGCGCCCTAAGAGTGCTTTTCTAGAAAAGACAGCGCAGACATCCGCCAAGGCAGATCAGTGCCCCCCCACCCCTGATCACCACCAAAATGTAATCATTTGTTCCTTGTGCCAGTATCAACATTTCCTGAAATTTTCATCCAAATCCGGGGCACTGATCTGCCTTGGCGGAGGTCTGCGCTCTCCGAGTGCTTCTAGTTAGCAATGTATTCTTCAGCTTGACCCGCCCTACTCTGCCTCTGATTGGCTCATCAGTCCTCATGCCTAAAATTAACCAATGTAATCAGTGAAGGCCGCAAATACTAGCCAATTAGAGGCAGAGTAGGGCGGGTCATGGCTTCACCATTCTAGGGGGGAAAAATTGACAATCTGGCTCGCAGATACGACTGAATGGTGCATCAGAGGGGATTTAGAAGTGGGTATACGCAATGCTGACAGAAAAATACTGCTGTATACCCTGGACTACACTGCTATTGTCTAAAAATAAGTTCCTATATCTCACTGAAAAGTTACTTTTTAGGTGATTATGTCTTATTTTAAGTGCGATGAGATATTTTGAGTAGAAAGGAGAAAAATACACTTAGTAAGATTTTGATTTTTGCAGTGAATGAGTTTTGTCGTGGGGGGGTGGGGTGGGGGGCAGATTTTACTTAGACACAGCATAGACTTTTGTACAGACTCTCATGTCCAATTCATCATATACTGATGTTTGCTTGCGACTAGGGATGTAACGATATGGAAATTTCATATCACGATTATTGTGACCAAAATTATCATGGTTATCATTATTATCGCGGTATTGTTGAAATTGTGCTCAAAATGTTCATAAAGTACTAATGCACACACTCAAATAATATAACCAAGTTGTATTAAAAAAAATAAAAATAAAATAATAGGCACAATGTCCCTTCTGTTGCAGAAATATTCAAATATTAACCCTTGGTGGTCTGAGCCTATTTTGTCCGTTTTTCAGTACTTTTGATTATTCCTTTATATACTATATAAACAAATGTTTACTATACCCATGTTTGGGATCTTTTTTTCAGCACAACTTCATTTATATCATCTGCCTATTATTTTTTTCACTTGAACCTACTATATTAACACAAAAGGTCAGAAAACACAAAAAAAAATATGAAATCCGATTTGAAAAATGTATATAATTTATTGCATAAATAACACTCAGATGCTTAACGAACCTTTTCAAAGACTTTAAAAGTGAATATTGGTTCCAAATATTAGGTATAGAAAATTTAAATTGTAATAAATTAAAACTATACTCAAATATTTGACGTAAAAGCAGATCTTTACGTAGGGTTTTTTCCCCTGAAAGTGCGGTAATCAAACATGGTTATCGTGATAATTAGAATTTAAACGGTAATACTATACTAACCGTCTGCAATTTTACCGCGGTTTATCGTTATACCACTAATCGTTACATCCCTATTTGCGACATCACATTTTAACCCTTTCATGCACGAATTATGAGAACCTTAATCAAAATTTTTTCCCGAGTGTTTTTATTCCTCTTTAGGCATGAAAAAAAACAATGCGATTGAAAATTTTCTTCTGAAAAATAAATACAAATAAATAAATTAAATTAAAATAATCAAAAAAATATTTCAAAAAATACATAAAAAACAATAATGAAAAAAAAAAAAAAAAAATTCTTATGAACCTATTTTTCATGAAGTTGCAAAAATGTCCACTCAACTGGACACCATGTGTTTAATTTTTGACGCACAGAAATATGTATTTACTGATAAATTGTGTGAAAACTATGGCGAGAACTTATGATTCTGGGGGTTTATGCTCAGGAGAGATCTACATAATGTTACCAATTCATGCCAGAAAAGATATGTAGTGTCTTAAAACTTTAATAAAGATATGTGTAAAAACAACAACAACAAAAACGAAAAGAACAACAAAATTCATGAATATACAAGAGAACAGCTGTAGAATATCTAGTGACCAGTATGTATGAAAGGGTTAATACACAGTGCATCCTAAACACAGTATCTTTCATAATCCCACAGACTGTATTTCATCTGAACACTTCTCTGGGGCTGTGGTAGAATATTTCCAGGTACGAATCCAGAATGAAGCAACTCAAGTCCAGACCAAAGCAGGCCCTCTTCCTCCTCTTCCTCCTCCTCTTCTTCCTCGTCATGAATCTTTCTGCTCTGTTTCTCCTCAGCTTTCCTTCTCCAATCCTCTGGAGGCGACGGCAGTCTTCCCTGCTTTGATCTTCCGTCTCTCTCCTGCTCCGGCTTCCCTCTGTCCTGAGGATTAGCTGTTTATTTGGTCGTCGTCTCCAGAGATCCAGCGACCAAACACTCTTATTCCCTTCTCTTCCTTGAATATTCCTGTTCTTTAATTTATTCCTCTCATCCCTCGTTCAGTCTCCATCTACATATTGACTTCTTGTACTCCTTCACTCCTGGTTTTTTCTTCTATTTTCTATCTCTTCTCCCAGTTTTTTTTTTTTTTTTTTTTTAGCTTTTACTGAAGCTTCTTTTCATCCTCTTTGCAGCCTTTAGCACCGACTGCAGAACATTGACTGAAGATGTAATAAAGTTTGCACTAAACCTGATTGAAAATGTCATAAATCCTCAAGTAAAACACTCTGGTTGATGTTGTATTTGGATTTTCACCGTTTAAATCAGGGGTGTCAAACTCATTTTAGTTCAGGGGCCACATTCACCCCAATATGATCTCAAGTGGGCCGGACCAGTAAAATAATACCAGTGAAATAAGTAAAATTACATTATGATAATGTTTATATCTACAACGTTCAGTTAAAAATCCGAAAAATGTGAACAACTTGAAATGTCTTCAGAAAAACAAGTGCAGTTTTAACAATATTCTGCTTCAGTTTATGAGTTTATCATTTACACATGTGCGTTACAACTTAAATTACAATTACAAATACACAAAACATTTAGTAACAGGTAGAATAGTGACAAAATGGCATTTACTTTTCTCAAGACATTTCATGTTGTTCATATTTGTTCAGGTTATTCACATTTTTTGTGAAAGGATAGTTTGTAAATATAAACATTTTCATGTAATTTCAATTTTTTACACTAAAAAAAAAGATAAAATCTGCAGTTGTCATTATTTACAGGCAAGCCCGGATTAACCATATGGGCAACTGGGCAATTGCCCAGGGGCCTGCGACCTCTGAGTAGCTCGGGCATAACGAAAATATCTGGTTATCTTTTGCTTATAAATGAAACTGTCCGCTGCCCGGAGCCATTGCACTGCACAGAAACCCTGCTCCTGCTGTCTGTGACCATGAGCTGAGACCCTCTCCTCATTGGTCAGTCCAAAAAGCGAATCAGCGGTGACACAAATCAACGTGCGTGCACTGAGCGGGATGTGAGACGTCAAGAACTACGCCACATACGCGACGTACGCAAATCAAAACATTGCAAACATGGAGATGCAGCTAAGTGGGAGCGCCAAACGAAAATTTAAAAAGAAGAGGGACATTAAAAAAGCTGAAAATTTAAAGAACATACCTAAAATAGGTCATTTCTTTACTGAAATTGTCAGTTTTCCAGATGTTTATAGTATTTAGTATATGTAGTATTTAGTATTAAAATGTTTAACCCTTGCCTTGACATGCCTTGAATTGTGATGTGTTTTCTGTTTAAAAGTTAAACTGGGACCAAAATGTTTATTTTAGCAGATTATACTGCATTATATTTATTTTTTCCTTGTGGTGGCTCCATGAAAATGTTGAGATATGTTTATTGTTGAGAGAAAGCAGATTTCAAGATGTTTACATTGCACTTACT
Source organism: Sphaeramia orbicularis (assembly GCF_902148855.1). Lineage (NCBI taxonomy): Eukaryota > Metazoa > Chordata > Actinopteri > Kurtiformes > Apogonidae > Sphaeramia > Sphaeramia orbicularis. Next base: position 17,021,425 of record NC_043963.1, on the reverse strand, counting down.
TTAACTCTCCTGTTGAATTCTGAGGTGACAAGGGGATTTCTGTTTAAAATTCATATCTGATTCTATCAGATTATGTTGGTGTTTGGTCTGTGGGCTTTTTCTGACGATTCAATACATTTGTGTTGGCAAAAAGTGTTCTTAAATAAATACTGGACACTTTGGACATGGTTTCTTATTTATTTTTTGTGAAAATGGAGGACACTTCCCTCTCTTTCTAATGTAGTGGATCAATTTTAGATTATACCGATGCTAATGTGTTTTGTTTTCATATCATCATATGCAAGTGAGTGGCCTTGACAAGAGGCTACAGTGGTGCACTTGTAGTTCTACGAGCATTTACACATTTGTACATCAAAATGCATTTGATGATAGTTAGATATTGAAGTATGGGGTATATTTACATATATTCCTGGAACTTATTCTGTATTTTGCCAGATTATAGGGATCCTGGGGTTGTGATGATGGGGCCCTTGAATATTGTTGCCCAGGGTACAATGAAGTGTTAATCTGGCCCTGTTTACAGGTTATTATGATAGTGTTTTTCTGGTCTGACCCAACTGAGATCTAACTGGTTTAAATGTGTCTGTATGGAACTGAAATAAAATGATTTTTACACCATTGATTGTTAATATCTTCAGTGTAATTTTTGCATTTCACAAATTCATCCCACAGGCCGGATTGGACCCTTTGGCGGGCTGGATTTGGCCCCCGGGCCGCATGTTTGACACCTGTGATTTAAATAATAAAAACTGATTCGATTTCCACTTCTTTCCTCTTCCTTCCTTTTCCATCTATTTTCCCGATGTCCACTCCTGTTTTTTTCCCTCCCTCCTGCTCCCTCCTTCTCCTTCATGCTAATTTTCCTCCTCTTTTTTTCCATGTCTTCTTGCATCAGTCTCAGGTCTTTTAAGGATGCTGCGTCTTTGATATGGCACGAACACGCGCTGGCCGATGCACGAGTGTAAATTCACACATCAGGCGTCACTCACATGCATTTTTGAAGTCGATTTATAGTCGATGCAGCTCTAAATAGATCCGACTGACAGACTTTGAAGTTCACAGACCGCAGATTGATGCAAGTGTCAAACAGAGACGGAACATCAAACACAGGTGAGGACATGTTGACAACATCCTGCCATATTCTGAAAGGCTGGGATACAGGTGAGTGGACAACAGGAATAGAGATGTTTGTCACAAATCACTCACCGCACTTACACCGTCTTGTGTGTCAGAGTTGTGACTGGGTTTTTGATGAATGTAATTATCATATTCTGATTTCAGAGACCTGTATAAGCCTCCATTCTGATGCATGGATCTGGTCTGACGTCATCAACATCAACAAGTATGAGCGTATAAATCAATTATCAAACAACTGATCAATCAATTATTTTTTTATGATTTACAGACCAACACTTGATTACACATTCATACCCCTTCTTAGAGAAATATACATATAGTATGGGGACCACCTACAGCTTTTATTATGGGATGCATTCGCCATGGAATCATTAACCCTTTCATGCATCAGTTATAAGAACCTTAGTTGAGATTTTTTTCCTGAGTGTTTTTATTCCTGTTTAGGCATAAAAAAGAAAAACGATGCAATTGATTTTTTTTTCTTTTTTTTTTTTTTTTTTTTTTTTTTTTATAAACTGGTTTGTCATGGAGTTACAAAAATGTCCAATCAGCTGGACACCATGCATTTAAATTTTGAAGCAAAGAAACATGTATTTAAAACCCATAATCAGAAAGTCATATACTGTGTGAAAACTATTCATTCATTCATTCATTTTTTGTTTATTTTGAGCATTTACAGAATACATGCAAATTCAAAATTCCAAAATCATTCATCTACACTCAAAAAGGAGTTGGAAGAAGAAAAACTATGAAACAAAAACATTTTTTCATGCAGATAATCTGATGTTTTCTCACATTTTAACATACCCTAATACTAGTTTTTACAAACTTCATGGGGATAATACGCAAAAAAAACTGTTTTGATTAACAAAACTGTTAATTACAGTCTAATAACAATTAGCAATTGATTTAAAACATACTAGTGCAGATCAGGTTTATCAAGAACTGAAAAGTTACAGTAATGGTATGAATTGCAGTGGATGAGATGATGCATAGTTGTCCACTGTGTCGGCTGATATAATAATAATAATAATAATAATAATAATAATAATAATAATAATAATAATAATAAGTAGCATTTATAAAGCACTTTTCGTTTGGCAGAATCTCAAAGTGCTACAGAGAGAAGATATGGAACCAAAATAACAAAACCTGTGAATATACAAGAGAACAGCTGTAGAATAACTGTCCACTGGAGTGACCACTATGCATGAAAGGGTTAATCCTTTATAGCAGTGGTCCCCAACCTTTTTTGTACTACGGACCGGTTTCATGCATGAAAATTTTCCACGGACCGGTAAGAGGTGCGGTGGTTCCAATAACAAAAACCTTTGTCAGTTCAGAGCATGTGATCTGAAACACTTCCACTGTATATCAGGCAATTCCAATGATTCTACAGCAGAATATCAACTGACTCTAATACAGAACCAGTCAGAACCCTGGACTTGTTTCCCTGCGACTAGACAGTCCCATCTGGGGCTGATGGGACACACACTCTGATTGTGTTCCGTAGATCCAGTCTACTACTTGGTAACTGTCATTGCAGAAAACTCAGCCTCACAAAGATATGAGGTTGGAAATGGAAGAAGGACTTTCAGGGCTTTTGTGGCGATATCCACATATTCTGCTTTGACTTTAATCCAGAATGCACAGAGGTTTGAAGTTGTCTCAAACATGGATTGATGTGCTGGAGAAGTTTGGAGGTCCTTATGTGTCACCTGTTGTGATGAACCTGTAACTGAGGCAGGAATCCTGGTATTTCCTTCTAAATGCAGCTTTCTGTTTGCAGACAGTCCGTGACCCTTCTGCAGCACCATCGTTTCCTCGTTTCTTCCCGAAAAAGTTGTCCAATTAATTTTGTTTTTGGCTAATTTCTTTAGCTTGTGTTGCTACTGATTCATGAAATGGTGCGCCAGAGTCAAGAGCGGTTGAGGCAAGGGCAGAAACGGTCGCTTTTCAAAATAAAATCTCTGCAAGACTAAAGGAAAAAATTGCTTTAATATTAACCACTTTTTTTTTTTTCTTTGCGGCCCAGTACCAAGTAATCCACGGACCGGTACCAGTCTGAGGACTGGGGGTTGGGGACCACTGCTTTATAGGACACTCATAGAAATACTCTACATAACAAGACTTTATTATTTTTGTGAAATTTGACAAATTTTTATATTGTTGTGTAGAAAATCAAGGTCAGTGAAGTTACCTGGATTAGTTCCTTGCCCGTAAATGACAAAAAAACAAAAAACATTTATATAAAAAATACAAGTGTTCCCAGGCACAACAAACCCCTCCCTTCACATGTATTTCGGCTATTATAAGTAAATGGGAAGATTAAAAAAAAAAAAAAAAAAATCATAAAAATTTGAGCTTTGACCTACCTTTCCCAAAATGTAATGAGATCTATTCTGGGTCACTGGCAATCTGTAAACCCAATTTGGTATGAACTGAACCAACAGTTTTGCTGCTAATGTGTCAACAAACAAACAAATTGCACCAAAAATAACACCCCCCCCCCCCCCAATTTTGTGCCAGATACAAGATATTGTTATAAGCTACAGGTGGATCAAATTTGAGGCTAATCAGTCGTTTTGAATTTTTTGTGAATTTTTGAAAATTGCCCAATGATGACAGATAGGAAAATGTGACAGTTTGTGACCTTGAACTTTGTCCTACTTGACCCAAAATTTAATGGGTTGGTCCCAGGGCCTAGACCTATCTGTGGGTAAAATTTGATAAAGATGGTTGTAATAGTTTTCCCGTAAAGTTGCTAACAAACAAACAAACACACAAAGCAAAGTGATCACAAAACCTCCTGGCAGAGGTAACAAACAAACAAACCCTGGCAAAAACATAACCTCTTTGGCAGAGGTAAAAAGTGTAAAGCAGAAGCTACTTTTCTAAGCTTCCATGAGGAACCACAGACTACAGCAGAGAAGTCACGTCTCCCAGAATCTAATCATCAATATTTAACCCTTTCCATGTCTGAAACCTCCTGTGATTAACTGAAGTCTGCTTCACAGTGGAGGTTTTCTTCATCCCAAAAACAGTCCACAGCAGGAAGAATGCTTCCTTTATCCTACACCACATGAATTAGAACGTGCTGAAAGGTAATTATTGATTTTTTTGCACAATGATCTCAACAGCTATCAAGCGCTGCAGTGTAATGGAGCATCGCTAAAACCACGTACATTTAATTTTGTACTAAAGTCTTGTGTAAATTGGTCTAATTTCATACTGAAAGGCTTTGGTCGTATTCTCTGTTCATTTTAGTTTCTGGAGGCTTAAACAGAGACAGACAAAGATCAGGAGACAAAACACCCAAAAGATAAATGTCCCATCTTTATCTCCCGTTGCCATAGTAACAGGGCGTCATGAAGCTCTTTGGTCACATGCGGTGTTCGTCTGTTAAAGGTGTATGTGTCAGTGTCACGTGACCTGCTCCTGTTGGATTTGTTGTGTCTGTAAATGTGTTGCAGGTTTGATGTTGTCTCTTCTTCGCTGAAATGTGTTTCTTTTACTCCTCCTCTCTTTTATTTTCCCTTTACACACAATTTTTTTGTAATGTGCTGCCTCCCTGTGGGAAAAGACGTTCATTACAGCTGCATACATCCATAGGATTCAGTGTTTACTTTATTGAATGGACTCAGTGATAGATGTGACTGACAGAGGATTAAAAAAAGGAAATCTCAGGGATATTTAAATAAACTGACAGAAATACCAGGAAAGAAATGTTCAGTGTGAAATAAACAAAAGAATTATGCCAGTTTTCTGTTAGGACATTAACTGGAGCAGAGCAACTAAAGCGAACAGTTTGTGAAATGTACAGACAAGGGTTATTATGTTTGGGTCGGTTTGTTTGTTTTTTTTGTTAACATGCTATCAGAAAAACTACTGGTTAAATTCATACCAAATTTGGTTTATAGATTGCCAGGGACCCGGAATAGATGTTGTTCTATTTTGGGAACAATAGGTCAAAGTTAAATTTTTTTTAGGAATTTAAAAAAAAAAAAAAAGAAAAAAAAAATCCCCCCATTTACTTATAACAGGCAAAATTTAAAATGTCTGTAGCAGCAAAACTATTGGTTTTATGTGTTTGTTTGTTTCGAAATGTAATGATAAAACCAAACAAAAGGATTTACATAAAATGTAAGTCAAACATTCGAAAAGGAGTGGGATGAAGTTTAATTTATAACCTACCACCCCCTTACCCCATCCTTCTATCAAATCAAATCAAATCAAATTTTATTTATATCCTCCTGAGACCCAGCAATGCCTTTTTATCCTCTAGTGTAGTGGACAAGAGTTTCACAGCTTTACTTTAAAATAAAAAATTAAAAAATGTCCGCTGAAAAGGACATCATATTAAAAAAATGAAATAAAATGTGTCTAAAAAAAACTGTTGCATCATGCTGTTTCCCATTAAGGCAATTATTTAATGTAAAACTTACTGGGTCTCAGTAGGATATAGCACCAAATTATGACAAAAGTTATCTCATGACACTTTACATATCAAGCCGGTCAAAACCAGACTCTACTTATCCTAAATTCCTCTGTCAGATCCCATAAGTAACTCAAAATTCCTACACAAATTACACTAAATTCTGACTAAGCACAAAACACTAAATTACTATACATATCAAGGATAGACATACCAATGCATTTCAAATTTAGTATTTTATAGATTGCCAGTGAATATTTTCTTTCTTTTCTAGTTCCTTTTTTTAAGCTGCCTTTTCAGCTCAGTTCATTAATTATATATGAAAATTAGACCTATTGTCTAACTCTGAGTCATTTACAATTTCTTATATTTCTGTTGATTATTGATTAATGCCTCTGTGAAATAATGCAGTTAATTAACCCTTTCATGCATGAATTATGAGAACCTTAATCAAAATTTATTGTCTTGAGTGTTTTTATTCCTCTTTAGGCATGAAAAAAACAACACGATTGAAAATTTTGTTATGAATCTATTTTTCATGGAGTTCCAAAAATGTCCACTCAGTTTGACACCATGCATTTAATTTTTGAAGCAAAAAAAACAACAACAAACAAACATGTATTTACTGATACATCATGTGAAAACTATGAAATAAAAAAAAAATTATTCTACTAATCTGATGTTTTCTCACATTTTAATATACTCTAATACTAGTCATTACTCACTTCATGGAGATAATATGCATGCAAAAAAAAAAAAAAAACACAAAAAAAAAAAACAACTATGTTTAACCCCCCCACTTCACCCCCCAAAAAAACAAAAAAACACTGTTTAATAATAATAAGCAATTGTTTTAGAAGAACAGCAAAGTTACAGTAATGGTATGAACTGGAGTGTTGGATAAGTGTCCGCTGTGTTGGCTGATATGGAACTAAAACAACAAATCCCATGAATAAACAAGAGAACAGCTGTAGAATAACTGTCCACTGGAGTGACCACTCTGCATGAAAGGGTTAAATTAATATTTATATATATATTTTTACATTTAGTTCCAGATTTCAGGTCAGATTTTATAATTGTGAATGTGGAACAACTTCTAAAAAATTAGCTTTTGGACTGAATAGAAACAAACTATAATTTCACTAATATAGTTTTTTTTTTTTTTTTTTTTTTAAATTATTGCTATCACCGATCTTTTAACCTGTTTTTCTTTATGGTATGGTGTATGCTGCTGGATCTCTTGGCCAGGTCTCACTTGTAAAAGAGATCTCAAGATAAAATGGATTTGATCTGGTTAAATAAATAAAAATTAAATTTTGCCGAACACATGATGAACTGTGCGCCTCCACAGTTCATTCTGACAGAACAGCAGCAGGTTGAATCTTCAGTTAATGTTGTGTGTTTGTGTGTTTTATCAGACACAATGAGCTTTATCAAACCCTGGTGGAGTTTCCTGTCGGACAGGAAGTGGGCTTCCTGTGCTTCCTGTTCTCTCCTGTGTGTGAGGCCTCAGGAGAAGTTTTCAAATAGAACAATCACGGTACAAAGACTGAAAGCGTAACGAAGAGCCGAGGAGGCTAAAACCAGTCCAACAGAGACACAAACTGAAGGAACAATGGAAAGAACGACTGAGACGCAGACACTTCAAACCCACTGAGGAGAACACAACAGGACCAGGACCAGGACTCAGCTGCAGAACCGGATCACACTGAACCACCATGGACTATGAGCCCAAGAAGTCCAGGAAGGTACTGTAGTTGGGTTTCATTTCAGTCACATCATCAGTTCATTCTGCAGATTAACCCATACAGACCCACAGCTGCTTTTGTGTCAGTGTCTAAAATGAAGTTTCTCTGTTTTTAACTTTTCTTAAGTGATTTATCACCATTTATTGTAATATTGTCCTCTGTATTTTGGGTTTTTTCGGTACAAATCGATGTTTTTTCTATACAGCTAAGATTAAAATTGAGGGTTGTATTATCAGAAACAGACAAAATTGAGGAAAAAAGTGACTTTTTGGTAAATACATCATTAACTGAACATAAAACATTTTTGTATTCATTCTTTCATTAGACTGCTATTTAACCCATTGGGACCCAGTGTGACATTTGTGGCAGTTCCCAAAGGAATTTTTCTTCCCTAATCAACCTTCTGTCAGTGGTTTATCACCATTTATTGAAATATTATCATTTTGTGTTTTTTTTCAGTGGAAATCAGGTTTTTTCCATCATTTAATTTACTAATCATGTAGATGTTCATAAAAGCTCAGATTAAAGTTGAGGTTTATTGTATCAGAAATAGAGAAAACAAAAGAAAAAGTGACTTTTTCAGTCAAATCTATCATTAATTGAACATAAACCCAGTGTCTCCATCCACTGTCATTGATCCAACTCCATGGGTTTTACTGGTGAATCAATGTTGTAGAAGATGTCGGTGTTTCCAGAGGTTATTATATCAACAGAAAAATAACAAAAAAAGCGACTTTTTCAAGCAAAATATATCATTAACCCATAAAGACCCTGTGCTAATTTTGTGGTAGTTGTCCCAAAGGAAGTTTCTTTTTCTTTTTTACCTTTCTTAACTGATTTCTCACCATTTTTTAGAAATAATATTTTCCCCTGAATTTTACATTTTTTGATGTAAATCATGTATTTTCCTATATTTAACTCACTGCTCATATAGATGTGCATGAAGTAAATTCAAAGTTAATTATATCAAAACAGAGAAAAATGAAGAAAAAGTGACTTTTTGTGTAAAATATATCATTATCTGAACATAAACCAAGTGTCTCCATCCACCATCATTGATCCAACTCCATGGGTTTTACTAGGGAATCAATGTTGTAGAAGATGATGGTGTTTCCACATACAAACAATTCAAAGATTATATCCGAACAGAAAAATAACCCAAAAAAAAAGCGACTTTTATCATTATCATTAACCCATAAAGACCCAGTGCTAATTTTGTGCTAGTCGTCCCAAAGGAAGTTTCTTTTTCTATTTTACCTTTCTTAACTGATTTCTCCCCAATTTTTAAAAAATATTTTCCTCTGAATTTTGCATTTTTTGGTGTAAATTATGTATTTTCCTATATTTAACTCACTGCTCATGTAGATGTTAATGCAGTAAATTCAAAGTATATTCTATCAAAACAGAGAAAAATGAAGAAAAAGTGACTTTTTCTGTAAAATATAACATTACCTGTACATAAACCCAGTGTCTCCATCCACTGTCATTGATCCAACTCCATGGGTTTTACTGGGGAATCAATGTTGTAGAAGATGACGGTGTTTCCACGGTGACTATAGAGCCTCTGAACGTCATGAAAAGATGAAAAATTGCATTTTACACTAATTATTTACATGTACTGATAGGATTAGTCGATCAACAGGTATTAAACATTTTACATGACTAGATAGTTTTGGTTGCCATTGGATGTTTGGGTCTTTATGGGTTAAACTGCTTTTTAGTCTGAGAATTTAAATTACAGATATGTCACATTTGGGAATAACATTCATAGAGACCTGAAATGCTTTATTTTTTTTATCTCTAGTACATTTTAATTGTTTAATCTCGTTGCATTTTCCTTCCATTCCTTTGCTTCTAATTGCTTCAGCTGTTCTTTTCTTTTTTTTTTATTGAATCACTGCTTTATTATTTATTTCCTATTTTGCTGCAATTTCCTGATGATTCTGCCTTATTTCAGTATATTTTCAGAAGAGAAAATGTTTCAGGAAGGTCATTCATTCAGTCCATTTCCAACTTTAACTCTTAGAAATAATGAATCAACAGCAGCTCAGCATCTGTTTATTAAACGAATCACTATTTTATTAAATGAACCTACACTCTGCATCTGAAAGCTTTGACTCGAGGTGAAATCCACAGAATCACCATCATCGTCAGTGTGATATTTTGCTCTTATGGAACATTCTAGAAAAATACAGCTCGTGGTTTTTGTCTGGATTTATTATCACTGATCTGGGTCACCTTTCCCTTCCATACATTAGTTTTACATTTGACTCATTTTCCAGAGTGAATCCAAAGAAAAAAAAATGTGACGCAGCATGTCTTTTAAATGTATTTCAGTTCATTAAGTCCATTCAAGCTTCACATTTTCATTAAAAAATACGACTAATCCCTCGGAGCTTCTCTAACTGAGGCTTGTCTTCAATTCTTATTACTTTATTCAACACTCCATGCTGTCAAAAATTATTTTCAGTGAACATTTTCCACACATAGAACACACAGATGTATATACAAACCTGTGTTATTTCCCTTTATATGCAAATAAAACATTACCCATGCACAATAAGTAAAAGAACATTCTGTTTATAATGTTTATGCCCCTGTATTTTTTATATACAGTCACGGAAAAAAATTATTAGACCATCAAGTCATCAAAAACAGTGGTTATGCAATCAAGTACTAGCTCTTGTGTGTATCATGTGACTAAAACAGACAGAAAAGAAAACATGGAATGCCTAAAAGCACTGTTTTTGTCAGTACAATGCCATAGATCAGGGCTGTCAAACTCATTTTAGTTCAGGGGCCATATTCAGCCCAATTTGATTTCAAGTGGGCCCGACCAGTAAAATAATGACTTAATAATCTATAAATAATGACAAATCCAAGTTTTTCTTTTTGTTTTAGTACAGAAAAACCCCAAATAAATTATGAAAATATTTACATTTTACAAAAAAGATGTGAAAAACCTGAAAAAACAGATATTTTATTTGAAAAATTAGTGCAATTTTAACAATATTATTCCTCAACTTATTATTTATACATGTACATTTACACACAATGTTGCATAAACTTTTGGTAACAGGCAGAATATTGTAAAAATTTTGGAGTTTGTAATTAAAATTTGAACAATTTCTACAATATTACATCTGTTATTACTAACACAACTACAGATCACAGTGGATCTGTAAATGCACCAAACATTTTGTAACAGAATATTGTTAAAATTGCACATTTCAGGTTGTTCATCTTTGTTTTTATTTATGTATTTATTTGTATTTTATTGTGAAAGAATAGTTTTGTAAATGTAAATATTTGCACAGTGTAATGTTATTTTTTTTCACTTAAATTTTTTCCACATAATTTTTCAGAAAGAAAATTTTTCGTTGTCATTATGGGTTTTTGTGTTGTTATTTTTACTGTAGATCACATTGGTCTGTATGTGGAACCTGAACCAGAATGATTTTGGACAACCTGGACTGTTCAGGTTAAGTTTTGCACTTTCATCCTGCGGGCCGAAGTGGTACCTTTGGTGGGCCAGATTTGGCCCCCGGGCCGCATGTTTGACACCTGTGCCATAGACATTCAGATTCAGAAAACTTTATTTATCCCATACGGGCAATTCATTTGGAGCTTACCACAGACATCAGTCCACATCCAAAGTGCAATGTGACAAACATAAATAAATCAGTGCACAAATACAAGGTCACTGAAAGCAACTATGAATAATGCATTTAAACGGTCAACAATAAATAATCAATAAATACCAATGCAGACTAAAAGACTAAAAGACCTTATTGGTTCTGCTAACATTAAATAAATAAATAAATAAATAAAGAAAGAAAGAAAGAAAGAAAGAAAGAAAGAAAGAAAGAAAGAAAGAAAGAAAGAAAGAAAGAAAGAAAGAAAGAAAGAAAGAAAGAAAGAAAGAAGATCTAAGGACTTGTATTGATGTAAGAACTGAAGTGATTTTGGTTATTATCAAGAAAACCATGGAAAATATTTAGATATCAGCTCTGAAATTAAACTCTAATGAGCTATTTTTGTTGTTATCATTATATTTGTCCAAACAAATGTACCTTTAGTTGTACCAGGCATTAAAATGAACAAGAAATTGAAGAAAACAAGGGTGGTCTAATAATTTTTTCCACGACTGCAGAGGTATATATTATATTTCAATTCTCTATAATTTGGCTGTGTGCAGTTGTCATGTCCATCACCAAAGACACAGGCAGATCGTTTAAGGGGTGGGAATGATAAAAAACTGATCAAACTTAACCTTTACAGACCTTCAAGAACAATTCTGGTGACAATTTTCCTCTACATTTAACCTTTCCGAAGTGATTTATCACCATTTTCTATAATATCATAGAATATCCTCTGCACTTTTCATTTTTCAGTAGAAATCATATGTTTTCGTATATTTAATTTACCGATCATGTAAATGTTCATAAAATCTCAGAGCAAATTCGAAGGTTATTATATTTAATTCACTTCATTTACTTTTTTTTGATAGAGACTTCATTAAATAATCAACAGAAACAAAAGAAACTGCAAATGACCCAGAGGTAGACAATATGTCTAACACTTATTTATTTATTTATTTATTTATTCATTCATTCATTCATTCATTCATTCATTTAATCTGTCTGGTGTTAAAAGGCTGCTTAAAAACAGAAACAATCTAGAAAATAAAGAAAATATTACAAGTACCAGAATCATTAATCTGACTTTCAAATGAATTGTTCTCAATATTTAGCCTTTACTTAGTAATGTATCAACATTTGCGATAATATTATGCTGCATTTTTCCTGTTTCACTGAAATGCAGGTATATGTTGTATTTGTTGATCGTTTAGATGTTCATGAAAATAAAAAATAAAAATATAATAATAATAATAATAATAATAATAATAATAATAATAATAATAATAATAATTTATTTATATAGCACCTTTAAAAACTGAGTTTAAAAAGTGCTTTGACAGACAAAGCAGAAAACTCAAATTCAAGTAAATTCAAGACAAAAATGACTTTTTCATTAAAATATATAATCAGCTAAACACAAAACCAAATATCACCAACATGTGTTTGTGTGTTTATTCATCAACAAAATCACATAAATCTTCTGTCATTAAACACAGGATGTGTTTGTGACTCAAAACTCATCTTATTATGACTTAAAAATCGATTAAAATCTGACTTTTTCCTGCCTTCTGTCACACTGAATGAATGTTTATTTGTGTGTGACGGCGTGTCTCGCAGAAAATTGTAACAGCGAATACATTTTGTTTAACTATAATTAAATTCTGTTGGCATAATTCTGGAGCGGGAACTGTCATTTAGATGTGGATGGCATCTCTGTAAGACCGTGGTGCTGTCTAACAGTGAGCGCTGCAGCGCTATACTGATGTGTGTCGGTGTGTTTGTGTATCTGACAGTGTGTATGTGTGTGTCAGTTGTCAGTGTGTCTCAGTGGTGGGCTGTCAGACATCAGTCCTCACCTGTCAATCACAGCAGAGGAGACATGCTGCATCAACAAAGTGAATAGTCGGAGAAATATTCACAACTTTTACCTCAGTAGTAATTATTTTGTGGCTTTACTCATAAAAATCTTATATTCTGTACAGATTGTAAGGAAGATTTTTATGGCTTTTTGTAATTTGGTGACTTGAATTTACATATACACTCAGAGGCCACTTTATTAGGTACACCTTGCTACACATCATTTTGCCTTCCGATTTGCATTAATTCTTTATTGCATAGATTCATCAACATGCTGAAGACAATCCTCTGAGGTTTTGATCCTTACTGACATGACAGTGTGAGATGAGATACATTTTTGCAGTACTTCAACATGTACAAACATATAAGGAACGTAATATGTTTGGGCTTTATTATTGCCCCGCCCCCCGAAAGGGAGGATATTGTTTTTGTTTTGTTTTGTTTTTTTGTTTGTTTGTTAACACTCTAGCAGCAAAACGATTGGTTGAATTCATACCAAATTGGGTTCATAGATTGCCAGTGACCCAGAATAAATGTGATAACAAGCTATGCTTCTTCTCACTCCTTTTCGAACATGACTTGTTTTTCTTTTTCATTTTGCATGTATCATTATTTTATGCTTCCTTGAATTTTCATTTCTATATTACGTTGTGCAGAGAAGTCAATTAGTAGCAATTAGGAAGTTTGTATCATTTCTATATTTGAAATAAATTTAAAAAAAATAAATAAATAAATTTTGGGAAAAGTAGGTCAAAGTTGAAATTTTTTAAAGAATTTTCAAATCTTTTTTTTTCCCATTTACTTATAATGGCCAAAATTTGTCAATGCTGACATCACCACATGCATAGACATGATGACATCAACTGGATCGATGCCAAAATAAGCTACAATACGTGCAAGGGGCAGGGTTTGTTGTGCCTGGGACTGCTTGTTAGTCAACAATTATATTTTACCATATTTTAAAATGAGAACTATTTGTATGTTTCAGTTGTGGAACTGCATTGGTAGTAGTTGTTTTCTGGATGGAGATGGTCTGAAAGGGGTCATATTTTACTAAACCCACTTTTATTAGTCTTTGGTTCATTTATGTGTGTATTTGGACCCTAATAGTTCATAAAGTTTGAATTTGAACCCTCCAGGTGCTACAAAAGCTATCTTTATATTCATTTTGGCAAAAATCGAGTGGATTTCTACAACACATTTTAATTCCTTCTTAATTGCCTCCACCAAGGAGGTTATGTTTTTGTCAGCATTGGTTTATCTGTCTGTCTGTCTGTCTGTGTGCAAGATAACTCAAAAAGTTATGGACAGATTTGGATGAAAATTTCAGGAAATGTTGATACTGGCACAAGGAACAAATGATTACATTTTGGTGGTGATCAGGAGTGGGGGGTGGGGGGGGTGGGGGGGGGGACTGATCTGCCTTGGCGGTCTGTGCTCTTCGAGTGCTTTTCTAGAAAAGACAGCGCAGACCTCCACCAAGGCAGATCAGTGGGCCCCCAATCACCACCAAAATTTAATCATTTGTTCCTTGTGCCAGCATCCACATTTCCTGAAATTTTCATCCAAATCCGAGGTACTGATCTGCCTTGGCGGAGGTCTGCGCTCTCCAAGAGCTTCCAGTTTGTTATGTTTTACAACTAGTTATGTCATGACATTTGCACATATAAGGTCAAGACTTCTGACGAACATTTCCCCAAGTATGACATAATTGATTATCAGCAGCAGCGGTCGTAGTAAAAACGGAAAATATGGCCAAACTTCGAGATGATTATCTAAAATGTTCAGTTGTTGGTTGTATTAACGAACACAAGTGGCTGAACTTCATGTACATATCCACGAAGTCATGCTCATGAAACCAGCTTGAGATGACAGGAGTTTTGTGACCTGGTGTGCCATCCCGCTCGAAGTAGCCTCCAGACAACATGTACGCTGTGGTCCTGAAGGGATGGACATGGTTACAACAATACTCAGTCAGGATGTGGCCTTAAAACAATGGTGATTCAGTCCTAAGAGGCCTGAAGTGGGTTGAGAAAACATCCACTGACATCACACTAAACAACCACCACCATCCTAAACCACCGATATGAGCCAAGATGGATCCATTCCATTGTTTTTTGTGAATGAAAATACCAATGGATCAATATTTCCTGAGATGCTCAAACTTTCCCATCTGGTATCATGTTCTGTGTCTCGTTAAACAATTTCTTCCTTATTCTGATGCTCACTTTGAACTTGAGCAGATCTTCTTTACTGTGTCTACATGTCTGAATGTACTGAGGTGGTGTCATGTGATTGGTATTGGCATTAATTAGCAGTGGAGCAGGTGTACCTAATAAAGTGGCCGGTGAATGTAAAGCACACAGGACCATTGTATTTGGGTGCTTCTATGAAACTGGGTTCATTTTGGTACCTGCTTTTTAGACCCAATAATAAAAGAGAAATTCAAACAGATTTCCCCCAGGATGTACCTAATAATGACCTCAGATAAATGCAAAAAAAAAATATATATATATATACTCCTGCTCTGAGCCATTTTAATAAAATATTGGGGCCAAAAATAGGACCAAAATTGGGACATGAAAAGCTACCTAGGTGTCAGTGCATCTGATCTGGAAAACATGGCTGCAAATGCTCTTATATACCACTATTAATAAAACCACCGTGTTAAATTTGATGATCCTCGTGGTTTTTCTAATCCAGACATGTGGGTTTTTCATGAATCTCAGTCTCATTCCAGGTTTTGCGCGTAACCCATTGTGTCCACATGGATTACATGTTGAACCTGCCCATTTAAACACATATAGATCGCGACTGATTTTACAACAGTGGTCATTTTTGTGAAACACTCTGCCTTCCATAATTAGTTATGTTCTGGCTTCATCACCTTGTTGAGACACAATGTCTGTAAGTTGTTTGTGTTGTAAGGTTTATATAGATATTTAGAGTGTGTTATTTTTGTCATAGACGTGAAATTTATATGTTTGTTGATCAGCTCAGTTTGGATGTTGACGACATGTGCTGATATTTACCTCTGTGCTATATGTAGCATATGTACTCGTGTATTGTGCTTACTTTGTACCGCCTTCTTTGTTACAGTTTCACACTGTGGTTCAGTAAAGACTCCAGAAACAAGTCCTGGCTTATACTAGATTTATTGAACAGAGTGTTTATCTGACTGGGTAACCTATCAGCTGGTGAGACCAGTACAAGTTAGATTCCCAAAATGTACCAGTGCAAGAATAAAAAGATATTCGAAAAAATAGTAGCACGTAATTTTCGTGTCCTTTTTACCGTGTTACATGCAGATTATAGTATAAAAATAATAGAAAAATAATGTTTAATGATGTGTTTTATCTGAAAAATAGTTTCTCTTTCGTCTCAGTAAATAGTTATTTTTAAAACAGACCCAAAGTGCTTCCAAACTTGCTTCATAACATTAGTCTACATCTAGTTTGGATTTTTAGCACCCAGTTACTGAATCTCAACATTTAGTGTTCTAATTTTGCATGACCTTCAAAATTATTATTATTTTTTTTTTTTTTATTGAAATAACTCTTATTCTTCATATTAAAAGATCCTTTAATAATGTTCAATCAAGAAAAAAATACCTCTGTATAAGTGATAAAATGTATTGAAATGTCAAGGCAAGTTAAAATCTCAGAAATCAAAGTACTGGATACACCTTCTAATCATGTTGTCAGGGTTTTTAAACTATTCTAAAACTCAACTGAAGCTTTGGTCTCTCCTTCAGGGTTTTGTGTCTCCCATTAAGCGTCTGGTCTGGTCTAAATCCGCCCGTAGACCTGTCGATCGCAGCAGTGTTTACCGCCGCCCGCTGCACACCGTCCCTCTGTACGCTCCAGACTACCTCATCCATCCTGAGAGACTCATCTTCGACTACGTGGAGAAGGAGGTCAAGGTACACCCCGAGTTCCAAACGAAGATAATATACACAACTGAATACGATGTGAACCTGCATGTGACCTTTGACCCCTTCTCTAGTTTCTTGGTCACCTGACCTGGGTGTCCGTGTCGCTGAACCCGTCCAGCCGAGATGAGCTGCTACAACTACTGGACACAGCCAGGGTTAGTAATCAATAACCCTCTGGAACTAATCAATAAGGCTTTCTGTTACTAATAAATAATACATTTACAACTAGATCAGGGGTGTTAAACTCATGTTAGTTCAGGGGCCACATACAGCCCAATATGACCTGAAGTGGGCTGGATGATTAATATAATAACATAATAATACATAAATAATATCATTTCCAAAATTTGTATGTCTAATTTCTATGTTTTAGAGTGAAAAAAGTAAGATAATATTATCAAAATTTTGACATCTACAAACTATCTTTTAAAAAAATATGGAAAAACATGAACCATGACCAAAATGAAATTTATTAAAAAAAAAAGTGCAATTAAAACAATTTATGCCATAATTTGGCCTCAGCTTCTCTTTTTTACATGTTCATTACAATGTACAGATCACAGTGGATCTACAAATTCACAAAACATTTAATAACAAACAGAATATTGGTAGAAATTACTCTTAAATCTCTTCAGACATTTCAGGTTGTTCATATTTGTTCAGGTTTTTCACATTTCTTGTAAAAGGCTAGTCTGTAAATGTTAACATTTTTTGTGCAACTTTACTTTTTTTACACTAAAACAAAGAGAAAAATATGTGGTTTTCGTTATTTATAGTTTATTATGACAGTATTTTAGTGGTCTGACCCACTTTAGATGGAATTAAACTAAATTTATTTTGACATCCTTGACTGTTAATATCTTCATTGTAATTTTTGTGTTTCATTAATTCATCCCGCGGGCCGGATTGGACCGTTTGGCGGGCCGGTTTTGGCCCCCGGGCCGTATGTTTGACACCTCTGAATTAGATGGAAGCTATTAATTCACCATTACATCACATTAAGTGATTTCAGATATATTTATTTATCCCCAAGAGGTAATTTGAGAACACAAAGAGTAGTTCAGTGAAAAAACTACAGCAATATACATATAATAGCAAATGTCCATATAATCTAATGCATACCTGCCATAATTCAACTATAATGCAATGGTATAACCAGGAAACATCTTCTCATATCATGTTATGGGAAATTATTTTACACAAATCATTTTTACATGTAACAAGTGGTGCCAGGCAAAACAAACCCCACCCCTCACATGTTTTGTAGCTTATTTTGGAATCGATCCAGCTGATTTTATTTTATTTATTTATTTATTTTTTGCATAGTTTAATCCACAGGTGTCAAACATGCGGCCCGGGGGCCAAATCCGGCCCGCCAAAGGGTCTGATCTGGCCCGTAGGATGAATTTGTGAAATGCAAAAATTACACTGAAGATATTAACAATCAATGGTGTAAAAATCCTTTTATTTCAGGTTCCATACATACACATATAAACCAATTAGATCTCAGTTGGGTCAGACCAGAAAAATACTGTCATAATAACCTATAAATAATGACAACTGCAGATTTTATCTTTGTTTTAGTGTAAAAAAACAGTAAAATTACATGAAAATGTGTACATTAACAAACTATCCTTTTACAAAAACTGTGAATAACCTGAAGAAATATGAACAATGTGAACTGTCTTGACAAAAATACATGCAATTTTATCAATATATACCTGCTACTAAATGTTTTGTGTATATGTAATTGTAGTGTATGTTGTAATGCACATGTGTAAATGATAAACTGGTAAGCTGATGCAGAATATTGTTAAAACTGCACTTGTTTTTTCTTAAGACATTTCAAAGTTGTTCACATTATTCAGATTTTTAAGGAAATGATGTAGATATAAACATTATATGTATAGTTGCAGCTCAGAGGTTGTTTTTCTTTCACATAGCAGGTGGGGTGAGGTCGGGGGTGGTCCAAACTGGCAACAGACAGATAGTGGAAGGAAGGAGAATGACAATCCTTCCACTGCACGACTGAAATAGATGTCCTCATTCCAAAATGCTACAAGCCACGCTTCCTGAGTTCCACAGATATCCAATGTTCATCTTCAGATGTTTACACTCTGATGTTTCTGTATGTGTTTAGAATAAAATATCAGATAAAGTTCTTCTGTACTGGAGGCTCATCAAATGTATGGATTAATCTTAAAAATGTTAAATATGAATTGCAATATAGTCAGTCATCTCCATAGATCTGCACTGCAGAAATCCAAATGGTAACACTTTACTTGAAGGTCTAGTTTATAATGCATTAAGCGCACATTCATAAGACATTAGATATTAGACATTAGAGTGTGAATGTGAGAGCGAATGAATAATGGGTTAATAATGTAAAGCGCTTTGGGTGTCTAGAAAGGCGCTATATAAATCCAATGCATTATTATTATTATTATTATTATTATTATTATTATTATTATTATTATTATTATTATTATTATTATTATTATTATCATAAAAGTCATTACAACAGTTTATGATCATGTACAACAACTTATACCAAGATTAATAAAGTATTATAAGTGTAGGCATACTGTATTATAAATTCAGCTTTCATTATGTTTTATACATCCATACCAAAGTGACAACAGTGTTTGTAGGAAGAATCTCCAGTCCTGGGTTACAGAACACATTCTAACCATCATAACTCTAGCCAGTTATAAAGACACAGAGAACTGCTCTGACATGCAGTTTCTGAAACTGAATAATGCCTTATAAACATCAATAATAACTTACAGGGTGACTTTAAGAGCTTTTAATAAAGTGAAAACACTGTATAAGGTTATTAGCAGTTGTATGATATTATAACACAAGCATGATGATGTATGAGCAGTATCTGCTGACTTTAAGTAAAGTGTAAGTCAAAAATTATACATCAAAGTGTTCTTAATAACTCTTTATTTTGCAAAAACAAAACATTAAAAGAACAGAGACAGGAAATACAAGTGTTACATGTTGCTTTACACATAAATAAAAAAAAATAATGTGGCAGCTCTAAATCTTTGTTAATTCAAACACATACCTTTTTTTTTTTTTCTTTTTTTGAATAAATATGAAATCCCTAAAATAGATGGGTAT
Source organism: Sphaeramia orbicularis (assembly GCF_902148855.1). Taxonomy (NCBI): domain Eukaryota; kingdom Metazoa; phylum Chordata; class Actinopteri; order Kurtiformes; family Apogonidae; genus Sphaeramia; species Sphaeramia orbicularis. The sequence goes on along the minus strand of NC_043963.1, from coordinate 17,001,544 downwards.
AGGACCAGTGACAAAACCTAACAAAAGTTCCCCACCTAAAAAAATAAATTCCTTCACACTGCTTTGGTATGGATGTATAAAACATTATGAAAGCTGAATTTATAATACATTAGGCCTACACTTATAATACTTTATTAACCTTGGTATAAGTTGTTTTACATGATCATAAACTGTTGTAATGACTTTTATAATGCATTATAAATGCATTATAATGTCTTATGAATGTGTGCTTAATGCATTATAAACTAGACCTTCAAGTAAAGTGTTACCATCCAAATCTTACCAAGTGTATTCAAGGTTTTTTTCTACTCATTTTTGCTTGAATTAAGCAAAAAAAAAAAAAAAATCTTGAATTAAGCAAAAAAAAAATCTGCCAATGGAACAAGTGAAAATGATCTTAGTAAGATTTCTTGAAATAACATTTGTCTAAAAATAAGTTCCTATATCTCACCGAAAAGTTACTATTTAAGTGATTATGACTTATTTTAAGTGTGATGAAATATTTTGACTAGAAAAGAGGAAAATACACTTGGTAAGATTTAGATTTTTGCAGCGTATAACCTCTTTATTTATTGATCATTGATCTGTAATCAGTGTGTAAATGTCAGTAGCAGCTGAAGGTTCTGCCGCTGAAGACGAGTCCAGATCAGGACTGCATTCTGAGTCTGTCTGCTCGCTGTCTGCTGCTCACCTGGAGAGACAATGAGAAGTTGCTGCTGAGGATTCCCACCCATGAGATCGCTGCTGCCTCCTACCTGAGAGACGACGCACTGCACCTGCTGGTCCTCAAGACAGGTGAGTGACAGGTGATGGGCGGGTCATACGCTGGTTGTTTCTTTCAGGCACCAGAATGAACTGTCTTTTACTTAATGGACTGTAATACTGATGATGTGATGATGATGGTCCTATCCAAATATAGTGCAGACCAAGGTTATAATAGTTTTGGATTTTTCATTATCATTTTGACTTTTTTTTCTCTAATTCAGTTAGTTTTTATTAGTTTTTGTTATTTTCTAAATGCTTAGTTTTAGTTTAGTTTTATTTTATTTTTTTTTAATCTTTTCTCTTCATCTCCGTCGTATTCAAATAAATCCCAGACAGGACTCTGCTGCTTTCTCCCAACTTTAGTCTCCATGTTTCCAGGTAGAGTGGCGACCAGAAGACGACTAAACGACAAGTGACAAGAAATGACGGACTGTTAAATATCATACGGTGCCAGCAGCTAAAATTACTCGAGGGAAATAAATCGATTTCGTATCAATCCGTCATTGACAAAGATGAAAACGAAGGGAATTTTATCCATAATTTTTATCCGTTTTAGTTAGTTTTGTAAGCACACAATACAGTTTCAGTTATTTTTTTTCTTTTAATTATAGTTTTTATTTATTTTAGTTAAGGAAAATGTCTTTACAATTCTAGTTTTCGTCATTTCGTTAGTTTTCGTTAACAATAATAACCTTGGTGCAGACCTATTAGCTAGCATGGATTACCCCCTTCTTGCTTGTTATTGATAGTCATAATGATGTCGGATTGAGTTATATCACACTGTAGATTTTCTTCAGAAACAATGGGCAAAGTGACAACTCCCATGATCCCATGCTACTCCTGCTGTGTTTTAAATGAGAGACATGAAGTATCCGGAATCGCATCATCTATATAAATTAGATAACACTAGTCAGTATTTATCCTGTCCTTCCTCTGTGAGTGTGAACATGTTTGAGATGTTTTCCAGGTCTGAACGTGGACACCGTGGTTGCTGGCGATGACAGCCTCGACAGGAAAAAGCCAACAGGTGTCGATGGGCGTCGTCAAACCATGAGCTGCAACGCCGACCCACGACCAGCAGGAGGCACGATGGAGCGCAGACACACCATCTGTGGAGTGGACTGGAGGCCATCACTGTCCAGGAGCAACCATGATAAAAATCAAAATGTGGACCGAGAAAGAGGAGGAGAAAGAGGAGGAGGAGGCAGCTTAGAGAGGAAGAGAGTGGGAGGCAGCTGGGAGAGGAGGCAGCAGAGCCGTAAACCAGGAGGGAGCTGGGAGAACCGCAGAGCCAGGCCCATGAGTGGGAGCTGGGGGGTGGGGGGAGGGAGCTGGGAGAGGAGGCACGGAGGAGGTGGAGGAGGAGGTGGTGGGGGAGGAGGGAGCTGGGAGAGGAGGGCTGGAGGAGGTGGAGGTGGAGGAGGAGGAGGAGGGAGCTGGGAGAGGAGGCAGGCCTGCACTGGGAGCTGGGAACGGGGGAAGAGCTACGGCAGCTGGGAGAGGAGGAACCACAACCCCCTGGAACCAACGCCGTGTCCCGACGCCTACTGCAACCTGGTCATCCTGGCTGTGGAGAACAGGGTGGGTCACATGATCACATCAGGATGAACCGATCCATCCCATCCAAATATAGTGCAGAACTACCAGCTACTATGGATTACCCACTGCTTGGTTATAACTAATGGTCATGTGACTGTCACGTGTATTAACCCTTTCATGCACTAATTTTGTGAAATGTAGTCAAGATATTTTTCTGCAGTGTTTTTATTCCTCTTTAGACATAAAAAAAAAAAAAAAAAAACGTGATCGATTTAAAAAAAAAAAAAAAAAAAAAAAAAAAAAATGTTACAAAAATTTCCACTCAGCTGGACACCATGTATTTAATTTTTGAACCAAAGAAACATGTATTTAAAATCTAATATCAGAAAATGATATGGAAAACTATGCAATAAAAACATTTTTAATGCTGCTAATCAGATGTTTTCTCACATTTGAACATACTCTAATACTAGTTATTATTCACTGCATGGAGATAATATGAAAAAATAAATAAATAAAAATTAATAAGAAATTAATAAAAATTAAATATTAATATTTATTAATATATATATAATATATAAAAATATAATATAATATTAATAATATTAATATTAAAAAAATAAAAATTAATAAAAAAAATAAGTTTAAAAAAATACCTGTCAATTACAGTCTAATAACAATTAGCAATTGATTTACATTAAAACATGTCACTGCAGATCAGGTTTATCAAGAACAGCAAAGTTACAGTAATGGTCTGAATGTCAGTGTATTATGGGATGGTGCATTAGTGTCCACTGTGTTGGCTGATATGGAACTAAAACAACCAAAACCCTGAATATACGAGAGAACGGCTGGAGAAGAACTGTCCACTGGAGTGACCACTGTGCATGAAAGGGTTAAACAGCAGTTTAATGAAAGAATTAATACAAAAAAGATGAAAGAAATATCCTCCTGAGACCTGGGAAAGTAGAGGTTTTGGTATTTTTATATTAAATAGTTGTCTTTTTTTTTTTTTTTTTAATGGGCTCAGCTGGCTGACAGGCAGCTGTCTGTACCGATAAGGCAGCAGCCGACACCAACTGTACTCCCAGTCATCATTGCCCATTTTTCTAACACCTTTGCTTGTGTATCATCTTTTGTTTGGACATTTTACCAGGGAGTATCTCACACTACTTTTTTTTTTTTTTTTTTTTCCTACTTGTCTTGTCCAGCGTCCTAACAGCAGAATGGTAGTCTGGTTCCTTTTGGTGCTGAACAAATTTGCTTTGCCAAGGGTAACTTCATAAAGTATATGAGCGCCCTTTGATATTCTACTGTGTTTATTATGAGTTTTGTTGAACCACATTTCGATGCCGGACCTGACATGGGGGGTGGGGGTGGGGGGGTAGAAGAAGGGGAGAAAACAAGAGAGAAGAAGGTGGCGAAGACCCTCACAAGAAAGTATCAACAATACAAACAGCAACAACCATGGAGACAATTATAATGGTGATATTAACTACAACCAGAACTGAGTAAACTGGGAAGAAGAGAGAGAAAAAAACAAAACAAAACAAAACAAACAAAACTACAAAAAAAAAACAAAAAACAAAAAAAAAACAACAAAACAAAACAACAATGAGATATATAAGACCTATGAAATGAAGAATATAAGAAAGCATGAACAAAATATCGTATACCACATTCGCACAAAAAATACCTATAACAAGACAACTATTAAATAGTTGTCTTAATTGGAAACAGCATGATGCATGATTTTTTTTTTATGGAATGGAATGGATTTTTTTTTTTTTTTTTTGTGCTGTGAAACTTTTGTCCCCTACAGAGGACAGAAACGCATTGCTGGGTCTCATGAGGATATTAGCAACTAAAAAAATTACAGTATAACATAAAACAGTTTGACCTTGACAACATACAAATGTGGTAATGATACCCTGTGTGAGGCTGTTGGCAAATTTTCAATAGCTGTGTTATATTAATTTCAGTGTAATTTTGCTTATATGCGATGTTTCCAATAATGTTAGAATTCTGAAAAATCTAAAATGTCACCTGTCAGTGTGACTAAATGTAATGTCGATTAAGACTTAGAATATGTATGCGGTATAATACCTCTTATACATTAAATAATTGTCTTGATTGGAAATGATATGATGCAACAGTTTTTTAAATACATATTTTTATTATTGTTTTATGGAATGCCCATTGCAGTTTTTTGTTTGTTTGTTTGTTTGTTTGTCTGTTTGTTTGTTTTTAAGTAAAGCTGTGAAACTCGTGTCCCCTACAGAGGACAAATATGCATTGCTGGGTCTCAGGAGGACATTGGCAGCAAAAAAAAAAAAAAAAAATGCAGTGTTGATGCCCTGTGCAAGGCTGCTGGCAATTTTCAGTATTTGTGTTATATTAATTTCAATATAATTTTGCTCATATCAAATGTTTCCAGCACTGCAAAACTTAAAATGTCACCTGTCAGTGCGACTAAATATAATGTGAATTAGGACTTATTAAGAACTAGTTTAGTGGCAACTTCTAAATATATTTCTCTACATTTAACATTTCATATGCAATTTGTCACCGTTCGTTAGATTATCATCCTCTACATTTAGTCATCAAGTGTATTTGTGGCTACGTTCACAGAATAGTTTTAATGCTCAATTCAGATTTTTTTTTTTTTTTCTTTTAACAGAAATACAATTTTTTTTGAATAGTTGTTTGCATTATTTACGACTTCCATTAGACTCATGTGTGAACTGTATAAGTAGTGGATAGAGGAGCTGATAGCTAGTTTGGGCTTTTGGAACTGGAAGTGACCATATTTGGACACTTGGGGCAGAGCTTTGGGAGTGCAGGAAGTCACATCCATCTGCAACTGTAATACTGCATAGGTACGAAACCTTGCATTTCTGTTTCCAATATGGGAGGGGGATGGTTTTAGAAATTAATGAACGTACAGGGTGGGGAAGCAAAATTTACAATGAACATTTAGTTGTTTTTTCTCAGCAGGCACTACGTCAGTTGTTTTGAAACCAAACATATATTGATGTCATAATCATACCTAACACTATTATCCATACCTTTTCAGAAACTTTTGCCCATATGAGTAATCAGGAAAGCAAACATCTAAGAGTGTGTGATTTGCTGAATGCACTCGTCACACCAGAGGAGATTTCAAAAATAGTTGGAGTGTCCATAAAGACTGTTTATAATGGAAAGAAGAGAATGACTATGAGCAAAACTATTACGTGAAAGTCTGGAAGATACTATTAAAGAAGAATGGGAGAAGTTGTCACCCCAATATTTGAGGAACACCTGCACAAGTTTCAGGAAGTGTGTGAAGGCAGTTATTGAGAAAGAAGGAGGACACATAGAATAAAAACATTTCTATTATGTCAATTTTCTTGTGGCAAATAAATTCTCATGACTTTCAATAAACTAATTGGTCATACACTGTCTTTCAATCCCTGCCTCAAAATATTGTAAATTTTGCTTCCCCACCCTGTAAATTAATAAAGGTTACATTTTTTTATTCCGTTTATTTTCCTGCTTAGTTTGCAGAGGAACTCCTTGCCCTATTGTGCAGACACTGGTGTGACGAAGGAAAGTATCGGTGACAGGAAATCGAGGGTAGAGACTAGTCGTTTTATCAGGGTTCACTGGTCATTTACTGCTTGTGTTGGAACAGCAGAAAGTAGAACAAAGCAAAAATGTTCTTTCATCCACAAACGCACTCTGACTGCAGAACTGTGACTGTTACATAACCCATAAACAGTACATTACAGCAAAGAAGGTCAGTCATGGTTTATCTTTGCGTTAATGGAATATTCTATTATTGCACAAGTCAACATTATGAATCAATCAATACTAGAGATTTAGGCACATTTATAATGAACTCAATTTATTACGACACACAGGGGTTGGACAAAATAATGGAAACACCTTCACCTCAAGATGATAATGCCCCAATCCATACAGCTAGAATTGTTAAAGAATGGCATGAGGACCATTCTAATGAAGTTGAGCATCTCGTATGGCCGGCACAGTCCCCAGACCTCAACATTATTGAGCATTTATGGTCAGTTTTAGAGATTCAAGTAAGACGTCGATTTCCACCGCCATCGTCTCTAAAAGAGTTGGAGGGTATTCTAACTGAAGAATGGCTTAAAATTCCTTTGGAAACAATTCACAAGTTGTATGAACCAATACCTCGGAGAATTGAGGCTGTAATTGCCGCAAAAGGCGGACCTACACCATATTAAATTATATTTTGTTGATTTTTTTAAGGTGTTTCCATTATTTTGTCCAACCCCTGTAAAAAAAAAAACAAACAATAATTGTAAACAGGCTTTGGACTTTGAGAGGAGGATGTTAAGGTTATAGCAGAATCAGAATCAGCTGAAGTTCAGATAAATATGTAAAAGACAGATCACAGTTGTTTTTATTGTTGGCAGATTTGTTTAATTTAGACTTTCAAGAACCATGAAACCTGAAGATGCTTTAAATGTTAGAACATCTGTGACTATTCCATTTGCAGTCATGTATTTTTGTGTTATTTTTAAATCTTTTTACTCATTACTATTGCTATGCTGTACTTATGTCCACCGAGAGTCTAGCACACTATTTTATTTAAAGGTTAAATACTACAGTTAAAGGTTAAATCACTTTATTATTTGTAGATAAAAATCAGTATTTTAATACTCCCAGCACCTATTAGCATTTAGCATTAGCATGTAAATACAATTTAGAATTTTTTTCCTTTTTTTTTGGTCAAATTATTGATTTATTTTTCGCAGATTTTTTTAAATTTAGACTTTCAAGAACCATGAAACCTGAAGATGCTTTAAATGTTAGAACATCTGTGACTATTCCATTTGCATTCATGTATGTTTGTCTTATTTTTGACTCTTTTTACTCATTACTATTGCTATGCTGTACTTACGTCCACTGGGAGTCTAACACACTATTTTATTTAAAGGCTAAATATTATGGTTAAAGGTTAAATCACTTTATTATTTGTAGAGAAAATCAGTATTCTAATACTTACAGCACCTACTAGCATTTAGCATTAGCATATAGCAGAATACAATTTAGCTTTTTTTCCCTTTTTTTTTTTTGTCAAATTATTGATTTCTTTTTGGCAGATTTCTTTAATTTAGACTTTCAAGAACCCTGAATCCAGAAGATGCCTTAAATGTTAGAACAACTGTGACTGTTCCATTTATGTTCACATATTTTTGTCATATTTTTGCCTTTTTTTAATCATTACTTTTGCTATGCTATACTTATTTCCACTATTTCCACTGGGACAGTCTAACACACTATTTTATTTAAAGGCTAAATATTAGGGTTAAAGGTTAAATGATGTTATTATCCTTGTAGAGAAAAACAGTTTCTGCATTTTACTCATCCTCATACTTATAGCATCTATTAGCATTTAGCATTAGCATACAGCATAATGCAATTTAGCATTTTTTCCTTTTTTTTTTTTTGTCAAATTATTGATTTCTTTTGGCAGATTTAATTTAGACTTTCAAGAACCCTGAAACTTTAAGATTCCCTAAATGTAAGAACAACTATTCCTTTTGAATTCACATATTTTTTGTCATATTTTTGACTCCTTTTACTCATTACTTTTGCTATGCTATGCTTTTTTTCACCGGGATAGGCTAACACACTATTTTATTTAAAGGTTAAAGACTACAGTTAAAGGTTAAATCACATTGTTTTCCTTGTAGAGAAAATCAGTCTCTGCATTTTATCCATTTTAAATACTCACAGTACATATTAGCATTTAGCATTAGCATACAACAGAATGCAATGTAGCATGTTTTCCTTTTTTTTGTCAAATTATTGATTTCTTCTGTAAATATCCATGTAATAACAACCAACTCACTGTACATTTTCATTACATAGTGACTGAATATTTAGGCATTTAAGAATATATTCATAAATTTCCAGTTAATGATGTAAACTGTTAATATTCTGTTTCTTTATTTGGTGCTAATCGTGTCAGGGTGTCATTCTGGTGTCCTCAGGCTGCACTACACCACTGCCCTTAAAACTGCTGCTGCAGTAAAACTGTTCTAATGTGTGTTATTGTATGTTTGTGCAGGACGCTGCAGAGGAGTACTGTTCTCTGATCTGTCAGATGTTCCAGATCATTTATGGCCATCAGACAATCGAGTGTGTCGACAGAGCAGGTTTTCACCACACGATGCCGGACCGCTACTGGCTGCAGAGGAGTGAGTGTTAAACAAAATGAGTCAAAACTATTGGAAATTAACTTTCAAATGACCCTATGATCTATGATGTTACTTCTAGTGAGACAATAATCACATTTAACTTATTATGCTTGGTTGTTTTAGTCCCATACTTTATGTCCAGCATTAGTTATTATCTTAAAAACCACCGTCCAGACTGATTTAACCCTATAACACCAACATATCATATTTAATACATGAGTTTTGAAGCCCTCTACATGATCACTGTGATATTTTTTTTCTTGAAAAACCTGATGTATACAATTAGATACATGCAATTCACAGATGATCCACCGGGGGGTGGAATTTTTTCCCCAGAGGTCTTTCCAGTAACACTACAAAATTGGCATTAATGAGGAAGGAGGCAGAACTTGAACAGAAATTTTGAAAAGGAATTCCCAATTTGTTAGATATGTTTGTTTTATATTATGTTTTTGTTTGTTCAAAAATAATATTTGAGCACTGAGACCCGATGTATCAAATATGATACAAAATGTAAACTAATACATGGAAATTGATATTTGAGAAAAAATGTTTTGGTTGTTCAGAAGGAACAATAAAGGCTCCAGTTTCAAAGAACTGGAATTTTCTGTCAATGATTTAATGGTTCAGACTTTACAGGGTTAAAATCTATGAATGTAATGAACCAAGAATCCATGTTTCGTTTGCTTTTTCTTCTGTATTTTTCATCTGTTTCCAGTTTTATATATCATATTAGTATTCACTCTTTTCTAGGAACATGGACATAAACAATGATTCTTTATGTCAAACATGCATGTTATTAAGCTTTATTTGAAGGCCAAAATACCAAACATAACCCTAAAATATGTCCCCAGCAACTTAGTGGATGTTAAAGAGGATGAAAACTGTCAAATAATAACATAATATCAACCTAACATACTGGTTTTACTGATGATAACAGTTACAACTCATATGTAACCCATCTGTCGAGTAGACATCCTTGGTAGGCACACTGTCATGTTTTGTTTCTGTGAGCAAAGTTGATAGTAAAGGTCAAGTGTATTTATAAAGCACATTTACAACAACACAAAGTGCTGTACAAAGATAAAGATAAAAATACAAGATATGATAAAACTAATAAAAATATAGATATACAAGATCAGATAAAACAGATAAAACAGATACACAATCCTACTATACTGCACATTCTATGTCCGGCGTGCGTCCGTCCCAAGTCTGATCGATGTTGCAGCACAGGAGGGCATTTGTACGGGTTCTCCTCAGCCTTCACAGGCCTGATCGCCACCAAACTCGCCAAATGAATAATAGAAACATGACCTGACTATCTACTAGGCATATTTTTTTGTCTGTATTCAAATGTTGGGAGGTATTCTGGCCGATTTTAGCCTCTCATGCTATCGTACAATGGCACCACGGGTACAATGCCGCTAGTAATAGAATAAATAGTATCTAAAAACACAACCAGAAGATAAAACAAATAAAAGTCACACACTTGTATTTAAAGCCAGTCCAAATGTTTGTCTTTAAAGGAGATTTAACACGTTCAATGGTCTGTGCATGTGTGGTATTTTGGGGCATATCACCATATGTTGTTAGTAACGTGTTGTGTTTTTTTTTGTTTGTTTTTTTTTGCACACTTTGCCACCGGCACTTCACACTTTAAACTCAATTGAGTCTTTTAAAAAGCAACTGAAGACTTTCTTGTTTAGACAGGCTTTTAGTTAAGGGTGGGTTTTATGAAGGTTTGCTTTTATATTTTTATGCCTCTGTCTGTGTATGAAGCTGTGTGTTTTTCTGGTGTATTTCACTTCTGGTGTTATTGTAAAGCACATTGGGAACTTTTTCTGCATCAAGTGCTGTATAAATAAACTTTATTTATTTATTTATTTATTTATTTATTTTCTGCTTCTTTGCAGGTGACAGCTGTCTGACTGACATGTCCTACAGTTATGATCCAGAGTTCAGCTGCTGCAGTTCATAGTGAGAACAAACACATTCATTACAACCGCAGCTTCATTCACAAACATTACAGGACAAAGTGCTTCTAGAGGCTTTAGAATTGAAACCATTTCTAACCTGGTGACCATCTCTCTCACTTTAAATCACTTTAAATCACTGTGCCCTGAAACATGTAAATGCTGTACATTGACAATATATTTAGTTTTTCTACAGATTTTTAAATCAGAAATCATTTGTTTACAGCAGGGGTGTCAAACTCATTTCAGTTCAGGGGCCACATACAGCCTATTATAATCTAAAGTGGGCCGGACCAGTAAAATAATATAAATAATAGGATAAGAACTTAGAAATAATGTCAACTCCAAAGTTTTCTCTATGTTTTTGAGTGAAAAAAGTAATATTCCATTATGAAAATGTTTACACCTGAACTTGTAACATTGAACATAACATGAACAAATATGAACAACCTGAAAATTCTTAAGAAAAAAAGTGCAATGTTCACAATATTACACCTAAGTTGATCATTTATACATATGCATCACAACTTAAAGATTTAGTAACAGGCAGAATATTGTTAAAATTCCACATACCTCTCTTAAGACATTTCTGATTGTTTGTATTTGTTCAGGCTATTCATATTTTTTGTAAAAGGATAGTTTGTAAATGAAAGTTTTTTACATTTTTTTTTTACACTAAAACAAAGAGGAAAAATTACAGTATTTATATGTTATTATGATAATATTTTACTAGTCTGATCCACTTTAGATTGAATTGACCTAAAATGATTTTAACATCCTTGATTATTAATATCTTCAGTGTAATTTTTGTATTTCACAAATTCATCCCAGGGGCCAGATTAGACCCTTTGGTGGGCCGGATTTGGCCCCCGGGCCGCATGTTTGACATGTTTTAACATCTGTGGTTTACAGTATTGTACAGGAAGTTTTTTAGAGTAAGTTCTTTTGGAAGTTTTTTAGAGTATATACTAACCTCAATGTCAGTCTGGTTTGTTGTTGTTTTGTTCTGTCTGTTTTTTGTTTTTTGTAGTACTGTATGCAAAGCTGCTGAATATTTGAATTTCCCTCGGGATTAAAAAAGTCTCTCTCTTTCTCTCTCTCTCTCTCCCTCAGTGACGGTTCCCAGGATGCTTTTGAGCTTTACTACAGCGAAACATACAGCGAGAGTTCGTCTCTGTCTCGTCGTAGTTTGGCTTCAGCTAGTGACGGAGGTGACAATAACCCTGCCCTGATCCTGATGCACGAATATATGATCACAGTGAGTCTGGAGTGTAGCATCTTCATCTGTAAACATTTTATCATACAGGTCCTCTGGTGCAAAGTTCATATGTAAATAAACTGAGCTCAGTACGGCAGCAGCATATCAGTGATTAGTCCTTTTGTCGAGTGTTTTCATATTTTCATATCTGTCACCAGTGTATATTTGTCCACAGTCGCAGAAAAAATTTTTAGACCACCAAGAGTCATCAAAAACAATGGTTATGCTATCAAGTACTAACTGCTGTGTGTATCATGTGACTAAAACAGACAGAAAAGAAAACATGGAATGCCTAAAAGCACTGTTTTTCTCAGTACAATGCCATAGATATTGATATAAAAATTGAAGTGATTTTGGTTATTATCTAGAAAACCATGAAAAATGGCTAGATATCAGCTCTGAAATTAAACTACTATGAGCTATTTTTGTTGTTATCGTTATATTTGTCCAAATAAATGTACCTTTAGTTGTACCAGGCATTAAAATGAAGAAGAAATTGAAGAAAACAAGGGTGGTCTAATAATTTATTTCTGTGACTGCATCTGTCACATCTATACAAATATAAAATATTCCACTAAAAAAATTAATAGAATGTTGACACTAGTTAAGTATTATGCATTTTTCACTTTTTTACAGTACATGTATTGTGGTTTATTGAGAAATTCCCATAGATTTACAGATGTTCATTTGAGCTTTTCATGTTCTACCCATTATATTTAACTTTTTTTTTTTTAATTCCACGTCATATCCAGTTGTACCCAAAGTGTGCATTTTTGATCATTTTTTCTATTTTAACTAAGCTGCTGTTTATCAACTGTAATCAATCTGTCACTTTTAACTAATAATCTACATTATTGCAGTCTTTATTTGCTATTTTCATTATTATTATGAGCAGAGCATAGTCCTGTTAGTAGAAGTATATGCATTGAAACCAATTTGAGTTTGTCTGTGTGTGTCTGTGTTTGTGTATATGTATGTTTTGTGTGTGTACTATAGTTGCGTAACAAACTGACTCCAGCAGAGTTGCAGCAGTTTGCGGTTTTGCTCAGAGAATACAGGCTGGGATCAAACATCGACCACTTCTGCTGCGAGCTGCTGCAGCTGTACGGAGATGAACGCAAGTTCCTGCTGCTGGGTGAGACACACAAACACAAACACATACACAAAGACACACACGATTTATGCAGGTGTGGGTGCAGGAATGAGAAGGAAGTGTGTAGAGGAAGGCGACAGCAGTATTTGACTGCAGCTGCAGGTCACATAAGTGGAAGCACAGGTTGTCAGTGGTGGGAAACTACACTTCCTGTTATTATACAGGTTTAATAAAATAATAATATACTAATGCCATGTTTTTCTTTCTCAGTTTTACATTCTTCAGATAAGATTTTCATTGTGAGTATTTCTGAGATCGAGACAGTAAATTTTTTTGTGATCTTTGTGTGAAAAATGGCGCGTCAGAATGTTCAGGTTCAGCAGATATACAGGGTGACACAAAAAAACAGGAACTTTTTAACAATCCAATAAAACAAGAGTGATGGAAGAAAAATATTTTATTCATAGTAATTGAAACCTTAAAACATGCCATTTAAGAAACAATGATGGACTTTTCATTTTTTAAAAATTACTTCCTGTAGATGGCGTCCTGCTGTACGAATGCATTCTTGAAATCTGCTGTTGAGATTCCTCATTGACCGCTGCAACATCTCAGCTGGGATACTGTGAATTTCCTCCTGAATTCTCTGTTTTAACTCATCCAGAGTTCTTGGTCGAGTCGTGTACACTTTACTGTTGAGATAGCCCCACAAGAAAAAATCACAAATGGACAAATCTGGCGATCTAGGGGGCCAGGGAACGTTACCGAATCTTGAGATCACACGGTTACCGAACAATTCTCGCACAGCCTCCAATGATTGCCGTGCAGTGTGTGATTTCGTTCCATCCTGTTGAAACCAGGTTTCTTGAACGTGTGGAAAATTGTTCAATTCAGGTGTAACGAAGGATTGTAACATCTCCACGTAACGATTTGCAGTGACAGTGACTGAGATCCCCTGTTCATTTTCAAAAAATCCATGGTTACTAAAATGGGGGTGTGTTTACTTGCTCAGTGTCAATGTCTTGCAGTGCTGCCACTTGCTCATGTCTGCCAATACGCACTTCAAAAATTCCCGTTTTTTTGGGTCACCCTGTACTTGTGTAAAATGGATGCAGTATTTACTTGTGTGAGTTTTCTGACATAAGAATCACACATAAACTGTAATCTACGGTGGCCCAGAGGTGCAACAGGCCAAAAAATTATCCACTAGACGAAAAAAATTATCTACTACAAGAAAAAAAAAAAGAGAACAGCCTAAAAAAATTATTCACTATAAGAAAAAAAAGAGAACAGCCTAAAAAAATTATCCACTAGATGAAAAAAATTATCTACTACAAGAAAAAAAAAGAGAACAGCCTAAAAAAATTATCCACTAGATGAAAAAAATTATCTACTACAAGAAAAAAAAGAGAACAGCCCAAAAAAATTATCCAGTATAAGAAAAAAAAGAGAACAGCCTAAAAAAATTATCCACTAGATGAAAAAAATTATCTACTACAAGAAAAAAAAAAAGAGAACAGCCTAAAAAAATTATCCACTAGATGAAAAAAATTATCTACTACAAGAAAAAAAAGAGAACAGCCCAAAAAAATTATCCAGTATAAGAAAAAAAAGAGAACAGCCTAAAAAAATTATTCACTAGATGAAAAAAATTATCTACTACAAGAAAAAAAAAGAGAACAGCCCAAAAAAATTATTCACTATAAGAAAAAAAAGAGAACAGCCTAAAAAAATTATCCACTAGATGAAAAAAATTATCTACTACAAGAAAAAAAAAGAGAACAGCCTAAAAAAATTATCCACTAGATGAAAAAAATTATCTACTACAAGAAAAAAAAAGAGAACAGCCCAAAAAAATTATCCAGTATAAGAAAAAAAAGAGAACAGCCTAAAAAAATTATCCACTAGATGAAAAAAATTATCTACTACAAGAAAAAAAAGAGAACAGCCCAAAAAAAATTATCCACTGTAAGGAAAAAAAAAAGAGAACAGCCTAAAATAAATTATCCACTAGATGAAAAAAAAATCCCCTATAAGAAAAAAAAGAGACCAGCCAAAAAAATTATCCACTAAAAGAAAAAAAAAGAGAACAGGCAAAAAAAAATTATCTACTAGCCCAAAAAATTATTCACTATAAGAAAAAAAAAAAAAGAACAGGTGAAAAAATGTATCTACTATGAGAAAAAAAAAGAGAGCAGCCCAAAAAAAATATCCACTATAAGAAAAAAAAAACATCATCCACCTTTTCAATTACGGGGGCGCTGTTTACCCGAAAGGTGTCTTGCTTTAAAATTAAGGCTACCACAAAAAATAAAAGGACAGGCTGAAAAATTTTAAGGCTTTCGGCTAATGTGGCTAATGCTAAGGAAGTACCCCACCGGAAGTGGAGGTCGTGCGCTAAAAAATAAAGTTATTTTAAAACATAGATATTTCCATTAATATAGTTTGCAAAGCAGTTAAATGATTAAATACGGTTCCAGTGTCTGCTCAAGGTTAGGCATGGGCGTTAAATGGTTAAGGTTAGGGTTAGGGTATGGTTGGGGTTAGTTTTCAGTGGTAAATGGCCCTTGTGTGCACTGTGTGAAGGTTCGTTGCTAAGCTAATGCTAACGCAGTAGATAATTTTTTTTGTCTAGTGGATAATTTTTTTAGGCTGTTCTCTCTTTTTTTTCCCTTATACTGGATAATTTTTTTGGGCTGTTTTTCTCTCTTTTTTTTTTCTTGTAGTAGATAATTTTTTTCATCTCGAGGATATTTTTTTTAGGCTGTTCTCTTTTTTTTTTTTTCTTGTAGTAGATAATTTTTTTCATCTCATGGATAATTTTTTTAGGCTGTTCTCTTTTTTTTCTTGTAGTAGATAATTTTTTTCATCTAGTGGATAATTTTTTTAGGCTGTTCTCTTTTTTTTTCTTGTAGTAGATAATTTTTTTCGTCTAGTGGATAATTTTTTGGCCTGTTGCACCTCTGGGCCACCGTAGTAATCACATTAAAGGAGTGATATTTAGTTTTTTTTAAAGGGAATTATGCATTTGAAAACATTTCCCTGCGGTCTACATAAACTGTAAACGCTATGCTTGGGTCTGAATTCTTCATTAATTCAACTCCACAGGTCCATCTTCAACCCCATTTCAAATAGCAGTTCCAGATCTAAATAAACACCACATGTGAATATAAAAGTTATATTTAGTGTATTAGTTTCCTTTTAACTGAATTTCCACTAAAAATGCCTTAAAGGAGTGATATTTTGCTTTTTTTTAAAAATGGAATTATGTATTTTAAAACATCTCCCTGTGGTCTACATAAACTGTAAATGCTCTGTTTGGGTCTGAATTCTTCATTAATTCAACTCCACAGGTCCATCTTCAACCCTATTTCTGAGTAATGACACCAGAAAGGTTGTTTTGAGCGCTGACCCTTTAAATGCAAATGAACCACTTCACGCCCCACCCCCTCCAGGTTGTTGACCATGCTTTCTGTCCCGCTCAGCCACTTGTGTTTGTTAATACAACCAACAACTGAACATTTTAGGGAATCGGCTCAAAGAGAGGGACAGTGAGGCCCAGTTTACATCACAATGCTCTCAGGTGAAAACGACAAAATATTTTATCGGATTTGCCTTTCGTTCAGACAACAACGGCATTTTTTGGGGGTTGAAAACGCAAGAAAGTGAAACCACCTTCTAGAGTGGAAATCTTAAAAACACTCCACTCTCGCGTCGCCATTTAAGGATTGAAAATGCGTCGTGTAGAGTTTACATCACAGGCATGAGCCAGCACAGGAAAACAACAACATGGTGGATTATTTATTTTGGGTTAAACAATAACTCCACCTCCTCATCTGTCCAGATAGAATTTTCATTTTCTGTGGGTTGCTTCGCCATGTTCTGTTTCCTGTTTTATGATTGTATTTCACACCAGGAGAGAACAGGAAGAGAAGTAGAAAGGTTCTACGCAGGTGCTTGGTTTTGGTGAGGGTGCTGCCACCTAGTCACTTGGCTTGAATGCATTACATTGATAAATAGGAAATTTCACACACTTTTTGCGTGTCCGCCAAAACACACGTCTAAACAAAGTGAGAATGCTACGCCACAGATCGTTACCGTCTAAACGTAGCCTAAGAGACAGAAAATGATTGGCAACCGCAACCTGACCTGGAGAGCCTCCGCTGACCAGCCAGTAGGGAAAAGAAAAAAAAAAGAAAAAGAATTTATGTTTAAAAAGAGAGAGAGAAAGAAAAAAAGAAAAGAAAGAAAAAAGAAAAAGAATTTATATTTTTTTAAAAAGAGAGAGAAAGAAAAGAAAGAAAAAAGGAAAAAGAAAGAGAAAAAAGAAATAGAAGAAAAGGAAAAAGAAAGAAACAGAGAAAAAAGTAAGAGGCTAAAATAAAGGAAGGTCCGCCCAACCTTTGAGCTCCCAAAGAATTTATTGACAGACGTAGACGTGACGTTTTGAGCCGAGGTCCTTCATCAGACGAATTTTTTGGGATGTTGCACACTTTTCATTTTTGGATGTGCGTGTCGATCAACTCTCTTCAAAAAAGTAAGAGGCAGCATCAGCTCTGAAAATAGTTAAGAAAAGACAGAAAGGGAAGCTTTCAAAGGAGCAGAAGAAGAAGAAGTTTTGTTTCTTGCAAAGGTCAGAGAACATGTAAAGCACAGAACATATTTGGAAAAAGAACCGTGCAACTTCTTCAAGCATCTGAAACAACTCCTCACACGCTCACACGTCTCTGTCTTAATTCTCAGAGCTGAATGTGACAGAATCTGAGCTCCAGAAACAGTTCTGTGATCCAGCACAGCCAACCCCTTTGAGAGCTCCAGGTTACTTTCTTCACCCAGTCCCATTCAACACCACACCCCCTTACGCTCAGTGAAGCGGTAGATGTTGTCAGAAAGGCAACGGTATCCCCAACAGGATACTGAGCCGTGTAAGAATCGCCCCCGTTTGGTGAAAATGTTGGGAACTTCATGAGAGCTACATTGAAGAAACAGCTCATCCCCTCAGAGCTGCACAGAGCTGTCACAGTTTCCCCGTTAAACATCCCAAAGGAGCAAAACTCCTGCAGCATCAGCCTCTGAAGAATACTGAAAGAACTTTTTTTTCTGTCATTATGTCCAAGAGGATGACCAACTCATGAGATAACTGACACTAGCGTCCATTCCTCAGTGATGATCTGAGAACAGATTCAGAGAGACAGTGACCTGCAGAAAAAGGCAGCTTCTGGGTATTACTTATCTTATGTTCAATGTTATGTTGTTACGTTACGTTACGTTACGTTATGTTATGTCATATCATGTCATGTCATGCTATGCTATGCTATGTTATGTCATGCTATAATATGCTATGTTATGTTATGCTATGCTATGCAATGTTATGTTGTGCTGTGCTGTGCCATGTTATGTTATGCTATGTTATGTTATTTTAGCTTATGTTATGCTATGTTATGCTATGTTATGCTATGTTATGTTATGTTATGTTATGTTATGAAATGTTATGTTATTATTTTGAATTATGCTGTGCTGTGCTATGCTATGCTATGCTATACTATGCTGTGCTATACTATGTTATGCTATGTCATGTCAGGTCATGTCAGGTCAGGTCAGGCTATATTATGCTATGTTATGTTATGTCATGCTGTGCCATGTTATGTTATGTCATGTCATGTCATGCTATGCTATGCTATGGTATGTTATGTTACGTCATGCTATGCTGTGCTGTGCTATGTTATGTTATGTTATGTTATGTTATGCTTTGTCATGTCATGTCATGTCATGCTATGCTATGCTATGCTATTTTACGTCATGTCATGCTATAATATGCTATGGTATACTATGTTATGTTGTGTTGTGCTGTGGTGCACTGTGCTATGTTATGCTGTGCCATGTTATGCTATGCTATACTATGTTGTGCTATACTATGTTGTGTTGTGCTGTGCTGTGCTCTGTTATGTTATGTTATGTTATGTTATGTTATGTTATGTTATGTTATGTTATGTTATGCTATAACATGCTATGCTATGTTATGTCTGACGATGTAGTGCAGGCGTTGGGGACCAGTCAGTGCTTATGGTAGGGTATGGAGACATCTGTCATTGCTGAGACATGTCAGGGTTAAAGAAGCCAGTCATCAATGCCCACTGGTCCCTGGCTGATGACTTGTATCAGCTGCACAGAGGCCGTTTGATGGACTTTGTAGAAAACCAATGCACTGGAAAGAGATTCTGAGGCACTTGTGCTGCAAACCGACATGACAGTTAAAGTACGAGTCCTGCTTTGTGGACTGAAACTGGACATGAAGAGCATCTGTCAGTTTTTAACCCTTAAAGACCCAGTGCTATTTTTGTGACTGTTCCGAAATGAATTTTTCTGTAGATGTAACCTTTCTTAACCCATAAAGACCCAAACATCCACCACCACCCAAGAGCATCTACTGATCTAAAGTATTTAATAACTTCTGATCCACTAATCCTATCAATACATGTAAATAATTAGTGTTAAATACAGTTTGTCATCTTTTCATGGTCATCAGATATGACCCATTTGGACATTCAGAGGCTTCGTAGTTACCGTGGAAACAGTGTCATCTTCTACAACATTGATTCACCAGTAAAACTCATGGAGTTGGATCAATGACAGTGAATGGACACACTGGGTTTATGTTCAGTTAATGACAGATTTTGGAGAAAAACTCACTTTTTCTTCAGTTTTCTCTGTTTCTGATATAAAAACACTCAACTTTAATCTGAGCTTTTGTGAACATCTACATGGTCAGTAGATTCAATATGGGAAAATATCTGATTTTCACTGGAAAAAAATAGCTCTGTCAAACAATTAAAATTTAATCAGATTAATCACAGGGTTGTTGTGGATTCATTTCAATTAATCATGATTAAATATCATTCATTTTTAATCAATATTAATCATGTTTTATTTTGCATGAGCAAACAGACTCAAGAAAGAAGGGAATATATATGCACTTAACATGTTTATTAAACACCTTTCGTTTCAGCAAAACAACAGTTCTGTCTTGTTTTTTTTGTCTTCATATTTCCATCTAGAGGAACACTGTGCTGTTTAACATCTTCCATCTTTATCAGTTGGTTCTACTGCCTGTCATTACGTGATCAACTGCCCATGTGCACAATGCTAACTACTGGGACAAACTACCCCAAATGTGATGCCAGAGATGTTCAGAGTCATTCTGTGCTGCAGATGGGTTAATTGCGTTAAATTTTTTAATCAGATTAATCTGCATTTATGCAGCAATTTTGACAGCCCTAAAAAAAACATACACAAAATACAGAGGATAATATTACAATAAATGGAGATAAATTACTTAAGAAAGGTGTTAAATATGAAAAAAATAAATTTTTTTGGAGAAGTGGCACAAAAGTGGCAGTGGGTCTTTATGGGTTAAATGATTTATGACCATTTATTGTAACATTATCCTCTGTATTTTGTCATATTAAACTTTACTGATCATGTAGATGTTCATAAAAACTCAGATTGAAGTTGGGGGTTATTATAGATAGAAATAGAGAAAACTAAAGTAAAATTTATCATTAACTGAACATAAACCCAGTGTGCCCATTCACTGTCATTGATCCAACTCCATGGGTTTTACTGGTGAATCGATGTTGTAGAAGATGACGGTGTTTACACATTCACTACGGAGCCTCTGAACGTCCAAAAAATAAGCATGTGATGCTGTTGAAAATCTTAGAAACTGCATTTTAAATAATTATTGACATGTAGTGATAGCGTTAGTGGACCAACAGGTATTAAACCTTTTAAACCAGTAGATGCTTCAGGTCACCAGTCACCGTTTGGGTTTTTATGGGTTAATCACATCAGTGTCTCTAAATACTGTTTTACATGTTTATCATATTCGTTCTGATAACAGCCCAGAACACCTTTTTTCTTTTTTTCCAAAACCTCCAAAACCTTAGCAGCTTAAACCTGTCTACAGAAGGAAAAGCCTGCACACACACACACACACACACACACACACACACACCCTAAGCCTCCTTCCTGCAATCTCACCACCGAAGGGAGTATAAATAGTAGCTCGTCGTTTTGCTGCAAGAGAATCACTGAGTTAATTAGACTGTGTGTGTTTACTGTGTGTTTACTGACCCACTTCCACTGAGGAAACCAGCTCTTCCTGCTGTTAGCAGATACAGAGGTTGAATATAAAATCACCACAGTCTGTTAATGCATTTGTGTCTGTGTTTACAGCGACATGTGTTTAGTCTGGATTCTAGGGCAGTCACTGTAGTAATATTCAGTAACTTAAACCGAACATGTACGTTTTATTCCATTTCATTATGTATAGGTTTTATTTGATGCACTTTACACAGTTACAAAGGTTTAGTGTTAAAGAACATTCAACTAATACTCATTAATACCTTTAAATCAATAAGGTCTTGTCTTTAATCATTATTATACCGTTTATTTATCCAAATGAAATTCACATTGAGATTAAAAGTGACCCAAAGAAACTAGGAAAAAATAGAGAAAATAAACGAAGTTCGTCATATGGCTTTAAAGAAAATTTATCTCCACTTACAACTCTAAGATTTTTCCAAATCCTTTGTCCCAGAGGTCATAGAGTTTTCTTTTCCTTTAATTTTATAGCAGAATTAGTAGTTTTACAAATAGTTTTAATTTTATTTTGTGTAAATGACCGATTTTTTTCCCCTAGATTTTAATCTATGTTTTCATGTATTATGTGAAATATGTTGATTTATCTAAACTGATGAAAAAAAAAAACATAAAAGAATATACAATATCAAATAGCATTGTTTATTAAAGAATAGAATAGAATAGAATAGAATAATTACATTACAATAATCTAATTGTCTCTAAGGTGAAAATTATGAAACAAATATGAGCAATATGAAATGTCTTATAAGAATTAAGTGCAATTTTAATAATATTCTGCCTGTTACTAAATGTTTTATGCCTTTTTGGATCCACTGTGGTCTATAAGTTGTAATGCACATGCGTAAATGATAAACTTTGCATAATATTGTTAAAATCCCACTTATTTTTCTTAGTTCAGGTTGTTCATGTTATTCACATTGTTTTTTCAAAGGACACTTGATAGATTTGTAGATGTGTTTTCACTCTAAAACACAGAGAAAACATTATTTCTAGGTTAATATGATATTATTTTAATGGTTTGACTCATTTTAGATCATATTGTTCTGTGTGTAACCCCTGAACTAAAATGTACTAGACTATTGCCCCTGATAATATATAAAACAAATGATAAAAAACCTAATAAGCAATAAACAATGTAAGATCAATAGAAAAATTAAATACATTATGATTAGACTTAAACTTAATTTCTAACGTACATAAAATCCAGGTGATCTCAGTTTTGCAGTATTATACATGTGTTCTATAAATCTACATATTCATTTAGTATAAATAAACTCCTGTCTGTGTTTGTATTTCAGGAATGCGTCCATTTATCCCCGATAAGGACGTCGGGGTGTTTGAGACTTTCCTGGAGAACATCGGGATTAGGGAAGGCGGGATTCTAACCGACAGCTTTGGACGAATCAAACGCAGCATGAGCAACACATCAGCGACAGCTATGAGAGGGTACGAACTCTGTCACACACCGACTTTTTCAGAGCAACTTTATTAGATTCACAGTGGGTATAGGCTGAAGTAGGGAAACAAAACTAAAAGGGGAGAAGTCAATAAAAAAAAAAAAAAAAAGTCAAGCTACAAACCACAATGAAATGCATGTGCATAACAATATGTGGGATGAAGTTATGAAAGGGTTTGGAGAAGGAGTAGAAAGAATGTATAAATATTAATCACTGCTGTGGACATTAACTGGGGCAGAACATTAAGGTGGATGGAATGTACACAGTATATATGTAGTGGAATACATGTATATATTACCCAATTTATATATTGTATTTATAAACTAAACTAATATAAACATAGTTATGGGTTATATATAAAAAACATAACTGAGATGGTCATATATTGTATAGAATACAGTGGTGGCACCAAGGGGGGGCATGGGGGGGGCAAATGCGCCCCCAGTCATAACCTTTGCCCCCCCAGTTGCCCCCCGACCCAGATTTGGGCAAATCTTTGGGAAAATTCGGGCAACGAAGAAATCTGAAAACTCTGTCAATGTTAATAAATACATTGAATACATTAAGTATTACCTGATTTTACCAAAAATTGCCCTCTATATAAGGTGTAACGGATAGGCTATGCAATACATATATATATATATATATATGTATATGTATATATAGGCGCAAAGCATTAATTTCGCGCTATGTGCGAAATTTTTTTGTTCGCCCCCCCAACATTTTCTTTGCCCTCCAGTTGCCCCCCCACTTTTAAAATCCTGGTGCTGCCACTGATAGAATATAGGGGAAATTGCATATAATTATATATTTTTTACCAATTGTATATTGTATTTATATGTGATTATATTGAGCACATATTTATTATAATGTAGAATTATGTATTCTCCTGAGACCCAGGAATGTAAAACTTTTGGCTTTTTTACATTAAATAATTACCATAATTGGAAACAGTGTTATGCGACAGTTTTTTCAGATTTTTTAATTTTCTGATAATTAATTAATTTGATATTTATTATGTTGATTGAGATGGATGGATGGATGGATGGATGGATGGATGGATGGATGGATGGATGGATGGATAGATAGATAGATAGATAGATAGATAGATAGATAGATAGATAGATAGATAGATAGATAGATAGATAGATAGATAGATAGATAGATAGATAGATAGATAGATAGATAGATAGATAGATAGATAGATAGATAGATAGATCTCCAAGGGGAAATTCAAAATACAGTCACAGCTCCACAAAAACAGTCATACCACATCAACAATAAATAAATAAATGAATACAGAGTATAAGTAGAATAAATTTGGTTAAAAAGAAAGTAGAATTAAAAGACTAAATGTGTTTTGCACCTATCACAAAAAAAAAATTATAAAAACATTTTTTAAAAAAAACCTCGAGGACAGAAGTGTTCCTGAGCATCTACCTCATATACACCCCCACCCAGCTACTGATATATACATATTGTATTAGCATAGATTGATATAGTATGTATGTGGTATTGTAATAAAGGGGTGGGATTAAATGACTGTTTAAATGTATAAATAACACTGAGATTGAATTAAGTATTTCTTTTTGACTTTTTTAGTCGTCTATGTTGTTAATTTGCTTCGGACATTTGCTTTTGTTGGTGATTGTATTGTGCGATTGTATTGTGTGATTCATTCATACAAAATAATTCCAAGTTTTTATTGTGCTCTTTTAATACAAAGAAAACCTCTCTTTTTCTCCATCCAAAATATTTTTAAGCAGCTCGTTATGCAGAAAAAGATTCATTCATTCATTCATTTTCTGAACCATTCAATCCTCAAGAGGGTCGAGGGGGTGTCAAGGCCTATTCCAGCTAAGACGTTCAAATACCTTGTTTTTTTTCCCAACAGGTATGATAATTGTTCTCTGGCCTCAGGATCTCAGGAATTCAACCGACGCATCACGGACATCACCCATGACATTCAGGCACTCGGCTTCCAGGACGAACATGGAGACATCGAGGAGGAAGACTACTACCTCTGAGGACTATCTGCCGTAGGAACTCTACATAGAAATCTTTGAATATCAGGTTGAACAGAAGGAACAGAAGAAACGACACAAACCCAGCAGGCGAAGGAGACGAAAGAACCTTGGAACAAATGTAGCAGCTTCTTTTCAGCCTCGTTGGTGCTTAAATATGAACGTGTCTGTTCTTCTGATTAGTGACCAATATTTGATGTGAATGAAATAAAACTGAATTTAGGGACATTTAAAGGGAAAACCTTCTCAGATGAGGAAGAATAGCTTTATGCCTTAATGCAGCTTTAACACCAATGAATAAAGAATGACACACTGTACCTTATGTTTATAGTTTACTGTCGATAAACAGACAAGAAACACTGAAATAAAAAACATTTTAAGGGAAAGGTTCTAGTATTGTGTCTTCACATTAAGCATCTGTTTGGGTTCGATATTAACCCATAAAGACCCAAAGCATCTACTGATGTAACCTGTTTAATAACTGTTAATCCACTAATTCTAGCAACGTGTTATTGTGTGGCGCGCGTCGGCGATGTGTTATAAACTGTAATAAACGTGTTATTTTTTGGCGCGCGTCGACGACGTGTTATAAACGTGTAATAAACGTCTATAATGAACGTGTTATTGTGTGGCGCGCGTCGACGACGTGTTATAAACGTGTAATAAACGTGTAATAAACGTGTTGTGTGGCACGCGTCGACGACATGTTATAAATGTCTAATAAACGTGTTATTGTGTGGCGCGCATCGACGACGTGTTATAAACGTGTAATAAACGTGTTATTGTGTGGCGCGGGTCGATGTGTTATAAACGTGTAATAAACGTGTAATAAACATGTAACGAATATGTTATTGTGTGGCACGCGTCGACGACGTGTTATAAACATGTAATAAAGTCTAATAAACGTTATATTGTGTGGCGCGCATCGTCGACGTGTTATAAACGTGTAATAAACGTGTTATTGTGTGGCGCGCATCGGCCACATGTTATAAACATGTAATAAACGTTATTGTTTGGCGCCCGTCGGTGACGTGTTATAAACACGTAATAAACGTTTTATAAAAGTGTTATTGTGTGGCACGCGTCGGTGACATGTTATAAACATTTAATAAACGTGTTATTGTGTGGCATGCGTCGGCGACGTGTTATAAACATGTAATAAACATGTTATTGTGTGGCGCGCATTGGCGACGTGTTATAAACATGTAATAAATGTGTGATTGTGTGGCGCGCGTCGGCGACGTATTATAAACATGTAATAAATGTGTGATTGTGTGGCGCGCATCGGCGACGTGTTATAAACGTGTAATAAATGTGTGATTGTGTGGCGCGCGTCGGCGACGTGTTATAAACGTGTAATAAACGTGTTATTGTGTGGCGCGAGTCGACCACGTGTTATAAACATGTAATAAACGTGTTATTGTGTGGCGCACGTTGACAACGTGTTATAAACGTGTTATAAAAGTGTTATTGTGTGGTGCGCGTCGGCAACGTGTTATAAACATGTAATAAACATGTGATTGTGTAGCGCGCATTGGCGACGGGTTATAAACATGTAATAAACGTGTTGTGTGGCGCGCGTTGGCGACGTGTTATAAACGTGTAATAAACGTGTGATTGTGTGGCGCGCGTCGGTGACGTGTTATAAACATGTAATAAACATGTGATTGTGTAGCACGCATTGGCGATGTGTTATAAACATGTAATAAACATGTGATTGTGTGGCGCGCGTTGGCGACGTGTTATAAACGTGTAATAAACGCGTGATTGTGTGGCGCGCGTCGGCGACGTGTTATAAACGTGTAATAAATGTTTTATTGTGTGGCGCCCGTCGGTGACATGTTATAAACATGTAATAAATGTTATAAACATGTTATTG
Organism: Sphaeramia orbicularis; assembly: GCF_902148855.1. Lineage (NCBI taxonomy): Eukaryota > Metazoa > Chordata > Actinopteri > Kurtiformes > Apogonidae > Sphaeramia > Sphaeramia orbicularis. The sequence goes on along the minus strand of NC_043963.1, from coordinate 16,975,157 downwards.
TGTGGCACTCGTTGGTGACATGTTATAAACATGTAATAAATGTGTTATTGTGTGGCACGCGTCGGCGACGTGTTATAAACATGTAATAAACGTGTTATAAATGGTTAATTGTGTGGCGCGCGTCGGCGACGTGTTATAAACATGTAATAAATGTGTTATAAATGTGTTATTGTGTGGCGCGCGTCGGCGACGTGTTATAAACATGTAATCAACGTGTTATAAATGTTTTATTGTGTGGCGCGCGTCGGTGACGTGTTATAAACATGTAATAAACGTGTTATAAACGTGTTATTATGTGGCGCGCGTTGACAACGTGTTATAAACGTATAATAAACGTGTTATAAAAGTGTTATTGTGTGGTGCGCGTAGATGTGTTATAAACATGTAATAAACGTGTAATTGTGTGGCGCGTGTTGGCGACATGTTATAAACATGTAATAAAAATGTGATTGTGTAGCGCGTGTCGGCGACGTGTTATAAACGTGTAATAAATGTGTTATTGTGTGGTGCGCGTCGGCCACGTGTTATAAACGTGTAATAAACGTGTAATAAACGTGTGATTGGCGCGCGTCGGCCCTGTGTTATAAACATGTAATAAACGTGTGAATTTGTGGTGCGCATCGGCGACGTGTTATAAACATGTAATAAACGTGTAATTGTGTGGCGCGCGTCGGCGACGTGTTATAAACATGTAATAAACGTGTGAATTTGTGGTGCGCATCGGCGACGTGTTATAAACATGTAATAAACGTGTAATTGTGTGGCGCGCGTCGGCGACGTGTTATAAACATGTAATAAATGTGTGATTGTGTAGCGCGCGTCGGCGACAGGTTATAAACATGTAATAAACGTGTTATTGTGTGGCACGCGTCGGCGACTTGTTATAAACATGTAATAAACGTGTTATTGTGTGGTGCACGTCGGCCCTGTGTTATAAACATGTAATAAACGTGTGAATTTGTGGTGCGCATCGGCGACGTGTTATAAACATGTAATAAACGTGTAATTGTGTGGCGCGCGTCGGCGACGTGTTATAAACATGTAATAAACGTGTGAATTTGTGGTGCGCATCGGCGACGTGTTATAAACATGTAATAAACGTGTAATTGTGTGGCGCGCGTCGGCGACGTGTTATAAACATGTAATAAACGTGTGATTGTGTAGCGCGCGTCGGCGACAGGTTATAAACATGTAATAAACGTGTTATTGTGTGGCACGCGTCGGCGACTTGTTATAAACATGTAATAAACGTGTTATTGTGTGGTGCACGTCGGCGGCGTGTTATAAACATGTAATAAACGTGTAATTGTGTGGCGCGCGTCGGCGACGTGTTATAAACATGTAATAAACGTGTGATTGTGTAGCGCGCGTCGGCGACGGGTTATAAACATGTAATAAACGTGTTGTGTGGTGCATGTCGGCGACGTGTTATAAACATGTAATAAACGTGTGATTGTGTGGCGCGCGTCGGCGACGTGTTATAAACATGTAATAAATGTGTTATTGTGTGGCACGCGTCGGCGACGTGTTATAAACATGTAATAAACATGTTATTGTGTGGTGCGCGTCGGCGACGTGTTATAAACGTGTAATAAACGTGTGATTGTGTGGCACATCGGCGACGTATTATAAACGTGTAATAAACGTGTTATTGTGTGGCGCGCATCGGCCACGTGTTATAAATGTGTAATAAACGTGTAATAAACGTGTGATTGTTTGGCGTGCGTCGGCCCTGTGTTATAAACATGTAATAAACGAGTGATTGTGTGGCGCGCGTCGGCGACGTGTTATAAACATGTAATAAACGTGTTATTGTGTGGTGCCCGTCGGTGACGTGTTATAAACGTGTAATAGACGTGTGATTGTGTGGCGCGCGTCAGAGATGTGTTAGAAACGTGTAATAAACGTGTGATTGTGTGGCGCGTGTCGACAACGTGTTATAAACGTGTTATAAACATGTAATAAACGTGTTGCTGTGTGGCGCGTGTCGACAATGTGTTATAAACGTGTTATAAATATGTAATAAACGTGTGATTGTGTGGCGCGTGTCGACAACGTGTTATAAACGTGTAATAAACGTGTTATAAAAGTGTTATTGTGTGGTGCGCGGTGACGACGTGTTATAAACATGTAATAAACGTGTAATTGTGTGGCACGCGTCGGTGACGTGTTATAAACATGTAATAAACGTGTTATTGTGTGGCACGCGTCGGCGACGTGTTATAAACATGTAATAAACGTGTTATTGTGTGGCGCGCGTCGGCGACGTGTTATAAACATGTAATAAACGTGTTATTGTGTGGCGCGCGTCGGCGACGTGTTGTAAACGTGTAATAAACGTGTGATTGTGTGGCGTGCGTCGGCGACGTGTTATAAACGTGTAATAAACGTGTAATTGTGTGGCATGCGTTGGTGACGTGTTATAAACATGTAATAAACGTGTGATTTTGTAGCGCGCGTCGGCGACGTGTTATAAACATGTAATAAACGTGTTATTGTGTGGCGTGCGTTGGCGACGTGTTATAAACATGTAATAAACGTGTTATTGTGTGGCGTGCGTCGGCGACATGTTATAAAAGTGTAATAGACGTGTGATTGTGTGGCGCGCGTCAGCGACGTGTTATAAACGTGTAATAAACGTGTAATTGTGTGGCGTGCGTTGGTGACGTGTTATAAACATGTAATAAACGTGTGATTTTGTAGCGCGCGTCGGCGACGTGTTATAAACATGTAATAAACGTGTTATTGTGTGGCGTGTGTCGGCGACGTGTTATAAACATGTAATAAATGTGTTATTGTGTGGCGCGCGTCGGCGACGTGTTATAAACGTGTTATAAACATGTTATAAACGTGTTATAAAAGTGTTATTGTGTGGCACGCGTCGGTCACATGTTATAAACATGTAATAAACGTGTTATTGTGTGGCACGCGTCGGCGACGTGTTATAAACATGTAATAAGCGTGTTATAAATGGTTAATTGTGTGGCGCACGTCGGCGACATGTTATAAACATGTAATCAACGTGTTATAAATGTTTTATTGTGTGGCGCGCGTCGGTGACGTGTTATAAACATGTAATAAACATGTTATAAATGTGTTATTATGTGGCGCGCGTCGACAACGTGTTATAAACATGTAATAAACGTGTTATAAAAGTTTTATTGTGTGGTGCACGTCGACGTGTTATAAACATGTAATAAACGTGTAATTGTGTGGCGTGCGTTGGCGACGTGTTATAAACATGTAATAAACGTGTGATTTTGTAGCACGCATCGGCGACGTGTTATAAACATGTAATAAACGTGTTATTGTGTGGCGCGCGTCGGCGACGTGTTATAAACGTGTAATAAACATGTTATTGTGTGGTGCGCGTCGGCGATGTGTTATAAATGTGTAATAAACGTGATTGTGTGGCGCATCGGCGACGTGTTATAAACGTGTAATAAACGTGTTATTGTGTGGCGCGCGTCGGCCACGTGTTATAAATGTGTAATAAACATGTAATAAACGTGTGATTGTTTGGCGTGCGTCGGCCCTGTGTTATAAACATGTAATAAACGAGTGAGTGTGTGGCGCGCGTCGGCAACGTGTTATAAACATGTAATAAACGTGTTATTGTGTGGCGCCCGTCGGTGACGTGTTATAAACATGTAATAAATGTGTTATAAACGTGTTATTGTGTGGCACGTGTCGGTGACATGTTGTAAACATTTAATAAACGTGTTGTGTGGCATGCGTCGGCGACGTGTTATAAACATGTAATAAACGTGTTATTGTGTGGCGCCCGTCGGTGACGTGTTATAAACATGTAATAAATGTGTTATAAACGTGTTATTGTGTGGCACGTGTCGGTGACATGTTGTAAACATTTAATAAACGTGTTATTGTGTGGCGCGCGTCGGCAACGTGTTATAAACATGTAATAAACGTGTTATTTTGTGGCGCGCGTCGGCGACGGGTTATAAACATGTAATAAACGTGTTACTGTGTGGCGCGCATCGGCGACATGTTATAAACATGTAATAAACGTGTGATTGTGTGGCGCGCGTCGGTGACGTGTTATAAACATGTAATAAACGTGTTATAAATGTGTTATTATGTGGCGCGCATCGACAACGTGTTATAAACGTGTAATAACGTGTTATAAAAGTGTTATTGTGTGGTGAGCATCGACGACGTGTTATAAACATGTAATAAACGTGTAATTGTGTGGCGCGCATCGGCGACATGTTATAAACATGTAATAAACGTGTGATTGTGTGGCGCGCGTCGGTGACGTGTTATAAACATGTAATAAACGTGTTATAAATGTGTTATTATGTGGCGCGCATCGACAACGTGTTATAAACGTGTAATAAACGTGTTATAAAAGTGTTATTGTGTGGTGAGCATCGACGACGTGTTATAAACATGTAATAAACGTGTAATTGTGTAGCGCGCGTCGGCGACGTGTTATAAACATGTAATAAATGTGTTATTGTGTGGCGCGCGTCGGCGACGTGTTATAAACATGTAATAAACGTGTTACTGTGTGGCGCGCGTCGGCGACGTGTTATAAACATGTAATAAACGTGTGATTGTGTGGCGCATCGGCGACGTGTTATAAACGTGTAATAAACGTGTTATTGTGTGGCGCGCGTCGGCCACGTGTTATAAATGTGTAATAAACATGTAATAAACGTGTGATTGTTTGGCGTGCGTCGGCCCTGTGTTATAAACATGTAATAAACGAGTGAGTGTGTGGCGCGCGTCGGCAACGTGTTATAAACATGTAATAAACGTGTTATTGTGTGGCGCCCGTCGGTGACGTGTTATAAACATGTAATAAATGTGTTATAAACGTGTTATTGTGTGGCACGTGTCGGTGACATGTTGTAAACATTTAATAAACGTGTTGTGTGGCATGCGTCGGCGACGTGTTATAAACATGTAATAAACGTGTTATTGTGTGGCGCCCGTCGGTGACGTGTTATAAACATGTAATAAATGTGTTATAAACGTGTTATTGTGTGGCACGTGTCGGTGACATGTTGTAAACATTTAATAAACGTGTTATTGTGTGGCGCGCGTCGGCAACGTGTTATAAACATGTAATAAACGTGTTATTTTGTGGCGCGCGTCGGCGACGGGTTATAAACATGTAATAAACGTGTTACTGTGTGGCGCGCATCGGCGACATGTTATAAACATGTAATAAACGTGTGATTGTGTGGCGCGCGTCGGTGACGTGTTATAAACATGTAATAAACGTGTTATAAATGTGTTATTATGTGGCGCGCATCGACAACGTGTTATAAACGTGTAATAAACGTGTTATAAAAGTGTTATTGTGTGGTGAGCATCGACGACGTGTTATAAACATGTAATAAACGTGTAATTGTGTGGCGCGCATCGGCGACATGTTATAAACATGTAATAAACGTGTGATTGTGTGGCGCGCGTCGGTGACGTGTTATAAACATGTAATAAACGTGTTATAAATGTGTTATTATGTGGCGCGCATCGACAACGTGTTATAAACGTGTAATAAATGTGTTATAAAAGTGTTATTGTGTGGTGAGCATCGACGACGTGTTATAAACATGTAATAAACGTGTAATTGTGTAGCGCGCGTCGGCGACGTGTTATAAACATGTAATAAATGTGTTATTGTGTGGCGCGCGTCGGCGACGTGTTATAAACATGTAATAAACGTGTTACTGTGTGGCGCGCGTCGGCGACGTGTTATAAACATGTAATAAACGTGTGATTGTGTGGCACGCGTCGGTGACGTGTTATAAACATGTAATAAACGTGTTATAAACGTGTTATTATATGGCGCGCGTCGACAACGTGTTATAAACGTGTAATAAACGTGTTATAAAAGTGTTATTGTGTGGTGCGCGGTGACGACGTGTTATAAACATGTAATAAACGTGTAATTGTGTGGCGCGCATTGGCGACATGTTATAAACATGTAATAAACGTGTTATTGTGTGGCGCGCATCGGCGACGTTTTATAAACATGTAATAAATGTGTTATTGTGTGGCGCGCGTCGGCGACGTGTTATAAACATGTAATAAACATGTAATAAACGTGTGATTGTGTGGCGCGCGTCGGCGACGTGTTATAAACGTGTAATAAACGTTTTATTGTGTGGCGCGCGTCGGCCACGTGTTATAAACGTGTAATAAACGTGTAATAAATGTGTTATTGTGTGGCACGCGTCGGCGACGTGTTATAAACATGTAATAAACGTGTGATTGTGTGGCGCGCGTCGGCGACGTGTTATAAACGTGTAATAAATGTGTGATTGCGTGGCGCGCGTCGGCGACGTGTTATAAACGTGTAATAAACGTGTTATTGTGTGGCACGCGTTGGCCACGTGTTATAAATGTGTAATAAACGTGTAATAAACATGTGATTGTTTGGCGCGCGTCGGCCCTGTGTCATAAACATGTAATAAACGTGTGATTCTGTGGCGCGCATCGGCGACATTTTATAAACATGTAATAAACGTGATATTGTGTGGCGCCCGTCGGTGACGTGTTATAAACATGTAATAAACGTGTTATAAACATGTTATTGTGTGGCACGCGTCAGTGACGTGTTATAAACATTTAATGAATGTGTTATTGTGTGGCACGCGTCGGCGACGTGTTATAAACATGTAATAAACATGTGATTGTGTGGCACGCGTCGGTGACGTGTTATAAACATGTAATAAACGTGTTATAAACGTGTTATTATATGGCGCGCGTCGACAACGTGTTATAAACGTGTAATAAACGTGTTATAAAAGTGTTATTGTGTGGTGCGCGGTGACGACGTGTTATAAACATGTAATAAACGTGTAATTGTGTGGCGCGCATTGGCGACATGTTATAAACATGTAATAAACGTGTTATTGTGTGGCGCGCATCGGCGACGTTTTATAAACATGTAATAAACATGTAATAAACGTGTGATTGTGTGGCGCGCGTCGGCGACGTGTTATAAACGTGTAATAAACGTGTTATTGTGTGGCGCGCGTCGGCCACGTGTTATAAACGTGTAATAAACGTGTAATAAATGTGTTATTGTGTGGCGCGCGTCGGCGACGTGTTATAAACATGTAATAAACGTGTGATTGTGTGGCGCGCGTCGGCGACGTGTTATAAACGTGTAATAAACGTGTTATTGTGTGGCGTGCGTCGGCCACGTGTTATAAACGTGTAATAAACGTGTAATAAATGTGTTATTGTGTGGCGCGCGTCGGCGACGTGTTATAAACATGTAATAAACGTGTGATTGTGTGGCGCGCGTCGGCGACGTGTTATAAACGTGTAATAAATGTGTGATTGCGTGGCGCGCGTCGGCGACGTGTTATAAACGTGTAATAAACGTGTTATTGTGTGGCACGCGTTGGCCACGTGTTATAAATGTGTAATAAACGTGTAATAAACATGTGATTGTTTGGCGCGCGTCGGCCCTGTGTCATAAACATGTAATAAACGTGTGATTCTGTGGCGCGCATCGGCGACATGTTATAAACATGTAATAAACGTGTTATTGTGTGGCGCCCGTCGGTGACGTGTTATAAACATGTAATAAACGTGTTATAAACATGTTATTGTGTGGCACGCGTCAGTGACGTGTTATAAACATTTAATGAATGTGTTATTGTGTGGCACGCGTCGGCGACCTGTTATCAACATGTAATAAACGTGGTATTGTGTGGCGCGCGTCAGCGACGTGTTATAAACATGTAATAAACGTGTTATTGTGTGGCGCGCGTCGGCGACGTGTTATAAACATGTAATAAACGTGTTACTGTGTGGCGCGCGTCTGCGACGTGTTATAAACATGTAATAAACGTGTGATTGTGTGGCGCGCGTCGGCCACGTGTTGTAAACATGTAATAAACGTGTGATTGTGTGGCGCGCGTCGGCCACGTGTTATAAACGTGTAATAAACGTGTTATTGTGTAGCGCGCGTCGGCCACGTGTTATAAACGTGTAATAAACGTGTGATTGTGTGGCGTGCGTCAGCGACGTGTTATAAACGTGTAATAGACGTGTGATTGTGTGGCGCGCGTCAGAGATGTGTTATAAACGTGTAATAAACGTGTGATTGTGTGGTGCGCGTCGGCGACGTGTCATAAATGTGTAATAGTGGTGTTATTGTGTGGCGCGCGTGCTGGGTGGGACCCCTTCCAGGGGAGATTGGTGGCTCCTTGGCTCGTGGGGCTCGTGGGGCTTGGGGACCAGTGTCTTGCCTTCCCCTGGGTGGCCGGCCCCCGGCGGGGGGATGGCGGCTGGCGTCCCTGGCCTCCTGGGGCCTGTGCTCAGCTGCTGTGGGGCCTCTGGTGGGGCCTCCCTCTACCATCTTCGGGGCGGGCACACTGTTTCCTCTCGGGGGGGCGGGCTGGATCCCCCCTCTCTGTGGTGTCTGCTGGATGGCCGGGCCTTGGGGCCCTCTCGGTCGGTCCCTGATACTTGGAGGGAGTGGGAGTGCGGTTGCGGTTGCGGTTGCGGTTGCGGTTGCGGTTGCGGTTGCGGTTGCATGTGTGTGTTCTTCACCTCAGTCTGTTTGCCTTTTTCACTCTGTCACAGCAGATGAATGTGAACAACTGATGTTGTGTGGATTTGTTTCTGGTATTATGTTATTATAGGTATTATTTGTGCGAATGTGGTATACGACATTTTGTTCATGCTTTCTTATATTCTTCATTTCATAGGTCTTATGTATCTCATTGTTGTGTTTTTTTTTTTGTTTTTTTTTGTAGTTTTGTTTGTTTTGTTTTGGGTTTTTTCTCTCTCTTCTTCCCAGTTTACTCAGTTCTGGTTGTAGTTAATATCACCATTATAATTGTCTCCATGGTTGTTGCTGTTTGTATTGTTGATACTTTCTTGTGAGGGTCTTCGCCACCTTCTTCCCTCTTGTTTTCTCCCCTTCTTCTACCCCCCCACCCCCCACCCCCCATGTCAGGTCCGGCATCGAAATGTGGTTCAACAAAACTCATAATAAACACAGTAGAATATCAAAGGGCGCTCATATACTTTATGAAGTTACCCTTGGCAAAGCAAATTTGTTCAGCACCAAAACGAACCAGACTACCATTCTGCTGTTAGAACGCTGGACAAGACAAGTAGGAAAAAAAAAAAAAAAAAGTAGAGTGAGATACTCCCTGGTAAAATGTCCAAATAAAAGAGGATACACAAGCAAAGGTGTTAGAAAAATGGGCAATGATGACTGGGAGTACAGTTGGTGTCGGCTGCTGCCTTATCGGTACAGACAGCTGCCTGTCAGCCAGCTGAGCCCATAAAAAAATAGAAAAAAAAAAAAAAAGGAAAATATCCAATTTTCACTGAAAAGGCAAAAAATACAGAGGATAATATTAGAATAAATGATGATAAATCACCTAAAAGGGGTAGATGGAGAAAAAAAATAATTTGGGAACTACCACAAAAGTAGCACTGGGGTCTTCATGGGTTAAGTTTTCAAATAAGCTTATAAGATTATTACATCAACAGAGTCAAAACTGGAGAGAAAGAGAGTTTTTCAGCAAATATGCTTTAACTGAATATAAAAAACAATCTTCTACAACTATTGTCATTTGTGAAACTACGTGGTTTTTGAACCCATAAACACCCAAACAGCCACTGGTGACCAAAACCCATTAATGGATCTAAAATGTTTAATAGCTATTGATCCACGAATCCTGTCAATTCATGTAAATAATTGACGTAAAATAGTTCTTCATCTTTTCATGGTCATCAGATATGACCCATTTGGACTTTCAGAGGCTCCATAGTTACCATGGAAACACTGTCATCTTCTACAACATTGATTCACCAGTAAAACCCATGGAGTTGGATCAATGACAGTGGATGGAGACACTGGGTTTATGTTCAGTTAATGATATAATTTACTAAAAAGACACTTTTTCTTCAGTTTTCTCTGTTTTTTTGACATAATAACACTACATTAATCTGAGCTTTAATGAACATTGACATGATAAATAAATTAAATACAGGAAAATACCTGATTTTTCTGAAAAAGTGCAAAGTATAGAGGATAATATTAGAATAAATGATGATATACCATCTAAGAAGGGAAAGATGGAGAAAAATTAATTTTGGAACTACCACAAAAGTAGCACTGGGGTCTTTATGGGTTAAGTTTTCAATGAAGGTTATAAGAAGTAGTTGTAATGGTGGCTAGTGACCACATGAGGGCAGCAAAGAGGTTTTGTTTTTCAGATCTGTGTGTGTTCTGAAGGTTAAAAATGCCTTCATCCAAGTAATTTAATTTACATTTTTTATTTAATGATTATGTTTCTAACAAATATGTGAAACTGGGCATTAAATCTCAGTTAATACCGGAATGGATTTACTTTAAAGCACAGTAAAATATGCAAAAACAAATCATACATTATGTAGATTTCACAACAAACTGTGGCTGCAGAAAATAGAATTTTATTTATATATCACATATTATCCACTAATGCATTTCACCATGCTTTACATAATAATAATAATAATAATAATAAAAAAACATCCAGAAGGAAATAAAAACAAGTGTTGAAAAAAAATTAGGATTAAAAATATAAATAAAACAGAGTACAGGATGCATAAAACCCTAGTAAAAGAATATACAGAATATACTACAGACTTTGATAGCAATAAGAACTGTGGTAAGAATACAATGTAAGTTATAGATTTAATTTACAAGCAGATGAAAATAGAAATGTTTAACCTGGACTTGAAAATGTCAGCATTAGGGGAAAATCTAAGCTCTTTATCCCGGCATAAGCAGCTAAATGCAACTTCTTCATGTTTGAGTGAATTTATTTATAGAATATTAGAAGATGTCAAACATGTTAAAGTGTAAACATTTATTTCCAACATGGTCCGCTGATGTTAGACACATGAAACGTACATAATGTCCTCAAACATCCAATTCTAGTCATCCAAAACAACCAACAAAAAAGGATGTAAAGTAGTTCTGGGGCCACATTAAGAAAAATTTGATCAGAAGTGGGCCGGACCAGTGAAATAATAACATAATGATCTATAAATAAAGTCAACTCCAAACTTTCCTCAATGTTTTAGAGCGAAAAAAAGTAAAATTACATGATGAAAATGTTTACATCTACAAACTGTCCTTTAAAACAATGTGAATAACATGAACAAACTGAAATTTCCTGAGAAAAATAAGTGCAATTTTAACAATATTATGTCTCAGTTTATCATTTCCACATGTTCATTATAACTTACTGATCACAGTGGGTCTACAAATACACAAAACATTTAGTAACAGACAGAATATTGTTAAAATTAAAATTCTCTTAACCCATAAAGACCCGATGGGACTTTTGTGGCAGTTCGCACATGAATTTTTCCTCTATATTTTCCCTTTCTTAATGTGATTTATTTATTTATTGTAATATTATCCTCTTTATTTTGTATTTCTTCAGTAAAAATCAGGTATTTTTTCTATATTTAATTTACTGATTTTGTAGAACACCATTTGTTTTTACAATATTATCCTCTGTTTTTGGCTTTTTTTTTTTTTTGGGTGTAAATAATATATTTTCCTATATTTGATTCACAGATCATATAGATGTTCATGAAAACTCAGAGTAAATTCAAGGTTAACTAGAAGCACTCGGTGAGCGCAGACCTCCGCCAAGGCTGATCAGTGGGCCCGCCCGTGGGCCCCCCCACTCCCGATCACCACCAAAATTTAATCATTTGTTCCTTGTGCCAGTATCAACATTTCCTGAAATTTTTATCCAAATTAAAGGCACAGTAGGCCAAAAAGTAAGGGCACCCCCATTTTTTATATAAATTGAGATAAAATCCGCCTTCTGGATCAGATCCGGATCAGCCTTGGAAATGTGATAGAGGACCCCATTGTCAATTCCTGAGTTAAATTTCATGAGTTTTGGTCAATAATTAAGCGAGATATTGGGAAATGAAAATTTTGGCCCCATTTACCACAATGTTAACGAAAATTTCAAAGTGATCCAGAATCCAGGATTTCTTCCGGATCATCCCCAAAAGTTAATCATTTCTTCCTTATCCCATTTCCAACAAACCCTGAAAATTTCATCCAAATCTGTCCATAACTTTTTGAGTTATGTTGCACACTAACGGACAGACAAACAAACAGACAAACAAACCCTGGCAAAAACATAACCTCCTTGGCGGAGGTAATGAAGAAAAAGTTAATTTTTTAGTAAAGATATTGCTAACTGACCATAAACCCAGTGTGTCCATCCACTGTCATTGATCCAACTCCATGGGTTTTACTGGTGAATCAATGTTGTAGAAGATGACGGTGTTTCCATGGTAACTACGGAGCTTTTGAACATCCAAATGGGTCATATCTGATGACCATGAAAAGATGACAAACTGTATTTTAAACCAATTATTTACATGTATTGATAAGATTAACGGATCAAAAGGTTTAAAAAATTTTAGATCAGTTCACGGTTCTGAACGATCACGGATGTTTGGGTTTTTATGGGTTAAGAAAGTTCAGGATGTTCATATTTGTTCTGAAATAATTGTTTGTTTAAATGTAAATACAGTAAAATTACATGAAAATGTTTAAATTTGCAAAGAGAAAAAATTGGACTTGTTAGTATTTATAGGTTATTATGATAGTATTTTACTGGTCTGATCCACTTCAGATTGAACTGGTCTGTATGTGGAACCTGAACCAAGGTTCTAATAGTTTTGGATTTTTCATTATAGTTTAGTTTTATTTAGTTTTGACTTTTTTTTTTTCTCTAATTCAGTTAGTTTTAATTCGTTTTTAGAGCAGGGTTGCTAGTTTTTATTAGTTTTCATTATTTTCTGCTTAGTTTTAGTTTAGTCTTAGTTTTTTTTTATATCTTTTATCTTCTTCACTGTCAAATTCAAATAAATCCCAGACAGGACTCTGCTGCTTTCTCCCAACTTTAGTCTCCATATTTCCAGGTAGAGTGGGGACCAGAAGACGACTGTAAACCACAAGTGACAAGAAGTGACGGACCGTTAAATATCATACAGTGCCAGCAGCTAAAACAGCTTGAGGAAAATAAATCGATTTTATATCAATCTGACATTGACAAAGACATAAACAAAGGGAATTTTATCCAGAATTTTTATACATTTTAGTTAGTTTTGTAAGCACACAACACAGTTTCAGTTAGTTATTGTTTTTTTTTTCTTTTAACCCTTTCATGCATGAATTATGAGAACCTTAGTCAAGATTTTTTTCCCTGAGTGTTTCTATTCCTCTTTAGGCATGACAAAAACAATGAGATTGATTTTTTTTTTTTTAATTAATCTATTTTCCATTAAGTTACAAAAATGTCCACTCATTTGGACACCATGTGTTTAATTTTCTAAGCAAAGAAACATGTATTTAAAACCCATCATCAGAAAGTGATATACTGTGTGAAAACTATGAAACAAAAGTATTTTTAATGCAGCTAATCTAATGTTTTCTCACCTTTTAACATAATCTAAGAGTAGTTCTTACTCACTTCATGGAAATAATAAAAAAACAACAACTTTTGTTTAAGAAAACTGTTAATCAGAGTCTAATAACAATTAGCAATTGATTTACACTCAGTCATGTTAGTGCATATCAGGTTTATTAAGAGCATAAAGTTACAGTAATGGTCTGAATGTCAGTGTATGGGATGGTGCATAAGCGTCCTGTGTCGGCTGATATGGAACTAAAACAACAAAACTCATGAATATACAAGAGAACAGCTGTAGAATAACTGTCCGATGGGGTGACCACTGTGCATGAAAGGGTTAATTATAGTTTTTATTTATTTCAGTTAACGAAAATGTTTTTACAATTCTAGTTTTCGTCATTTCGTTACTTTTCGTTAATGATAATAACCTTAACCTGAACTAAAATGAAAGTTAATGTCTTAGTGTAATTTTAGCATTTCACACATTTATAGCATGGGCTGGATTAGACCCATTGGTGGGCTGGATGTGGCCCCTGAGCTGCATTTTTGAGACCTCTGGTATACAGCAATAAAAAAATATAAAAGTATTATAAAAGTACAGGGTGGGGAAGCAAAATTTACAATGAACATTTAGTTGTTTTTTCTCAGCAGGCACTATGTCAATTGTTTTGAAACCAAACATATATTGATGTCATAATCATACCTAACACTATTATCCATACCTTTTCAGAAACTTTTGCCCATATGAGTAATCAGGAAAGCAAACGTCAAAGAGTGTTTCAGGAAGTTTCAGGAAGTGTGTGAAGGCAGTTATTGAGAAAGAAGGAGGACACATAGAATAAAAACATTTTCTATTATATAAATTTTCTTGTGGCAAATAAATTCTCATGACTTTCAATAAACTAACTGGTCATACACTGTCTTTCAATCCCTGCCTCAAAATATTGTAAATTTTGCTTCCCCACCCTGTATGTGTATGCATGTGTTCTCCTACTCTTTACACTTGATGTGTAGTGGAAGGTCATTCCACAACACGGCATCAGTGTAATAAAAGGAACTTGCGACTACATCATTTGTGCGAAGGATTAGACATGAGCTCACACTAGCCCTGGTGTTATATTTATGCTGAGTATGGACCAGTGACATCTGAGAACACAGGTAGCGTTGATGATATGGTACATATGATGTAAGTTGTGTTGTTCTACAGGGAACAGTCCAACCCTTTTAACCCATAAACACCCACTGCTACTTTTGAGGTACTTTTAAAAGGATTTTTCCGTTCTATTTAACCATTCTCAAGTAATTTATCACCATTTATTGTAATATAATCCTCTTTATTTTGTGTGTTTTAGTGTAAATCATGGGTTTTCCAGCATTCAATTTCAATTTTCATATTAAAGTTGAGGGTTATTATATCAAAAACAGAGATAACTGAAGAAAAACTGACTTTTTCCAGCAAAGATATAAATAAATGAACATAAACTAAGTGTCTCCATCCACTGTCATTGATCCAACTCCATAGATTTCACTGGTGAATCAATGCTGTAGAAGATGACAGTGTTTCCATGGTAACTACGGAGCCTTTGAACATCCAAATGGGTCATATCTGATGACCATGAAAAGATGACAAACTGTATTTTACACCAATTATGTCCATGTTGTAATAGGATTAGTGGTCCAACAGTTATTAAACATTATTGATGAGTAGATGCTTTTGGTTTCCAGTGGCTGTTTGGGTCTTTAAGGGTTAATTCATCACTACTTGCATGAGTTTGAGAGCATGCATTTATAATATTATTTTGCATCACCTGCTGTTTATACCTGAGTTTAAATGACTGTACAGCGGTGAACCTGCATAATCAAACTAAACTGGATCGAAGATAACACTAACAATTTCTTGACAGAAAAAGATTTGTTCTGCAAAATGAAAACTTTAGTTTGCTGGCACAATTAGACAGTATTTCCACAGGTATAATCCAAAATAAGAAACACTTGTTATAGGATTTCCACTCTATGACAAGACACTTAAATAGTATTTTTCATTAACCCATAAAGACCCAAACAACCACTGGAGACCAAAACCATCTAGTGACATAAACTGTTAAATACCTGTTGATCCATTAATTCTATCAATACATGTAAATAATTGGTGTAAAATACAGTTTGTCATCTTTTCATAGTCATCAGATATGACCCATTTGGACATTCAGAGGCTCCGTAGTTACCATGGAAACACTGTCAGCTTCTACAACATTGATTCCCCAGTAAAACCCATGGAGTTGGATCAATGACAGTGGATGGACACACTTATTTTATGTTCAGTTAATGATGTATTTGACTGACATTGTCACTTTTTCTTCAGTTTTCTCTGTTTTTTGATATAATAACCCTAAAATTTAATCTGAGTTTTTATGAAAATCTACATGATCAGTAAATTAAATATAGGAAAAAACCAGATTTTCACTGGAAAAATGTAAAATACAGAGAATTTTTTCAAAATAAATGTTGACAAATTACTTAAGAAATGTTGAATATAGAGGAAAAAAAAAAAAAAACGGGAACTACCACAAAAGTAGAACTTGGTCTTTATTTGTTAATACCTGTTTATCCACTAATCCTATCAATACATGTAAATGATTGGTGTAAAATACAGTATGTCAACTTTTCATGGTCATCAGATATGACCCATTTGGATGTTCAAAGGCTCTGTAGTTACCATGGAAACACTGTCATCTTCTACAGCATTGATTCACCAGTGAAATCTATGGAGTTGGATCAATGACAGTGGATGGAGACACTTAGTTTATGTTCATTTATTTATATCTTTGCTGGAAAAAGTCAGTTTTTCTTTAGTTGTCTCTATTTCTAATATAATAACCCTCAACTTTAGTGTGAGCTTTTATGAACATCTACATGATCTGTGAATTAAATATAGAAAAATACCAGATTTTTACTGGAGTTGGATCAATGACAATGGATGGATGAACTTGTTTTTACATTCATTTATTGATTTATTTTCGGAAAAAGTGACCTTTTCTTTCCTGCTTCTGATCTGACATCCTTTGAATTTACTCTGTGCTTTAATATACAGCTGCAAGATCAGCAAATTAAATACAAGAGAATACATGATTTACACTGGAAAAATGCAAAATACAGAGAATATGGATGGGACTACAGATGGAAATTAGCACTGCTGCTACAATCTGGCATATTTACAGCTGCAGTTGCTGTAGATGTTCATTAATATGCACTGTCTCAATAAATAAATAACTAAATAAAATTGTAATAAATGGGGATAAATCGCTCAAGAATGGTAAATAGAGGGAACAATTTATTTGGGAACAATCACAAAAGTAGTACTGGGTGTTTATGGGTTAATGTGCGTTTCTGTTCCAAATACGTAGTAGGGTCAATACATAGCAATGTCCTGTCAGAGAGCAAACTCTAATTGATTGCCACTCCAACATTTATTTCAGTATATAGTATATTGTTTTGGATAATCCCTTATGGTCCAACTAAAGCAAAAATGAATTTAAAAGTAAAAATTTGGGTCCTTTAGCAACACTAATTTGTCAAATAGTCTCTAAAATGTCCCATCAAAGAGATTTCAAATACCGTGTTTTGACCCTGTATGAAAAATGACATTCATTGAAAAGGCATTTTTGGTGGAAATTCAGTTCAAAGGAAAAAAATACACTGAATATAAGCTTTATATTCACATGTGGTGTTTTTTATCATTTATATTTAGATCTGGAACTGTTATTTGAAAATGGGTTTTTTCTCACTGTAACTAATTAAAATTATGTTTGTTCTGTTATTTAATTACATAACGTTGCCACATGAAACTTTTCACTTCACAACACTGGTCACATCAGGAAACAGACTGTATCTGATTTTCCAGCTGGAGGCGGTTCGACCTGCCTTCCATACGCAGACATGTGTTTGAGTGTCGTAAGTGTCAAGGAAAACCCCATGTAAATATAATGTACAGATCTAAAGGCTCTTTTACTGCCTCTCTTTCATCAAACGGCATTGACCTGCTATCCTGACCTTCCCATGATGCACTGCTTCTCTGCCCCCCAGTGTTGTCCTCTGCCAGATTCAGTGAACATCAGACACAGTCGGGTCATTCACAGTCTATTAGTTTGCACAGCATTATTATGTAACACAATGTTGCTGTGTGGGAATGCAATGCGCATAATTATGACATAAGGTGTCTAATTTATTTTCTGTCGAGAATGCAGTGGTGTTCTGCAAAGATCTGACAGTTCCCTTCAAACTTTGTAATGCTGTTTGAAAGAGTGTCTGCGATGTGTTCATCAAAGGCTGTTTCTTCTAAAGGCTGGATGGCACATGTAGTTAGTGTCTACGTCATGTCAGCTGGATGAGAGCAGGAAAGGCTGTGAAGCTGTTCAGTTGGGTTACTGGATGAACTCTGAACTCTATGGTTTATTCAAATCACTAAATCTCAAGAATATAAATAGAGATTGTTTTTTTTTTTTTTTTGCTTATGACTTGCATTTTTTTTCCCTTTTCCAAATATATCACATCATCACATATCAAATACTAATATTAGGGCAGTGGTTCCCAAACTTTTTTGGCTCATGACCCCATTTTAACATCATAAATTTCTGGTGACCCCACACATTCAAAGCAGAGACATTTTTTTGCTAAAATAATTTATTTTTTATTTTTTTTGTCATTTAAGTTTTTATTGATTTTATCATATTTTCAGACATTTACAAAAAGGAAAAAAAAACTGAGGAAAAAAAAACAGCAAAAAAAGGAAAGACAAAAAGAAAAACAAAAAACAAAACAATCCACAACTTAAAAAGGCAGCTGCAAAAATTTGTTTTTGATCATGTAATAGTTTGCTATACTATGTTGCAAATAAATGTGAATTTTAGATGACATTAAGGCTACAGGGTGGGGAAGCAAAATTTACAATGAACATTTAGTTGTTTATTTCTCAGCAGGCACTACGTCAATTGTTTTGAAACCAAACATATATTGATGTCATAATCATACCTAACACTATTATCCATACCTTTTCACAAACTTTTGCCCATATGAGTAATCAGGAAAGCAAACGTCAAAGAGTGTGTGATTTGCTGAATGCACTTGTCACACCAAAGGAGATTTCCAAAATAGTTGGAGTGTCCATAAAGACTGTTTATAATGGAAAGAAGAGAATGACTATGAGCAAAACTATTACGAGAAAGTCTGGAAGATACTATTAAAGAAGAATGGGAGAAGTTGTCACCCGAATATTTGAGGAACACTTGCGCAAGTTTCAGGAAGCGTGTGAAGGCAGTTATTGAGAAAGAAGGAGGACACATAGAATAAAAACATTTTCTGTTATGTACATTTTCTTGTGGCAAATAAATTCTCATGACTTTCAGTAAACTAATTGGTCATACACTGTCTTTCAATCCCTGCCTCAAAATATTGTAAACTTTGCTCCCCCACCCTGTATATAATGTATATGATGCACCTTTTCAGTGTCTGCTTCTCAGTTTCTCTTGCAGAAGTCTTAGTGGGGCCAGGCGGGTCAAGAAATTTTTTCCATTCTCTGTTCAGTCCAGTTTTCTGACTGCGATTGTGTTGAAGCGTAGCAACGCACACGGTCACATGATCGAGTCAATAAAGATAAGCCCTCTCAGATATTATACCCCGCATTTTATTTGAACTTGATATTTATTGGGAAAAGTGAATGGTGTATTAATTACAATGAAATATATATTGAATCATTAAAAAATTTATTTTCTTAGAATTTTTTTTTTATCAATTTCTAGAATTTTCAGGCGACCCCATTTAAATTCCAGGTGACCCCATGTGGTGTCCCGGCCCCAAGGTTGAAAAACACTGCATTAGAGCGTTGGTAAGTTACCCACGCACCCGTAACCAGAAGGTGTTTTCATATCAATATAGTGCAGTGTTTTTCAACCTTGGGGCCGGGACCCCACATGGGGTCGCCTGGAATTCAAATGGGGTCGCCTGAAATTTCTACTAATTGATAAAAATAAAAAAAACTTACTGATAAAAATACATGGTGAGTTGAGAGAGACGATCACAATACATAAAAGACATGACAAAACCGAAGCTGAAACTGAAGCACTGTGGTACTGTTTATCTGTCAAATGTTCATTGTGGTCGGTTTCAGATGCTGCAGCTCTTTCATAATTCATAGTTTGAGTTATTGTTAATAAAATTCTCACTTTGTGCAGTAATCTCAACCTGATTTTTCTGCCTCCATCCATAATAATATACATTATATAGACTAAATGTGTCCAAAATTAACGTTTATTTGCAACATAAAATAGCAAACTATTACATGATCAAAAACAAATTTTAGCCAAAAAAATGTCTCGGTTTTGAATGTCTGGGGTCGCCAGAAATTTGTGATGTTAAAATGGGGTCATGGACCGAAAAAAGTTGGAAACCTCTGATATAGTGGCATTTTGCCCCACACACATCAGCTTTGAGTATCCATGTATATAATGTATAATCTATACATACACCATAAATATCTACACAGAGGTGTCTAATCATAATATACATACATACTGTGCATACATAAGGTATGTGACCATTGCCTTTTCAGTGTGTATCCTCTTGGTCTTTAGTCTTCAAGATCTAAAGTTTCCAGGTATTTGCTCCATTTCAAAAGCTGTTTTTCTGTCTTGTCCTTCATCCTATATCACATTCTTTCATATGCTGCTACTTTTCTCACTTCTGTCATCCACTCCTTGAACTGATGCTCACCACATTATACTGCGATTTCTTTCACATTCAGTCCAAAGTATCTTTGGACTATTGACCTACAGAGTGCAAATCCAAATCTTGAGTGAATTTGTATAAATTTGCATAGTTACACAATGGGATGGTGTGTTGTTGCGTAGGTTTGCATTCTCTCTCACCCTTTAAAGAACTACAACTATTTTTGTTGCAACTTCCAAATTATTTTTTTCTCTACATTTGACCTTTCCATAGTGGTGTATTATCATATATTATAATATTTTCCTCTGTATTGTGCATTGTTCAGTGGTATTTTCCTCTGTTTAATTCACTGATCATGCAGATGTTCATAAAGGCTCAGAGTAAAGTCAAAGGTTATTACATCAACAAAGTCAAAACTGGAGAGAAAAAGACTTTTTTCAGCAAAATGCATTGACTTAACCCTCCGGTATCCGGGTGCGCCTTTTATGCACACTTTGCACTTCATATTAAAAAACTTCATATTATTTTTCACAATTTAAATAAGGTAAGAATTCAACTTTTCAAGAATTCAACGGCCGACAGTGCTACTACGGCAAAGCAGTGACTGTGCAGTAGTTCATTTTTGCATGATCTTTAAAATTCTGGCCACCAACTCAAATGCACACATTGTAAACAAAAGAAAATTACAAGACTAGCATTTGTCTCCCAAGTGTGCCTAAAACACACTATTTCTTCCATTTGATCTGTATGATTAGGGCTGACCTTGATTTACAAAAATAAAATTAAATTAGAGCAGAAAAATTAATCAATATATATAATATTTAATAGTTTGATTTATAGGTGTGCATTTCACACACACTTGGTGACATATTCTAGTACTTTTGAACATTTGACCTAGCGCCAAAAACAATCATGCAAATTAACCAATGTTGGAGTTAATCATTGACATATGCCAGGCTGCAAAAATCAAATAATATGTGATTCAATTTTTATGTAGTATTTTGAAAAAAGAATAATTTTTTGTGTTTTTTGCATTTAAAAAAATGGTTTGTTTACATTACAAACACAGCATTGAAAAGGTTAAAAAACGTGACAATTATTGAGTATTTGGTATTTTTATTTACAGCTCAAGTTGATGAAATAGGAAAAAGTGTAAAAGAATTAAAAACAAACTGTATGAAAATTTTTTGGACATTATTCCAGAAGTGTGTGAAAAATGCACACTTGGTGCTTAGTAAGGGCCTTGCTGGATGGGATACCGGAGGGTTAATATAAAAGCAAGCTTCTACAACTATTGTCATTTGTGAAACTACATAGTTTTTTAACCCATAAAGACCCAAACTGGCACTGGTGACCAAAACCATCAATGGATCTAAAATGTTTAATACCTGTTGATCCACTAATCCTGTTAATCCATGTAAATAATTAGTGTAAAATAGAGTTATTCATCATTTCATGGTCATCAGATATGACCCATTTGGATGTTCGTTAAATATGTTAGCAAAAACAAATACTTCAGGAGTAAATTACACAGAAAAGGCTTGTAAAAAAAAAAAAAATAAGTTTTTTTTTCTATAGACTCTGTGAGATTGACTGATTTATTTTTATTTTTATAAAATATGCAGTTATGTGTTCACAAGTTAGAAGTAACAAAGCAGCACGAAAGACGACATCCAGTTTTTTCAAGAGAAATGAGAACACAGGATGTAGATTATGTCACCATAGACTACCACTGAGCAAAAGGTGACATAAAAGATGAAACAGCAGCACATGGTAAGAGGTGCGACAAGATAAAAAGGATGAAAAAGACTCAGAAGAATATGATGCAATAAGAAACAGATACAGAAACAGGAAGAAGTATCTTTCAAAGGGCTACATTTATTTCACTGTGTGCATCTCTGAGTCTGTTTCTTTTATTTTTACTACAATATCATTTTGGATCAGTACTTCTTCTTCTACCAGAGTTGTTTCTTTTACCTAATTGTGTGTATTTCAACTGGAATAAATAAACGCTGTGTGGACTTTTTTTTTTCCACCTGTGTTTATCCGATATATGAAATGTGATCAGACACGTCAGGCTGCCTTCACAGTGAGATCATTCGAAAACAAATGATGTTAGATTTGTATTTCCATCTGAAATCAAGGTCACTTGCGGTTCATGTGTTACTCTGCATATCAGGAGGTTACAGTGTGATAACAAATTACAGATCATAAGGTTACAGTGTGTAAATGAACTGCAGCCTGTAGGGATTACAGTGCAGATATATTTAGCAGGTTAGCAGTCATACTACACAGTGTGTTGTCCTACTGAGCCACATGGGTGTAAGTGTCACTGCAGGGATCAGAGGAGAAAATCCACAGAGGTTTCATAACAGAGTGATACAGCCAATCAGAGCTGCAGAGAGGCAGAGCTACGGTTAAAGCCTCGGCAGACCTGAATATACGGTATAGGAGGGATACAGAGCGCGACAAAGGCACACTCACTAATGCACACTAATATCAGAGTAACAACAGCCAATCAGAGCCGCTGGGAGGTAGAGCCGAGGCTAAAGACTCAGCAGACCTGAATGTACAACAGACACTGACAACAACTGAATACAACACACACTGCAACTGTAAGCAAGACACAAATACACACATACACAAACACACACATACAGGGAAACTGTATCTGAGGCTGCATGAGGATTGTGTTTCCTGCCTATATGAGCCTCTTCAGATTTTTAACAAGGGTCTACAGATGGGGAGGATGGGAAATATCATGTATAGATAGATAGATAAGCTTTATTTCAGACTCATGGTCCACATTAAAAATCAAACACATAATAATATAATAATAATAATAACATTATTTGTATAGCACCTTTAAAAACAAAGTTTACAAAGTGCTTTGACAGAGGGCACAACAGCAGGATACACGAAGCAAGTAAAAACACTAGAACAGAAGCAACACAATTAGAGAGACGTATGAACAAGTTGATTATCAAACAGGATCAAATTTAAAAATTGAAATGAAAAATTAAGGTTAAAAAGGGGACAGACATCACATAAAAGCAAGTCTATAAAAATGTGTTTTAAGAAGTGATTTAAAAGATGTTACTGATTCCGCAAGCCTTATCTCCTCGGGCAGGCCGTTCCAAAGTCGAGGGGCCCTGATGGAAAATGCCCGGTCACCTTTTGATTTAAGCCTCGACTTTGGAACAGCCAGGAGCCCTCTGTCCGAGGATCTAAGGCTGCGTGCTGGCTTGTAGTCAACTAGCATTTCTTCTATGTAACTTGGGGCCAGGCCCATTCGAGCTTTAAAAGTGATCAGTAAAATCTTAAAATCAATTCTAAAACATACAGGGAGCCAGTGGAGGGATGCAAGGACAGGAGTGATATGATGTTGTCTGCTAAAACCAGTGAGAAGCCTAGCTAAAAATAAATAAATACAAACACAATAAAAATAAAAAAATTAAAAAAAACACACACAAAAAAACCCCTCTATACCAGGGGTGTCAAACTCATTTTAGTTCAGGGGCCACATTCAACTAAATTTGATCTGAAGTGGGCCGAACCAGTAAAATAATAACATAATAATATATAAATAATGTCAACTCCAAACTTTTCTCTATGTTTTAGGGTGAAAAAAGTAAATTTACATTATGAAAAGGTTTACATCTACAAACTATCCTTTCAAAAGATGTGAATAACATGAACAAACTGAAAAAATAAGAGTAATTTTAACAATATTATGCCACAGTTTATCATTTCCACATGTACGCTACAATGTACAGATCACAGTGGATCTACAAACACACAAAACATTTAATAACAGACAGAATATTGGTACAATTACTCTTAATTCTCTTAAGACATTTCAGGTTGTCCATAGTTGTTCAGGTTTTTCACATTTCTTGTAAAAGGCTAGTCTGTAAATTTTAACATTTTTGTGTAATTTTACTTTTTTTACACAAAAGCAAAGAGAAAAATTTGTGGTTTTCATTATTTATAGTTTATTATGATTGTATTTTAGCGGTCTGACCCACTTTAGATGGAATTGAACTAAATTTATTTTGACATCCTTGATTGTTAATATCTTCAGTGTAATTTTTGTATATCACTAATTCATCCCGCGGGCCAGATTGGACCCTTTGGCGGGCCAGTTTTGGCCCCCGGGCCGTATGTTTGACACCCCTGCTCTATACTTTCATGAGGCAGTCATACCAGTGTTTCCAGAACAGAGATGTGTAACGTACAGCACTATATGCAAGACTGGTCAGCAATAAAATGACAGTATTTTCAGTATATTCAGCTGAGCTAAATGACTACATTTGGGTAGAACATCGGCTGTACCTCCTAAGACACCATGTCAAACCTGCATAGGATCCCTGTAGTTTGCATAAAGCACACCCTGAAGTGCATGATGCCACCCTCTACATGCTACACTGAGCCTCTTTCATCTGAGCGGCACTTGTGTGAGGATTATTTTCTCAGATTTTTCAGTTGCATTTAGAAGCATTTTTTGGGTTCCTTCATTTCCTGAAACTAAACTATAAGTGACATGACCAAACAAAACGGCCACAATTCATCAGACTGTGCACCTGTGACTCTGGGATTGTTACAGGCAACGCTACTAGGGCTCCACAGGGGATTGTTGGCGATCTTCCTGTTTGCATTGTATTCAGCTGACTTTAAGTAGAACTCTGAGTCTACTCACATCCAGAAATACACTCATTACACTGCTATTGTGAAATATTAGGAATGGACAGGAAGGGGAGTACAAGGATCTGGGAAAAGACATCAGTGAATGGAGTTAGAAAAACTGGAACAGAAGCATGTGAAAGGACCTCACCCTCAGAATAAACAGACTGAAGAAGTGGACAACTCACTTTGATTTTTTAAAATATATATTTTAAAAGTCTGTTTTACTATTATTATTATTGGTGGTGGTGGCAGCAGTATTAGTAGTAGTAGTAGTTGGCGTTTTCTTGTAATTTATCCATGTATAAAATAAAATAAAATAAAATAAAATAAAATAAAATAAAATAAAATTAAATTAAATTAAATTAAATTAAATTAAATTAAATTAACCCTTTCATGCATAGTGGTCACTACAGTGGACAGTTATTCTACAGCTGTTCTCATGTATATTCATGGGTTTTGTTGTTGTGCTTGTGCATCATCTCATACACTGTAATTCATACAGTTACTGTAACTTTGTTGTTCTATTTTTTTATTATTATTTTTTTTTATTTTTTTTTTATTTTTTTTAAATTTTTTTTATCTTTTTTAAATTATTTTTTTATTATTAACTTTGCTGTTCTAGATAAAGCTGATCTGCGTTAGCTCTATCTGTTATTAGACTGTAATTAACAGTTTTCTTACACAAGAAGTTTATTCTTTTGCATATTATCTTTCTGAAGTGAGTAATAACTAGCATTAGAGTATGCTAAAATGTGAGAAAACATCAGATTAGCAGCATCAAAAATGTTTTTATTTCATAGTTTTCACACAGTTTATCACTTTCTGTTATTGCATTTTAAATACATGTTTCTTTGCTTCAAAAATTAAACACATGGTGTCTAGCTGAGTGGACATTTTTGTAACTCAATAAAAAAAATAGGTTCATTAACCCTCCGGTATCCAGGTGTGCCTTTTAGGAACACTTTGCACTTCATTTTAAAAAACTTCATATTATTTTTCACAGTTTAAATGAGGTTAGAATTCAAAAGTTGTTCATTTGTGCATGGTCTTCAAAATTCTGGCTACCAACTAAAATTTGCACATTGTAAACAAAAGAAAATTACAAGACTAGCATCTGCCTCCCTAGTGTGCCTAAAACATACTATTTCTTCCATTTGATATGTATGATTAGGGCTGACCTAGATTTACAAAAATAAAATCAAATTAGAGCAGAAAAATAAATCAATATATAATATTTAATAGTTTGATTTACAGGTGTGCCTTTTTAGCACACTTGGTGACAGATGCTAGTATTTTTGAACATTTGACCTAGTGCCAAAAATAATAATGCAAATTAACCAGTGTTGCTGTTAATCATTGACATATGCCAGGCTGCAAAAATCAAATAATATGTGACCCACTTTTTATGTGGTATATTGAAAAAAATTAGTTTTTTTTGTTTTTTTGCATCCAAAAAAATGGTTTGTTTACAGTACAAACACGGCATTTAAAGGGTTAAAAAATGTGACAGTTATTGAGTATTTGGTATTTTTATTTACAGCTCAAGTTGATGAAATGGAAAAAAGTGTAAAAGAATTAATAAACAAACTGTACGAGAAAATTTTTGACATTATTCTACAAGTGTGCCAAAAAGGCACACTTGGTGCTTGGTAAGGGCCTCACTGGGCGGGATACCGGAGGGTTAAAACAATTTCAATCACATTATTTTTTTCATGCCTAAAGAGGAAAAAAAAAAAAACACTCTGAAAAAAAAAAATCTTGACAAAGGTACTCATAATTCATGCATGAAAGGGTTAAACTAAACTTTACAGCTATTTATTGAAATACCACCTTGTCAATGTTTTTCTTCTAAACTCCGCCCCACAGCCTCCGGGCCTGACGTCATTACGTACTCTCCTCTGGGCCAATCAGAGTGCGGGAGGCTGTGCAGCGGTCTCTGCCGGGTAAAAGGGATTTGACAGTCTGGCTCTGAGCGGAGCACAACACACTCAGTCTTCCTCCTCTCGGTGTCCCACACACCATGGCCGCCGCGGCTGCCTGTGAGCAGCACGGCTTGGGGATACCGGTCACACCGTCCTCCGTTAGCTGTAAAAAGTCTCAGTGTTCCCGGGAACATGGCCGCAGGACCCGGGAGAACTCCCGGCGGAGACAAGCCGCCCTCCTGTTCCTCAGTAACATCTCTCTGGACGGACGGCCCGTCCTCAGAGACCCTGACCCGGATCCGGCTGACCCGGTCCCGGCCCGGCTCGGTCCCGATTCGGGCCCCAACGGTCACAGCTACGGGACTTTCGCCAACCTGTCCGGTTCGGTGAGCTGCGGAAGCGTCACCCAGCGGGGCGGGCTGCTCACCGTGCCGCCGATCCTCGTCCTCCCGTCGGATGAGCTGCTGCTGGAGAACCGCAGAGGCTCGGTTCCGTCCGCGTCCAACAGTCACCTGCTCACCCCGTCCCCGTCCAACTCCAGCCTGCTGCCGTCTCCTCTGGGGCCGCGGAAGTCCTCCACACTGCTGTCGGTCCAGAGCTGCAACTCGGTGTCCTCCGAGCCGAGACAGAGGTGAGACACACGGATCCGGGTCGGACCGACATGAGCCCTGTTTGGGCTTTGGTTCTTTTATTTTAACGGGTCTGTGTCATGTTGTGTGTGTATTTCAGGGGTGTCAAACTCATTTTAGTTCAGGGGCCACATTCAGCTAAATCTGGTCTGAAGTGGGCCAAACCAGTACAAAAAACAACATAATATATAAATAATGTCAACTCCAAACTTTTCTCTAGGTTTTAGGATGAAAAAAGTGAACTTACATAATGAAAACGTTTACATCTACAAACTATCCTTTCTAACATTGTGAAAAACATGAACAAACTGAAAAAAATAAGCGTAATTTTAACAATATTATGCTTCAGTTTATCATTTACACATGTTCATTATATATAACTGACAGATCACAGTAGGTCTACAAATACACAAAACATTTAGTAACAGGTGGAATATTGTTAAAATTGTACTTACTTCTCTCAACACATTTCAGGTTGTTCACATTTTTTGCGAAATTATACTTTGTTTTAGTGTAAATAGATGAAAATATTTACATTTACAAAGAGAAAAATTTGGAATTGTGAGTATTTATAGGTTATTGGGTAGTATTTCACTGATCTGACCCATTTGAGATTGAACTAGAAGCAC
The DNA here is from genome assembly GCF_902148855.1 of Sphaeramia orbicularis. Taxonomy (NCBI): domain Eukaryota; kingdom Metazoa; phylum Chordata; class Actinopteri; order Kurtiformes; family Apogonidae; genus Sphaeramia; species Sphaeramia orbicularis. Next base: position 16,947,129 of record NC_043963.1, on the reverse strand, counting down.
TCGGAGAGCGCAGACCTCCGCCAAGGCTGATCAGTGCCCCCCCCCCCCCCCCCCGTGGGCCCCCCCACGCCAAGGAGGTTATGTTTTTGCCAGGGTTTGTTTGTTTGTTTGTCTGTCTGTTTGTCTGTCCGTTAGTGTGCAACATAACTCAAAAAGTTATGGACAGATTTTGATGAAATTTTCAGGGTTTGTTGGAAATGGGCCCCCCCGTGGGCCCCCCCACCCCCGATCACCACCAAAATTTATTCATTTCTTCCTTAGCCCATTTCCAACAAACCCTGAAAATTTCATCAAAATCTGTCCATAACTTTTTGAGTTATGTTGCACACTAACGGACAGACAAACAAACAAACAAACAAACAAACAAACAAACCCTGGCAAAAACATAACCTCCTTGGCGGAGGTAATTAGTCTGTATGTGGAACGTGAACTAAAAGGATTGTTTGTATCTCAGTGTAATTTTTGCATTTCATAGATTTATCCCAAGGGCTGGACAGGACCGTTTGGCGGGCCGGATTTGGCCCCCGGGCCACATGTTTGACACCTGTGGTGTATTTGAACAGATCAGTGTGTTGGGACACTTTGGGTTTAAATGACCTTTATATCAGTCTGTTTGAAGTTGGAGTCCACATGGACACACTGTCCATCAGGACTGTGAGAGTCAGATTGAGCCTCTGGTCCATTCAGGAGAGCAGGGCTGTCAAACTCACTCTAGTTCAGGGGCCACATTTGGCAAAATATGATCTGAAGTGGGCCGAACCAGCAAAGTTTTAACATAATAATATATAAATAATGTCAACTCCAACCTTTATTCTATGTTTTAGAGAAAAAAAGTAAAATTCTGCGATGAAAATGTTTACATCTACCAACTATCCTTAAAACAATGTGAATAACATGAACAAATTGAAATTTCTTAAGAAAATTAAATGCAATTTTAACAATATTCTGCCTCAGTTTATCATTTACACATGTACATTATAACTTACAGATCACAGTGGATCTACAAATACACAAAACATCTTGTTAAAATTGTACATACTTCTCTATAGACATTTCAGGTTGTTCATATTTGTTCAGATTATTCACATTTTTTGCAAAATTATGCATTTTTTTAAGTGAAAAAACATGAAAATATGTACATTTACAAACAGAAAAACTTGGAGTTGTCATTATTTTTATATTATGATAGTATTTTACTGAATCCTGCCCACTTGAGATTGAATTGGTCTAAATTTTGGAACCTGAACTAAAAGGATTGTTAATATCTTTTTTATGCATTTCACATATTGATCCCAAGGGCCGGAATGGACCCTTTGGCGGGCCGGATTTGGTCCCCGGGCCACATGTTTGACATCTTTGCAATAGAGTTTGGGATGGAACTCTGTTGAACATAGCTGTCTTCTGTTTGTCTCACAGCTTTGGTTATTTTTGACCTAAAATATGTCATATCAGTAAGGTCCCGTGTATATTGTTAGTGTGTTCTTTTGTTGGAAGCTCAAAGAAGAAGTCTTTTAGGTCTCATTTTTTTATAAATTTATTATTGACTTGACCTGACCACAAACCAAATATTACTCAGCTGAGGATCCACACCCCAAACAGGGAAATGGATCCAGACATTCCAAGGCACATCACTTTTATAATCCTTGTAAACTGCTCTTCAAACTCTGGGCTGACCCCCTTGTGCTTAGGTGGGTCGGATCACAGAAAATGGACTGGTGTCATCTGACTCTAAAGTCAAGTAGATAAAACCCCATATTGACAGTGTTTTCCTCTTATCTCTTGTTGTTGACGATCGTCTGTGGACATGTGTATTTAAAAGATCATAACTCTGTCAGTTTAGTATGTTGACCGAGAAGTGACCTATCCTAAGACCTTTGACACTAACCAGTGACACAAAGAAATCCTAATACTGACTAATATGTGATTAAACTTAAAATTTAACTATCTAGATTAAAATAATATTTCAGTATATACTAGTATATTCTATAGTTACTCCACTTCTATTTTACAGTTGCAGGCTTTACCAAGTATCTGAGTACAAACTGACTCCACATTGCTAAAACTCCACCATTACACCACTCTTACATGTATTCATTACTGATAAAAACACAATGATATAACAATGGAACACTACGAAAGGAGGCTCTGTATAATCAGTATGTTTACTTTTGATTATTAACATATATCAGGCTGAAGTAAGGTTCATAATACTTGTTTCCCTACAAATGTGGTTAACTGAAACACTTTAATTTTTTCAGTACGTCACTTAGTTGTATTTCAGGGAAGTTGAGCAGTCTGTCATTGCACACGTGCAATTCCAAGTCATGTGTTACAACATATGCCACGCGACTCTTAAGAACTTATGAACAAACTGCATGACTCAGTAAATAAATGAGAAAAACTGTTCAGCCTCAGGATATGTAGAGGTGACTCTCTTCTGTTGACTTTAAAAAGCTGTTATTGGACGATTAATTATCAATTTGATCTGTTCTGTTAACTGTATGCCACCACTGTGAGCCTGATGATAGTTGAATTACTCACACGATTTGTCCATTAAACACAAAACAGAAGAATGAGGCATAAATGTCATTAAAAGAGCACCACTCAAACTGTGGAAATAATGATTAAATCTGTTATTCTTGTTAATTTCCCGCACTGTTTTTATACAGGTGAATGGAGACAAATATCATAATTATATAAAGTAAACACATCAATAATAATGAGGCAATTATGTAATAATTGTGACAGGCCTATGTGTTTATTCATTTCCTGTGACCTATAAATGAATAATTATAGCTGCACATAAAACATCTGCGCTATCCAACATAATTGACTGTAGTGGAGTAATATCTAATCACTAGAAGTTGTATTATTTGCATTAACTAATTGGCATATTTAATTACATTTTGTAAGAGTAAAAGTTAGTCTGCCTCCACGATATAAAAAAAAAAAACTCCAGTGTTAATATGAGTAATACTTACTTTGCAGATGCCAACTTAATTTGATTATGAAACAAACTTGTAAAACTGGTTCAGGGTGTAAATAGGGAGTAGAAGTATTGTTACTGAGACTCAACCGCTTTCAGTGCATGTAAATGCTGCAGCAGAGAGATGCATCATGGGTATACGGAGATGCATTATGGGTATTCAGGGCAGCAACGGTCATACAGTGTTGGTAAGGAATATAAAGGAGCAAGTAAATGTTTTTTTTGTAACTAGTGTTTTAAATCAGGGGTGTCCAGTATTACAAGTAGGGGTGTGTATTGGCAAGATTCTGATGAAACAATACAAATTACAATACTAGGGTCATGATACGATATGTCACGATATATCATGATACTGTTAAAAAGGCCATTTTTTGTTTGTTTCTTTTTTTTAGTTGATTATTTCCTTGAGGAATTGAATTACACCAGAAATATGCACAAATACTAAATGCATTTTTATTTAATCAGAACAGGATCTAATGCTATAACACAAAATTTTCCTACGTTAAAACTTAAATTATGTTTTACAGACGTTAGAGTTTAAGATCCTGTTCAAATGTTCATATTCTATTAGTTCATAACTAACATCCTAACATTATTTTTGTGCAATCACAACAAAGGAACTAACATTATTTAATAAAAGAGTGTTAACCTGCTGAGACTCTGTAATGCATTTTTGTCCTCTGTAGGGGACAAGAGTTTCACAGCTTTACTGAAAACAAAACAAAAAAAACAAAACAAAAAAACACTGTCCACTGCAAAGGACATTTCATAAAATTTTTTAAATGCATCTGAAAAAACTGTTGCGTTGTGCTGTTTCCAATAAAGGCAATTATTTGATGTAAAAAAAAAAAAAAAAAAAGCCAAAACTTGTACTTTCCTGGGTCTCAGGAGGTTAAAGAATAATAAATAAAATATAAACAAAAACAAAAAACAAAAATGAACCTCCACAATATCTGCATTGGAATAAATACCTAAAAACATCGATACAGTACTTTTTAGTATCGATACAGTATTGTGAAATAAAATATCACGATATGTTGCAGAAGTGATATTTTCTTACACCCATAAGTGTAGGTGGATCATTTCAACTTTGGTCTTTTTAAAAGTGTGGGCACATCTGTTTTAAATAATATCAAGAAGGAAGTCCGACTTAGTGAAGTGTATCTTAAATTAAAATATGATAAGCCTATCATTTCCTCTTCCACTGAGTGCACATTGATGCTGTTTTGTTATAAAAGCAAGTGAAGTAAGAACATAAATGTCAGGTTGGAGAATCCAGTTAGAAGTGAATTAAAACTTTAACCTCAGTCATTTTTACATTGTTGAAAGAGATTATTTACAATGTGCGACAGAGGAAGTGAAGACCCGGACAGTTAGAAACCGCAAACACACAACTGTTTACAACAATGACTGTTCAAGTCTGTACTGAAGGAGAAACAGATGGAAAGACAGTGAAATGATACAAACATGAAGACGCAGGTGTAAAACAGATGGGTTTTAATACAAACTGTATGATTGTGGTTTGGGTTTTAATATAAACTGTACGAATGTGGTTTTTGTTGAAGGAAGTGAGCGCCGTGGTGTGTTTCTGTTTAAGGAGTTTGATTCGATCAGTGTTGACGGCGATAGTCAAAGTGTGTCTGTGCTGAAATACACTGTTAATCTTCTGCCTGGACTTAAAGAGTCTGAATGTAAATGTGTCCTCACCTCGTCTCCACTTCCTGCTGTGATTACCTTTGGTGTCGTCAGCCTGATTGTGAGCCACTATGTTTATCCTCTGTGTTCGTAATGAGGCCTGATGTGTGAAGTCTTGATTCATTTCATCAGTGAACATGCTCACACTTTTAGCTGTTCGGTTTAACTGTTGATACACACATATACATCGAGGACACACAGCTGTTTTGCGTCTATGCTGTTAAAAAACGCTCACTTTCAGGGTTTTCACTTGTAGCACTCATGCAATTTTGGGTAAAAACACTGCGGAGAGTATCATAATGAACTAAAATCCCATAGATCTAATAGTTGTGAGACACCCCCAATAGATTTTCTTAATACATTTTTTGGGTTATGTTTGTTACCTGCTCTAGATATTCAAAAATTTTGCAAACAGTAATAATAGCAGTCCAATGCAATGATATTGAGACATGTTTATTATTGTGAATTTATTATAAAATGTTTCTGCCTGGACACCTAAAGTCAGGGAAAACATCTAAAATTAGTATTTAGTCCAATTTTCTAAGGGAAGGAACAGCAAATCCATGTGACTGCCTCCCTCCACCACAACAACAGCACTTAAGTCTCCCAGAAACCTGCAGAAAACCCATAAACTGTATATAATTAGTGGACGGAGAAACCGTGACGTCAGCCATTGGTTTCTGAGCTGCTGTTTTCAAGGCAGTAGTTTATCATTTTGCTGTTGTCGTGTTGGCTTTCTGGGCACATAATTGACCATATTCGCACAAAAGAGGGTGAAACTAGAGTTGGGTTAATGCAAAGCAGTAGCTCACTGCCTCTATACAATTATATACTTAAAGCTGCGTATGACGTCACCAGTTTTGTATCAACTCTGTAAAACTCGAGTCATAGCCTAAGTATCACAAATCTGTAAGATTTTCCATGATTATGCACCTGAATCTCTTCCTTCGTGGTGGACAATTTCGAAGTGTACTCCATCATAAACAAACCATGTGTTTACAAACAGAGCTGGTAGGTCACTTGGGCATTTTCGGAAATTTGTCGCGATGTGCTTTGTGGGAGGCAGAATTCCACGCACCGCTTTCGCTTGGTCAATCCTTGGCCTCCCACAAAACATGTCGCGACAAATTTCCGAAAATGCCCCATAATTGTTCACCGTGAGGGAAGATATTCAGGTGCATAATCATGGAAAGACTTACGGATTCGTGATACTTAGGCTATGACTTGGGTTTTACAGATTTGATGAAAAATTGGCGCAGCTTTAAACAAGCATTACAGGAAAAAAGGACGTTTTGCAGTGTTGTTGGTGGAGAGGTGGAATTATTTGTCTGGAAAAAAATTTGTTTTATTAAATAAACTGACCTCAGACCAAATGAGACTAGAACAAGTCCTGGGTTAAGACTTGGTGACTTAGTATTTAAAAGTGTAAGTCTATGAGTGGCGCGGTGGCATAGTGGTTAGCATTTTCAGCTCACAGCTAGAGGGTTCGATTCTCAGTCGAACCGGAGCATTTCTGTGTTGAGTTTACTTGGTCTCTCAACGCTGCATGGATTTCCCTTACCATTAAAATCAAGAACATGTGGGTTAATTCTCCTGTGGGTGCCCCTGACCACAGTACTGATGAAGATCTGGTGTTGGTAGCCCACAGTTCCTAATGTGTGCTATGTGCTAATGCTAACGCTAGGTACTGTATGTGCAGTTTAATTGGCAAGGCAAGGCAAATTTATTTGTATAGCACAATTCATACATAGGGCAATTCATAGTGCTTTACAAAAATGGAAAAGAGACAAGTAAAAACACACAATTACAATTAAAACATAATCAATAAAACATAAATAATAATCAATAAAATAAAATAAAAGAGAAGAGTGCAGATAGAATCCTTTCAGTTGTTATATACACAATTGAACAGAGCCGTTTTCAGCCTGGACTTAAACATTTGATGAGATAAGATAAGATATTCCTTTATTAATCCCACAAGGAGAAATTCCAAATTTACAGCAGCAGAGTGGAGCACAAATAAAGCACACAAGAGCAAAAAAAAAAGAGCATTCAGTCAGCACAACGAACAGATACACAATAGGAAATGTAGAAACGTCACCAACAAATCAAAAAAAGTTATAAAATAAAAATAAAAAAAGCTATATAAATACTATTTACATCTGCGCACATGCTGAACATGCCACAGGTTGGATAGGAGAGCTACTCATACTCATAGTAAAATGGATATGATGGATTTTTGGTGTCACCCCTAGTGGCCATCAGCTGTATTACAACTTCAAGACGCTTCACATTGGTTACATTTTGGTGCAGAGGTTGGTTCTTCTCTGGGAAATCCCTGACTTTGTGGCCATAGCTTTACTTGTCTCCTCACTGGGCTCACATATTCATCACATTCGACATTTTAAACATTGACCTGTCTATTTTTGGCGCATCACCTCCTCAGTTTTCTGTATTTAACTGCACATGGATACTTTTGCATGAGTTAATACAAGCAGTCGGATAAATCTAAGTCCCTTTTATTTACATTTACACATTTTCTCTCAGATATCCGACTACAATAGTGCGTAGTCTAAACAGCTGTGTCTTGTCTCATTGTGGCCTGCGCCTCAGGATGTAAATATTACTAGAGCAGAAATCTCTCTGCAGTGCCGCACAAGTAGAGCTGGGAAATTATCATGTATGAATGGCAAAATATCTGCACCTTTATAAAGTTTGTTTCATCTTCATCATCTTCCTCCTTACACAACCCTGATATTTGTCCACCGATTGATTAATAGGTGGTTTTACATACTATCAGTACAGTCAGAACTTAGATTAGTTGAATTATTGACTGTGAGGAGGCAAAATCACTCCCATTTTATAGATTTATATAGGTGTTTATTACTTTTACTTAGGTGCTCAGCTCCACTGCTATAAAGTTGGTAATAAAGTGGAAGATAGTTACCTTCCGACAGTTGGCTAGCAGCATTTTCTTCCATAAACTATTATTATATCAGCCTATAAAATCATTCTCTGCCTGGTTGTAAATGTGTGATGAGTTTAGTTAGTTTCAGTTTCATGTGTGTTTTTGGTTTTCAACCACAGCAGGGGTGGCAAACATACAGCCTGGGGCCCAAATCCGGCCAATCTGATGAATCTGCAAAGGGCCAAGTTTACACTGAAAACATTAACAGTCAATATGTTGATCTCATTGTAGCCCAATTTCTACACAAGTGGGCCAGACCAGTAAAATACTAGCAAAATAACCTGTAATTAATGACAACTCCAAATTCCAAACTGCAAAATTCTAACAATATTCTGCCTGTTACTGAATGTTTTGTGTATTTGTAGATCCACTGTGATCTGTAAGTTTTAATACACATATATAAATGATAAGTTGAGGCATAAAATTGTTAAAATTGCACTCAATTTTCTGAAGAAATTTCAAGTATTTGTTGTGAAAGGAATGTTTGTAAATGTAGACGTTTTAAAAATTTCAGAATTTTATTTTACTTCTTTACTTTTTTGCACTAAAATAAAGAGAAACAACTGGAATTGTCAATATCTACTATAGGCTATTTTTCCATTATTTTACAGGTCCGGCCCATTTGAGGTAACCTGGCTAGCCAAAGTCTGGAACTGGTCCATTCGCTGTGAATCATACCAGATCTATTTTATACCAGATCAGTCACAAGTCTTGGGGATGTGTGTTTTGCAATGTGTCATACGCACTGACTTTTTTTGTCGCTAGTCAAAGTCAGTTCCAAGTCCGTAAATCTCTTTACAAACTGTTGTCGGTTGTTTGATTCAAAAATAAGGATTGAATTACAGATTACACCCTGCATTCTTCAGTTTCTTTGACAAAAGCGTCAGATCTGTCTTATCTGTGATTGGTTTACTCGGTGCCTGTTAGTCCTGCCTTCATATTTGGAGCCCAGACGGATTTCTTATTGAGAAAGACGGCTGGCTGGCCAGGCTACATTTGAGGTCATATTGGGCTGCATGTGGCCCCTGAACTAAAATCAGTTTGACATCACTGCACTACAGCTGTGTACATTGTCATGAAACGATAAATCCTCAGAATTTGAGGTCATTGTTAATAATCGATCTTGGATATCCAGTCGTTTCATATCCAGATAACTGCTCAGAGTAGGGGTGTGTATTGGCAAGAATCTGGCGATACGATACAAATCACAATACTAGGATCATGATACAATATATCACGATATATCATGAGACTGTTAAAAAGGCAATTTTTTCTTTGTTTCTTTTTTTAAAATGATTATTTCCTGGAAGAATTGAATTACACCAGAAATATGCACAAATTCTAAACACAATTTTATTTGATCACAACAGGATCTAATGCTATATCACAAAATTGTCCTGTGTTAAAACTTAAATTATGTTTTAAAGACATTACAGTTTAAGATCCTGCTCAAATGTTCATATTCTATTAGTTCAAAACTAGCATCATAATATTTTTGTGCAATCCCAACAAAGGAACTAACATCTTCCTCTCTCAGACAGTATAAAGTGCTTTTAGGATGCTTCAAATAACCATTATTTACTAAAACAGTGTTAAATAATGATAAATAAGAAATAAACAGTAAAGAAAAACAAAAAACAAAAATGAACCTCCCCGATATCTGCATTTGAATAAATACCTAAAAATATCGATACAGTACTTTTTAATATTGATACAGTATTGTGAAATGACATATCGCAGAACCAATGTCTTTTAACCCCCTTAGCTCGGAGTCCTTTTTTTTTTTTTTTTCAGAATGACTTGTTCTGTGTCACGTTCGCTCTCCTCCATGTTTGCATTGTCTTGGTGATAATTTCCTGCCTCTATCAGTGTGGAAGAATACAAAGATGATTAAATATTGGCACGAATAGTGTGATGTGTGGTGCAATGAAACAAATGATTAATCATAACATTCGAGGGTGCGTGGTTTCTTTCAGCATCTTGTCATGCATATCTAATATTTTTATTTATAAAGTGGCAGGAAACCGCTGAGAATTCATTGAAAAAAGCCCCAAAGAAATAAGACTTTGTGGTTCAGGTTGACGTCTTTATGGCTAAATTCATATTTCTAAACTGAGCGTTGAACATCATAAGTTTAGTTCGGAAGACCACAGAAGCATAAAGGCTACAGACTGTGATATTTTTGCGTTATCAGTTAGAAGTATGTGAGTTCTGTAGGACGGTAACACCTACTGAATCATCGGCTTTGACACGTATTAATGTACAAGAATAAAACATCATTTGTGTGAGTCATACATCCATTCCACTATAGTGGTAAACTGTGACGCTATGATAAGAATTGCAGTGTTACAGGAGTGTAACTACTGAATTTACTGAGTATTTACTTCAGTTGTTCATTTTATACATAGATCAGTGTATCGAAAAGCTCAAGATTTAAGAGGTTGCAATTAGAAACTGTGTACTTTTTTCTTAAAAGCTACTGAAAATAATTAATCAGTTAATTAAATGGCTGGTGAATGAATAACCAAGTAATCATTAGTGGTATTTACATGCATGTGGGGGGTTGGGGGTCCTAAAAAGACGAGGATAAGAATGCGGAGTCAGTTGTGGTTCAGGAAAAGAGGACAACTTAAGATGACAGTTTGACAAAGCGAGCAGGAGGAAAGTATTTTTAGCTACACAAACATACATGTCGCTTTGAGCAGTGTGTAATTTTATATTGCCTTCCTTTTGGGTGGATAGAAGAGTTGGTTTGTAATATTTAATTCTTGAGTAATCTTATTTTAGAATGATTAATTTTCCAGTTAATCTTCTGTTTATATGTAGTATTAATATTCAGTGGGAAATCGCACCCACAGCTACAAAAACCACCAACAATTAATGCTACATATCTACAAACTGTATCGAACATCATTCTTTTACTTTGTGTCCAGCAGCAAAAACAAAACTTTATCAGTTTTTTTTTTTAGCTTTTTCATATCGCCTTTTTATTAATTTTATTTTTTCATTCGGAAAGATACTTTACAACAGACAACTAAGCACATTTGTATATCATGTCTGAAAAATGAACAACAGTAAAGCATGAAATGTAACATACACACATTCCATATAAGTTCTCTGTTTAGAAAAAAACCCCAAATAAACAAAAACTGTTCTTAAAGTAAGTCTTATCAGGTTTTTTTAATCACTTTGTCAGTTTCTTTGGCTCTAAAAGTTGGTTCTTTATGGTTTTCATCTTCAGCTCCTTCACTGTGGGAGACTCACTACTCCCTCTAGTGGTCACAGTGGTATGTCGGCTTGTGGCTGTGAATACATTCAGTCTATATCTGCAATATAATAGTTTGACAGATCTATTTATACCAAAGACTCTAATAACTTAATACTTATAGGTAAATCGTAAGTATATTAAAGTAGAGATACAACAAACTGACTCCTTTAAAGATCACAGAACAGTGGAGGTTAATCTGGGACTGACCCACCCGATCCTTTTTAGGTCACCAGCCAATAGGCCATGAGCTGCTGTGAAGGCGCTGTGTCCATTTTCGTCATCTTCGTCATCATTTTTGTCAGCAATTTCTTGTTCTTCAGTGTTTTTCTCCAACAGCTACTGTTACTAGTCAGATTCTTTTGAAATTGTTATATGTAGCTTCCTTGGGACAATGTCTACAAAGTTTGTTCACAGTTTTGAGATATTTAGATTTATATTGGGCCATATTTTGATGACTTCTAACATGGAAATGGTTAGTTACTATTGAGCACTGATAGGAAGTCATATATGGACTTTAGTTTAATTAGTTGAGTTATCCTCCAGTGATGCTTTCCTGCATCAAGACCACAAGACTCGTTGCCATCTTTGTCAGCGCCGTCTTTGTCAGCATCGTCTTCGTCATTACTGTCTTCATTAACAGTTTCGTCAAATGTCTTCTCAGATGAAACTACTGGTTGTATTCATTTCATATTTTTTATGTAGCTTCCTTGGGCAATGTCTACAAAGTTTGTTCACAGTTTTGAGATATTTAGATTTTTTGTCATTGTCATCTTCGTCACTGTCGTCTTCGTCACCATCTTCGTCATCGCTGTCTTTGTCATCGATATCGCCGTCATTGCCATTTTTGTCATTGCCATCTTTGTCACCGTCGTCTTCGTCACCGTCGTCTTTGTCATTGTCGTCTTTGTCATTGTCGTCTTTGTCACTGTCATCTTCATCGCCGTTGTCTTCGTTAGCAATTTCTTCAAACATCTTCTCAGATGAAACTAAAGATCATATTCATCTCAAATTTTGTATGTAGCTTCCTTGGGACAATGAGATATTTAGATTTTTTTGTCATCATCGTCTTCATCACTGTCTTCGCCATTGTTGTCTTTGTCATCGACATTGTCATCTTTGTCATCACCGTCATCGTCATTTTTGTCATCATCGTCTTCATCTCCGTCACTGTCATCTTCATCGCAATTTCTTCAAACATCTTCTCAGATGAAACTACTGATCATATTCATCTCAAATTTTGTGTGTAGCTTCCTTGGGACAATGAGATATTTAGATTTTTGAATTTCTGATGAATTTTTGAAATATTAAACATTTGCCTTTACTTATAATGGCCCATATTATTGATGCTTATAACATGGAGATAGTTGAGATATCAATATAATTACTATTGAACACTGACAGGAAGTCATATATGGAATTTCATTTAATCAGTTGAGTTATCCTCCACTGAAAGCACTACCCACTTTTACTGGAAGATTGATCTCTTGCATCTAGACCACAGGACTCTAACATAGCATCAGAACCTGACAACCTTGCAAATTCAACTTGTTATTAATTCTTGATCGAACATACCGGTGAGATACAGGGCCATTGCTCCTATTTTTTCCTTCTTCATCCCTTGTCTTGGTTTTATTAGCGGTTAGCAACCAGCGCATTAGTGTATTATCATCACCTACTCACCTGAAATGTAGGTCCGTAAATGACAGACACAGAAAAGCCCACCTGAACTCTATGACGCAGAACACTGACAGTCCTCTATTATCTAATGAGGTTTAACTTTAGAAATGCCACCTCCACCCATGAGCACAGACCCATAGGTTAATTCTGTTCAGTCGGCTCAGTTTCAGTTCGTCTTGTTATCTGTTTATCTGGTGTCAGGGTTAAAGTGAGGAGATTAAACTGATGAGCAGCTTCAGGGCTGATCAAACTGAAAAAGACCGAGGACGGCAGGGTACATCTGCATGAAGAAACCCACGGATGAATAAATTCACACATGGACGGAATCACACACCTCAGACTCATGCAGAGTTGACTGGATTTATGTAATATAATATAATGTAAATATCCTGTGGCAAGTTGCATTTTATCCCCAGTTTGTTGATCTTTTAATGGTTTTAGCTTCTAACACCCCCCAAAAACACCAAAAAGCTTCAGCTAGACCTCTTACCAAAAGATTTTCACATTTGTTTTATAGTTTATACAGTCACTCCCTTATTTGCTTTTCCCCTCCCAGCAGAGTAAATACAGTTTTAGGGTTTGATCTAATAAATTAGACCATTTTCTTTCCTTCTTTGAAGTTTTTCTCTCCTTTACTTTCTCCTACAACCCTGTGACTAATGTAATGATTTGGCCTAACCATTTTATCTTGGTGATGATGATGAATATTTATTTTAATTCGCATGTTACTTTGACATGGCTGTAAAGCTTGACATGAACCTGAAACTTAACCCTTTCATGCACGAATTATCAAAATTTTTACCTTAATCAAAATTTTTTCCTGAGTGTTTTTATTCCTCTTTAGGCATGAAAAAAACAATGCGATTGAAAATTATGTTCTGAAAAATAAATAAAAATAAATAAATAAAATAAAAATAATTAAAAAAATTTTTTTAAATACATTAAAAAAAAAAATCATGGAAAAAAAAATCATATGAACCTATTTTTCATGAAGTTGCAAAAATGTCCACTCAGCTGGACACCACAAGATTAATTTTTGATGCACAGAAACATGTATTTACTGATAAATTGTGTGAAAACTATGGGGATGGCTTGTGATTCTGGGGGTTTATGCCCAGGAGAGATCTACATAATGTTACCAATTCATGTCAGAAAAGATATGTAGTGTCTTAAAACTTTAATAAAGATATGTGTTTAAAAAAAAAATAACAACAACGAAAAGAACAACAAAATCCATGAATATACAGGAGAACAGCTGTTGAATAGCTGTCCACTGTAGTGACCAGTATGCATGAAAGGGTTAATATACGCTGCATTTCAATATTTTAATCCAAAATGGGTTTATTTCCATGAGCAGTGGCTGACATAATAGCTTCTCTTATGTTATATAATGTTAATATATTGTATTTTATTATCATTATTGTACATTTTGTCGTGTTAGCTGTTGTGGTTGACAGTGGGAACTTTTTTCTTCTCTTCTCGTGTTTACATATAAAATATTCTCTGAAACTGCACTACCTTTACTGGGTTATTGACAGTTTTGGCAGATGTACTTTATTTTTGATGCACCCACACGCCCACAGTTCTTCCTCTTTTTACGCTTTATTAACACCATTCGCACAAATAGGACCTTGTACCATTTCAACTGGCATGCTCTGCAAAAATACATGCCTTCAGGCTCTGCTTTTTGTTGAAATCAGGTTCCTGTTTCATCAGTGTCCATTTTTTTTCTGATAAAATGTCACGCTGTTGAGCTGAACTGAATTGATCATCGGCTTTTTCACAGTTTACCTTTTATGAGAAGTCATGTTGCGGCACGTTTAACCATACTGAACACTGAAGAGGCGTGTTCTGGTGAGGACATGACGTCTATTAGCTGTTAGCATTCAGACCCATATGAGGTACTGAAGGCACAAATGCTAATGCTAATGCTAACTGTGCAACACACACTGAATGTAAGACAGAGCGTTGTGTTAATGTGCTGAACCTGTAGCTCGAAGCAAAAACTTATCTGATTCAGAGGAACGCTGATTACGCACAGTGAGAACAAACTGATGTGGAATCTGGCTGACATCATCTCTGTGTGTTTTGGTGTGTTTGTCTAAACATGAACTTCTCTCTAGTGAAAACAGAAGAAACACCCCCCCGAACACTGTAGTGCTCCACACCCTGAACATACAGAACGCACAGAAAATTGTAGATATTAAACACAAAACGTACCTGAACACATGAAAACAAAAACAGAAGACGTAAAACATATCTGTCGGAAGCCGAAGCTGAAAACATTTACGTGAACTCTCTGAACTCTGCGTTGACACTGAAACACATTATTATCTGGAACACAAACATCCACATTATTATCAGTGTCATCCAGTTTGCTGGGGCCTGTTCTCTGTGAACAGATTAGATGCAGAAACAAACTGATAAAGGGACATTCCACCTCTTTTTCTCATGACATGTTCATCATCATGAGCTTGTCAGATTGTCTCTAACTCCACAGTGCATGCAATCACTTCACATTTGCTTTACATGAAATGAATCCTTCCTGTCGTATCATTGTAGATCAGAGTCGATGACCGTAGCCTAGGGCTCCATGTAAGAAAATAAAACTGAGTCTGCCAAATTTGTGTGTATTATTACATTAGAGGCGTTTCTGTTTGAACTGGTGCAGATTTTCCGGCCTTTACTGCACTGATTCTTTTACATCTGAATAGAAAATTATCCTTTGTTGACTTCAGTTTGTAGAAAACTTAAGGTCCAGCCCTTCCGGTTTTGCCCCATGAGACCTTATTTCAGAAACAAATTACAGCATTACAAGTCAATAGCGAGAGACAAGTCTTTTTTTTCTTTCATCCTATTTGAATTATTCCATCATTTACATATATGATGTTTGTCAGTATTAAAGATAATCTTACAAGTCAATAAAGTTGCAGTTTGTGGTAAAGCTGCTGAAGTATCAGACTGTATCAGACGCAGAGGTGACGTCATCGATCTGTTCAGAGTCTTAAGGTGTCTGTATAGCTTCAACGTGGCCAGTTTGTTGTTGTTTTCACCTCTTTTAATTAGGGATGTCTCAATCCGATCTACAGATCAGTATCGGCTGCCGATCTGGCATTTTTTAGTCACGAGATTGGGCCAATCTGGGCCTGGTTTGGGAAGGGGGGGGGGGGTTCAAATGCCCTGCCCCCTCAAATTAAAGTTTCTGGAGGTAGGGAAAAGCTGCACAACAGTGGGAGGCTTAGAGGAAGTAGTAAAGTGTCTATAAGTTTCACTTTCACTCTGCGCTTGTAGTCATTATGAGGTCCGGTTGTGATGCACGAGTCTGGTTTTTTCAACCCACAGGATTCCGTATGGGATCGGTATTGGATCAGTATCAGCAAAACTTATCGCAAAAAAACTGGATTGGAAGCAAAAAAATCCAGATCGGGATATCACTACTTTTAATACTTTTTCACCTCGGTCTCAAAGACTGAGTAAATGTGCCGAGGCAGGGACTGTTTTGGTGTTGACACGTATCACAAATGAGAACAGATGCAGTCCATTCAGCTGTTTATAGATAGTTCTACTATGTTTGCCACAAATCATGACTTGGTTTGTAAAGTTATCTTTTAAATTGCATTCCATTCAAACAGGAGAAAAAATGATGGTTAGAATTTTTATATTATTATTTTAGATTAAATTCCACTATTTGTTTAATATATATCCACATGCTGCCATCAAGATTAAAAAAAATATATTTGTCTCACACCACTGACTGCTGCTCATATATTTTCTGAATTTAAGTCACATGGGATGCAGTGAAAGGGGCGGGACTTCAGCTGTCAATATTATACTGTTAAATTATACCTGGTACAGTGGTTAGCACTTTTACCTCACAGGATGGATGGATGGGTGGATGGATGGAATACATCCTAGTTTAACATTACGCAGACCTTTGCTTTTGTTCTCTAGCTGGACCTCATGAACTTTAAGTGAATACTCTTTATCCGGTCTGTGCACACAGATGGTAGAGTACCTAGCCACAAATAATGTTATGTAATTTGCTGCCTATAGAAACATTACAGTATGTACATGAAAAATACACACTGTTCAGATTTGCAGATATATCACTTCGGATGTCTTCCATTAAGCAAAGCATTTTAAGTCACCCCACTACCACTACCACTACCACTACCACTACTACTTCTAGCAGTGTGTATTGGCAAGAATCTGGTGATTCAATTCAAATCACAATACTAGGATCATGATACTGCTAAAAAGGCTATTTTTTATTGACTTTGTTTCTTTTTTTAATATATAGAAATATATATATATATATATATATATATATATATAAATCTGCACAAATACTAAACACATTTTTATTTGATCACAACAGGAGCTAATGCTATATCACAAAATGTTCCGGTGTTCAAACTTAAATTATGTTTTACAGACATTACAGTTTAAGATCTGGCTCAAATGTTCATATTCATTCATTCATTCATTCAGAACTAACATCACAACATTATTTTTGTGCAATCCCAACAAAGGAACTAATGTTATTTAATAAAAGAGTGTTAAATAATAATGAATAAAATATAAACAAAAACCAAAAAAACAAACTAAACCTAAAAATATCAATACAGTACTTTTTAATATCGATACAGTATTGTGAAATGAAATATCGCAATATATTGCAGAACCGATATTTTCTTACACCCCTACTATTAGTAATGTAAAAGTTTGTGAAGATTTAACTTGAAAAGAAAATATGAAAAAAGAAGGAGTGCGTTAATCTGCTGATGTAAAACACAATAAAGATGCTAGGTAGCAGGTTCAGTTACAGCATAATTTGTAATCTGTAGGACACATTCAGTCAGTGTCAGAGGTGTGGACCGAGTCACTGCTCTCTGTGTGATAAGGATTAAGCAGCCCAACATTTAATCTGTGGTTGGTAGTTGGTCAGCGACTTGGTGTGTGTGTGTGTGTGTGTACGGAAAGGATTTAGTCCGGAGGTATTAAAGTAAAGCTGTGTGTATTTGCTTGTGTTTTCAGGGGAAGCAGCTGTCAGCTTATCATCACATGTTCAGAGTTAAGGCAGGCTGTTATAGACCAAACGTCATATCTCTGTATTTTTAGCTTAAATGCAGATACATGATATATATATGTCTATATCTATATATCTATGACAGTGTGTTTTATTTGAAGTGGGGGATATGTTCAGATAAAGACACAGACTGTCATCAGACATAGAACTGATAATAGAGAATCTTTGCATGAATACAAGCCTCAACATTGGCCCTTTTGTGTGATGATTAAATATTGGACTAGCCCAGTGGTTTTTCACTGTAGGCCTGCAGCATTAGCATTGATCGTCTTTCTCTATTCGACATAAGCACATTAACAAACCGGTTTGTAAATAACACTCCTCTACTCAGACTTTACAGAAATGAGATCATCTAAACAGAGGACGGTGAGTTACTGTCGTCTGCTCTAAAGTTGAGTAAACTCGTCTGTATTTAATGCTTGAAAATTGGACTATTAGCTGAAACACTGAAATGTGTCTGGGGATAGCATTGTCATCTTCGTCACTGCTGTTTTCGTCACCGACGTTTTCGTCACCAACATTTTTGTCACCATCTTTGTCATTGTCTTCATCATCATCGTCTTTGTCATCACTGTCTTTGTCACCGTCGTCTTCGTCACGTCGTCTTCGTCACGTCGTCTTCGTCACGTCGTCTTCATCACGTCGTCTTCGTCACCGTCGTGTTCGTTACCGTCGTGTTCGTCACCGTCGTCTTCATCATGTCGTCTTCATCATGTCGTCTTCATCACCGTCGTCTTCATCACTCTCGTCTTCATCACCGTCGTCTTCATCGTCACCTTTGTCATCGTCGTCATCATCGTCTTTGTCATCTTTGTGATCACTGTCTTTGTCACGTCTTCGTCACTGTTGTCTTTGTCGCTGCCGTCTTTGTCGCTGTCGTCTTTGTCGCCATCATCCTTGTCTGCGTCGTCTTCATCACCGTCGTCTTTGTTAGCAATTTTTTTCAGATGAAACTACTGGTCGTATTCATTTCAAATTTTGTATGTAGCTTCCTTGGAACAGTGACTACAGAGTTTGTTCACAGTTTTGAGATATTTAGATTTTTGAATTTCTAATAAATTTTTGAAATATTAAAAATTTGCCTTTAATTATTTTACTGCTTATAACATGGAAATGGTTGAGATATCAGTATTGTTACTATTGAGTGCTGATTGGAAGTCATATATGGACTTTCACTTAATTAGTTAATGAGTTCTCCTCCAGTCAAAGCACCGCCCACTTCTATTGGGAGATTGATCTCCTGCATCTAGACCACAGGACTGTAACATAGCAGCAGAACCTGACAACCTCACACATTCAACTTGTTATTGATCGACAATAGAACATGCTGGTCAGACACAGGGCCATTAGTCCTATTTTTTTCCTTCTTCATTCCTTGTCTTGATTTTATTAGTGGTTAGCAACTAGCACATTGGTGTATTACCATCACCTACACACCTGAAGTGTAGGTCTGTAAATGACAGACACAGAAAAACCCACCTGAACTCTATGACGCAGAGCGCTGACAGTCTTCTATTATCTAATGAGGTTTAACTTTAGAAATGTCACCTCATACCAGTGGGCTACAGGGCCATTGGTTCTGTTTTTTTAATTTGTTGTCTGCCTCACACAGACTGCCAAATTTGATGAAATATGGGGTAAAAAAAGGTTTTATAGCAGAAATGAAAGTGTCTACTTTTTCACTAATGAATACAGCCAGAATTAAATAACAAACCGAATTGACATAGAATTTAATCAAATCGGAAACTGACTCATATTGAGAAGCCTGTGTTGTTACCCAGGTTAATGAAAATAAACATTGACAGGGTTTCCAGAAAATAGCCTCGATTTAATAAAAAATAGTCCTGAAGTCTTTCCATAGCATCACATTCTATTACAAACTAAATGTATTCTAAAAAAAAAAATCTATTTATGTATTGATAATCAGTTTAACATAGGCTGCCAGTGTGTGACATGTCATTTTTTGTACATTAATAGTACTATTTTATCCTGAAGGTCAGATTTTATTATATTATTTATTCTGTTACAAAGAACAGGACAGTTTAGTTGAATCCTGTTATCGTTCTGTGAGTCTTGATATAACTTATGTGATTAGCTGTCGTTAAAATAATACAATGCCTGTCATAAAGCCGGTGGTTATTTTGGAATGAAAGCAGATATTTTTGGACTGATGAAGACATGAAGAGAATCCAGCGACAGTGAAAGGTGTCAGACGGTGTTGTGTAGATTAGAGCTGTTGTTCAGATCTCACACTTTGTAATGACAGGTTTAAAGAAACAGAGGCAGACAGAAGACGGTAATAAGAGTCGTGTTTGAATGAAATCTTCACTGGTACGGTTTGATGTGGCATTTATTTTCATTTATTTACATGTAAAGAGTAACATCTATTGAAATTCTTGCTTTTACTCGTTCTCAGATACTTCCTTATTTCACTGATGTAGAGAATGCAACAAAATTTATTACCTTTTAGGTGTGTTTTCCACAGAATCGATCCTTGTTAACCTAACTCGTAATTTTTTACATTGAACTAAAATGAACCAAAAAGATTAGATGACAGACCATGGCGTGTTTACACCCTGATTTTTGTATTTTTTTTTGTATTGTAACTAAAAAAAAGTTAAATTTTTGAAATATTACATTTCACTTTACAGGTTTTCATAATTTCGCACAGACACAGTAACAGAGCGCCGCAGAGCATCCCCGTTACCATGGTAATTAACCTTGATGAAGTTCTGCGTCATCTCATGGCTGTATTATGTGCTGTCATTGCCAGTTTGTTGCGCTGCCAGTTTATTAGTCCTGGAGTTATTTTTCACCCCGTGAGAAAGTGGACGTTTGGTGTGAGAGTTGGCGAGAGAATCTGAGCGGAATCAAAATAAGTCCCGACCAATTTCTGTCAATAAAGACTCGCACAGAGCACCTGGGCGTCGTAATGTATTTGCAGATGTCATATAGAATTCTGACCCCATGGATATCTGACTCCCGGGTCACTTTTCTAGTATGGAAAACTGATCTACCCCTTAGAATTTTGAACCCTTATATGAATTTGTACTGAAAGTTCGTAAAAAAAAAATTCTAATACGTTTCTATGTCATAATAAGCTTAAATATGATAATTTGAAATATTCACCAGAAACTACAAAATTAATTCATTCATATAGCTATTGAAGTAAATAATCTGCGTCCATTTTAGAGTTGCTGGACATCATAGACATGAAATGTACCCTAAATTACATCGTCATCAGCAACATCTGCAGCCATTTCCAGCCAGTCTTCACTGTTTAAATTAAATTCTTACAAAATAACAATATCTTACAATACTCTTTAAATATGATACAGTTATAATCATCATTAAATACTGTTGCGTTGAACATTGTACCAGTGTATATTTGTGCGATGCGTGATTGTTAATACATTTTTGTGCTTTTCATAACATGTTTTGTGTTTATATATACCTTAAATAAAACTTTTTTTTTTTTTTTTTTACAAATTTTGTGATTTATTGGGGGTGGGTCACTTTTCCATTGGGGGGATCAGAATTCTGTAATAGAAAACTGACCCACGGGTCACTTTTCCATGGGGGTCACTTTTCTACCTGACACTGATGGTTTCGAATCAGGTTCGTCTGTGGACATAACTACAAGGTAGTTATACTGTTGAGGACCCACAATGTTCACTGTAAAACAAAATGTAGGTTAATAACCAATGATAACTGTTTAACAAATATCACAGAACAGTGACTGACATCTGTATTCATCTTATGTCTCTGACTTGGGTTGATTTCTCCACTAGAGCTGTGGCTTCTGTGGTTTCAGAAGCTGCCGGTTCAGGATCTAGACCGGTCGTGTGTCTTGCGCACAGACGTATGGTTTGTAGTTTGTGTGGTTAGTTTCATTTTCATCAACAGCACTCTCTATGATCGGCCTAAACTTCATTTACATTGTTAGAAACATGGTTCAGTAAGGCCATGTATACACAGGGTCTGTGTGCAGGTCTTGAAAGTCTTAAAAAGTATGGAATTTTGAAATGTTGTTTTCCAGACCTTAAAACGTCTGGAATTTTGTGTGAAAGTCTTTATATAGTATGGAAAAAAGTTTCTCTCATAGTGGAATTTTAAAGTATGCTCAAAGGCACATAGTCCTGGAAGATAATACATGAGGAAAGCATATAAAAACTTGACATGATTTCATTAACTGTAAAGGTTGCAAATGAATGTATACAGCAGAAGTTGAGAATGTAAGCAGCAATGTGTAAATAAATATTCAAAATATATGCCTGTGTCTTACCTTATATTTCATAATAATCAAATACTATAATGATTTTGAATGTTATTTATTATAAAAAACAGAAGGATGTGTATTTAAACATAGTAATGAAACATATGTCGCCAAAGCCTGATAATTTGATCAGTATTTTAATAAAATCTTTTATTATTATTCTGGTGCATCACACTGAACAAACACCTCCCTTAGTAACTTTTTTGGATTCTCACTCCATTACCACAAATTAATGTCTTTTAAAACTAAAATAAAAATGATATCAGTTTCATTTTTGGATACAATGTACTCTCATATATTAAGAAAAGTGTGGTATGCTAAATATTTGCATTTTCCTTGAGGAACAGCACTTTTTGGCATTTTTTCCAAACCTTGAATAACTGCTGTATATTTTTCCTCACGCCGTTACTTTGTCAATGATGATAAATTTATGTTTTTATTAAATATTCAGTTATTATTCCTTAATGGCATGTTCAAGTACTTGCTTAGACCTACAGTTTGAGCTGTTATGGTTGCTGCTAAATTCATTTTTAAACAGATATGGAATTATTAGTATTACTGCACAGTGCTTTCTTACTCTGTTACTTGCTTGGCCAGACCCGTAAAGTAAGAACACAAAGCCTATAAAAACTACACATAAACATAGTTCTCAGGCTGCTCCTTAAACGTTGCTCCTCTCTGTGTCTTTTCAGTGGTTGATTTTCATTTTAATTTAATTAACTGCATTAGTGTTTCAGATGGTGTTCATCATTACAGAATAAATCAACAGAAAGACTTCATGTCCCAGACAAATGCAGCACAGTCCAGTCCCAATGACAACAGATGAAGCAGTAGTGTTCAGATTAGAAGGAACGATATGCAAATCAATATGAGTCATGATTTTAGTAGGAATAGTGTCATCGTCTTCAGCAGTAGTGGAAACTGCAGCCTGGCTGTTTCCCACAGACTGAACACTTTCCACAGACTGAGTGTCATGGAGAATCCTGACTCTGCTGATCCACGGCTCTGATACTGGACCACATTTAGCATATACTGGGATAGATGGTACAGATAACTGGTCAGAACTGGTCTCAGACACTCTCTAGCACAGTGGTTCCCAACCGTTTTTGGCTCGTGACCCCATTTTAACATCACAAATTTCTGGCGAGCCCAGACATTCAAAAGAGAGACTTTTTTTTTTTTGTTTTGTTTTTTTTGCTAAAATTAATTTGTTTTTGATCATGTAATAGTTTGCTATAGTATGTTGCAAATAAATGTTAATTTTAGATGACTTTTAGTCTATATAATGTATATTATTATGGACGGAGGCAGAAAAGCCAGGTGTAGATCAAGGTTATAATAGTTTCAGATTTTTCATTATAGTTTAGTTTTATTTAGTTTTGACTTTTTTTTCTCTAATTCAGTTAGTTTTAATTCATTTTTAGAGCAGGTTTGCTAGTTTTTATTAGTTTTCATTTTTTTTCTAAATGCTTAGTTTTAGTTTAGTTTTAGTATTAATTTTAGTTTTGTTGTATCTTTTATCTTCCTTGCCGTCGTATTCAAATACATCCCGTACAGGACTCTGCTGCTTTCTCCCAACTTTAGTCTCTATGTTGCCAAGTAGAGTGGGGACGAGAAGACAACTAAACGACAAGTGACGAGAAGTGACGGACTGTGAAGTGCTGTATGGTGCCGCTAGCTAAAATTGCTAGAGTGAAATAAATCGCTTTTGTATCAATCTAACATTGACAAAGATGAAAACGAAGGGAATTTTATCCATAATTTTTATGTTTAGTTAGTTTTGTAAACACATAATACAGTTTCAATTAGTTATCTTTTTCTTTCAATTATAGTTTTTATTTATTTCAGTTAACAAAAATGTTTTTTCAATTCTAGTTTTCGTCATTTCGTTAGTTTTCGTTAACAATAATAACCTTGGTGTAGATTACTGCACAAAGTGAGAATTTAATTTTCCTTGGTCAGGATATGTACAGTCAGTCCAGCTTGGATTTCCAAGGCTGACAATTAATACTGAACAAACAAGAACTCAAACTATGAATTATGAAAGAGCTGCAGCATCTGAAACCGACCACAATGAACATTTGACAGATAAACAGAACCACAGTGCTTCAGTTTCAAACTCACAGTTTGTCATGTCTTTTATGGATTAGGATTGTTTCTGTCAACTCACCATATATTTTTTATTGGTAAGTTTTTTATTTTTGTCAATTACTAGAAATTTCAGGTGACCCCATTTGAATTTCAGGTGACCCCACGTGGGGTCCCGACCCCAAGATTGAAAAACAGTGCTCTAGCAGTTGTTTATTGTGACCTTAATAAATGGGTAAACTGTCTTTTGAAGAGCTTCGTCATTGTGTTTCAGTTTGTCTGTGGGTTTGTTCAGTCCTGATTATTATTTACAGTCATCAATCATAGTATTAGTTACCTAGGCTGCTTATTTTGGTGTTTGGTTTCATCCGTTATAGTCCATTTAAAGCAGCGATAAATATGTGTTCACAGTTTTTTATAACACAGAAAAGGTGTTTTTAAACACTGAGCCTGATTTAAAAAAAAAAAAAAAATAGTGTCATCCAACCTGCTTTAAATGGATTCAGTAACAGCATACATAAGTGTTTTACAGGGACCATTGCATCATGGGTAATTTGTGGCATAAATGTTGCTAGGCCTGCGAATGTACTGTACACTGTCAAATAAAAACTGTGAGGTAGTCATAAACCAGGTCTCTTAAAATAGCCTGAGATGAGATCATCACAAACAGGTAAAAAATATGAATGATTTATGGTCTCTGTCATATAATGTGTTGTTAGTTAAAGCACAACGTTCACTTCTACAAGTTTAATTTATTACATTCAACTACATAATCCTGATATTTTTTAACACTTTATGGTTCTAGATCAGGGGTGTCAAACTCATTTTAATTCAGGGGCCACATTCACCTCAATATGATCTCAAGTGGGTTGGACCATTAAAATAATAACTGTGAAAAAAGTAAAAAATATTATGATAATGTTTACATCTGGGTGCCTCTATGAAACAGGACATGGAGGCTAAAAATTCAAACCAGATGTAGACTAATGTTATGAAGCAAGTTTGGAAGCATTTGGGGTCTATTTTAAAACCAAATATTTACTGAGATAAAAGAGAGACTATTTTTCCAGATAAAACACATTTTTCTATTATTTTTTATACAAAAATCCGCATGTAACACTGTAAAAAGGACACAAAAATTACGCACTACTATTTTTTCGAATATCTTTTTATTCTCTCACAGGTACATTTTGGGAATCAAATGGCCAATGGGCCGGATTGGACCCATTGGTGGGCTGGATTTGGCCCCCAGCCTGCATGTTTGACACCTGTGTTGTAGATCATTCATTGGAAGTTTTACTGTCTGATTGCAGTCACTGCAGGTGTGTGTTTTACTTTTCAACAAAATCTTAATTTTTAAAATGAATGAATTAATGAATGTTTTATATTGGACATATAGAAAAAAATAATACAACCGCTGCCAAAAGCAAATGCAGGAAGCAAATGATCAACACGAGAACAAAAAAAACCCAAACTATTATGCAAAAGAAAGACTTAATACAGTTTTAGTGTTACACAAAGGCAAAAAATTATACAATAAAAGCTTTAAGTAATAAATAGTTTCTATCCACTGAAACAGTAGAGGTCTTTTATTTTGAACCAGTCACAGACATGCTGCATTTGTAGAAAAGTGTGTTCCAGTACTTTTAACATCTCAAGTGACAGGAGATCAAATGAGCTTTTGCACAAATAAAGGCTTGGTTCCTTCTTAAGCTGAGAGAATAAAATCCCAGGACAGTATTTTAGGAAATGCAGTATTTTAGTCTGTTTTTAATTATTATTTTTTTTAGATGTCTGACAGCACTAAATCTGTTAAGTTAGTCTGCTGCTATACGCCGCAGTAGTTTGTATAACACTATTTTCTGACACAGAGGAAATAAAGTCATGACAGATGTCTGACTTTAATCCTTTTGCACACATACTCTACTGACACAACAGATAACACACAGCTTTAAAGGTGATTTAAAGGTGACCTCTCCTCTGCATAGTGGCAAAAAGCAACTCAGATAATATTGTGGTGAGAGTTGACGGACTCCCACCCACTGACCCACAGCACTCACACAGGATACGTGACACTATTCACAGTGTTACAGCTCCACTATAACACCAACATACGGAACAAGGTTAGGTTAGTAATCACAACTAACATGACCAACACAAACGGAAAAATGGAATTACAGTTAAAGTAGAGCTGCAGGTGCTGTTCTCAAGTGTTTTCTTTAAAGGGGTCATATTTTGCTAAACCCACTTTTATTAGTCTTTGGCTTATTTATTTGTTGATGCATTTATTTATTTATGGACCCTAATAGTTCATAAAGTTTGAATTTGAACCCTCCAGGTGCTGCAAAGCTATCTTTATGTTTATTTTGGCAAAAATCAAGTGAATTTCTACAACCTGTTTTAATTCCTTCTTAATTTGTTCTATTTTATAACTAGTTACGTCACCACATTTGCACATATGAGGTCAAGACTTCCGATGAACACGTCTCCGAGTACGACATAATTGTTTGTCAGCAGCAGCGGTTGTAGTAAGAACTGAAAATATGTCCAAACATTGAGCCGATTACCTAAAATGTTCAGTTGTTGGTTGAACGGGACAGAGCAGTACGGCCAAAAACCTGGAGGGGGCGGGGCTTGAATTGGCTCATTTGCATTTAAAGGGCCAGCACTCAAAATGACCTTTCTGGTGTCATTACTCAGAAATAGGGTTGAAGATGGACCTGTAGAGTTGAATTAATGAAGAATTCAGACCCTAGTATAGCATTTACAGTTTATGTAGACCACAGGGAAATGTTTTAAAATGTATAATTCCATTTAAAAAAGCAAAATATCATTCCTTTAAAGCCAGCTTCCAGGACAGTATTAGCCTGGCCAGCCATCCGGTTTTCTCACTGTATTCAGTACTGAGGAAATGGCCTGGAATTGGGCCAGTTGCTGTGAAATATACACAATCTATTCTATACAGAACCAATCACAAGTCTAGGGGGCGGGTGTTTCGCAATGTGTCAATTGGTGAGTCAAAGTCAGTTCTAAGCAAGGTTATTATCGTTAACGAAAACTAACGAAATGACGAAAACTAGAATTGTAAAAACATTTTCATTAACTGAAATAAATAAAAACTATAATTAAAAGAAAAAAAAACGATAACTGAAACTGTATTATGTGCTTACAAAACTAACTAAAACGTATAAAAATTCAGGATAAAATTCCCTTCGTTTTTGTCTTTGTCAATGTCGGATTGATACAAAAGCAATTTATTTCCCTTGAGCAATTGTAGCTGCTGGCACCATATGATATTTAACAGTCCGTCACTTCTTGTCACTTGTCGTTTACAGTCGCCTTCTCGTCCCCACTCTACCTGGAAACATGGAGACTAAAGTTGGGAGACAGCAGCAGAGTCCTGTACGGGATTTATTTGAATATGACAGCAAAGAACATAAAAGATATGAAAAAACTAAAACTAAACTAAAACTAAGCATTTAGAAAATAACAAAATCTAAAAAAAACTAGCAAACCTGCTCTAAAAACTAATTAAAACTAACTGAATTAGAGAAAAAAAAGTCAAAATTAAATAAAACTAAACTATAAAGAAAAATACAAAACTATTACAACCTTAAGCCCACAAATCTCTTTACAACTGTTATCAGTTGTTTACTTGATTCAAAAATAAGGATTGAATTACAGATTACACCCTGTATTCTTAAATTCCTCGGATAAAAGCGTCACGTCCATCTCATGTGTGATTGGTTTACTCAGCGCCTGTTAGTCCCGCCTTCATACTTGGATTCAAGCCCCACGATTCCAGACGGATTTGTCATTGAGAAAGACTGATGGCTGGCCAGGCGAGGACAATATAAGACTAATTACTATGTGTCTGACCTGTAGTGACATGGAGATTACAGTTCCACTTTAGCAGAGGTTTCTGTAAGGTGAAGGCTTTTCTAATGTTTTTTTTTGTTATTTGATTAAAATCTCATCTTTTTGGCCTGATCTTATTATAACATATTAGAAAGCCACTCAAGTGCATTGTAAATCTACTTGTTGAAGTCAATCCACGATTCCAATTTTGCTCACAAATAATTTATTGATATTATATTTTAAAAAGCTTAAACGGCTCCAAAAACTACAGTCTGCTCTGCCCACCATGGTATATTTTCTCTGAGAAATGCCAGCACAGATTTTCCGTTTCTTCATCTTGAGCTGTGCCTTGGTCTTATAACGTTCTGGAAAACCCCGTTATTATGAGAAGTGGAAAATATTTTCAGTTCATTATGAAACTACAACAGTGTACAGATAGGAGGCATGGATAAAACTGTTATCATAATGAAAATATCAGGTGATATTGATCATTACAATGATCAATGTCACACAGTTTCACATTTGAAGGCTGATTTTTCATTCTGAGTTAGTAATTGTTTTAGAAATTAAAAATAATTGTAACAATGTAATATTTTTAAAAAATATGGCAAATTAAGTGAAAGATGAAACACTGAAACATCCTGTATCCAAAGAAAAATGGATCAAGTTATACTGTTAAAATGATCATTAATGATTTTCATTTTACTGCCTTCCATATATGTAATGAAGTAATTTAGGTAATTCACGACAAACACTATTTAACTTGATTATTTAATAAAACCATGCATTATTCTAATTTTATTTCATTATTTCATTGAGCTCTATTTGGGATATAGAATAGAAAAGATCTTTATTGTCACTCTCACAGGAACAATGAAAATCAGTTTATTAGCTCTGTTCTATTTAGCAGCAAAAACACTATAAAAATAAAAACATTATTAAAATTCATACAAAATACTGAAAATATAGACATGTGCAAAAAGCTACAGAATAAAATATTAAATATACATATGGTACTAAAGTACTACAAAAACTATGTAAGTATACAAAAGCTAACTATACTACAGATGGGAAATATATACAATAAATAAGGATAAATACAGGTAATATAGGATGGGTAATGTGGGAATGTAATATTATGTTTAATAATGCAAATAGTGATATCCATCAGCTGGTTCTAATCTGTCTACAGTACTTTTCCAAATAACTGTGAACTAAAATCGTCATGCAGATCATGGATTGGGATTAAAAACATCATGATTTAACCTTTGGACAGATCAACAAGCCCTCATCTTTATCCTCATCCTCATCCTCCTCATCCTCCATCAGGTCAGATGTCACTGCCTCTTTCCATTCCCACACAGTGGTGGCATTCCACAGCATTCCAGAATGCTTAGCAGAGATGTTTCCCGTGGAACTGGAGTGCTGAGAAGATCGGGTCACATGAACAGAAATACAGTGAAAACCAAAGATAGAATCAAAACACAGAAAGAATAGACTAGAAAACATTCTGACGGATATTTTTACTGTGTCATTTTTATTTTTATCCACATGGTTTATAGACGTTAAAAACACGCATCAGTGTGGGACTGAGTTAAAGGGACTATATGTGGTATTATCAATAGAATAAAGAGCTCTAAAGTTAAGCCAAAGATGGTCATGTATTGGATTGTACAAATATGAACTGAATGTATTTACACTGATGGTTCTATAGATTTATGTGACCACTAGAGGGAGTAGTGAGTCACTCTGCTGGTCTGCTATGTGAGGAAAACTAACGTTACAGGGGTTTTAACCAAAGCATCAGAAAGTGACTAGATCTGATGAGAACCACTAAGAAACAACTTTAAGAGTCAAAGAAACTGATAAAATCTAGACGTACTGTTGTTGTTGTTTTCTCCACTGGACACAGCTCTAAGTGAAAACTGGGTTCCTACAGGTTTCTACAAGTTAAATTTAGGCCTTTTTAAGACCTTTTAAAGAATACTTCGAACATAATTTAATGCCCATTTCAGAGGAATTGGGGACTCCTTGAGTTTAGGAAAATGCATTACTTTTCATCAGCAGAGATTGAATATTACATACATCCTATACACAGAACTGAATGTTCTGTGATAATTTCTGCAAAGTTAACAATAATTGGTTCCTAATTAGCTCCGCCAAGGACAACAGAGGTTATGTTTTCATAGGGTTTGTTTGTCTGTCTATTAGTGAGATAACTCAAAGTTTTGGAAGGATTTTGATGAAATTTTCAGGAAATCTTGATACTGGCACAAGGAACAAATGATTAAATTTTCCAAGTGCTTTTCTAGTTTCAGTATAAACTGTTGGGTTGGAACGGGTGGAACTGAGTCGACTAACATTACTTTCTAGTTTGGACATTTACCAGACACATTTAAACACAGTACAGCCAAGTTTATGATAACATAACCCAAGACTTACCATATTAAATTTAATACCTTTTAAGACTTTTTAAGGTATTAAATGCAAATTTGTATATTCAAGACTTTTTAAGACTGTGTGGGAAACCTGGAAAAGAATGGAGTTTGATGATGAAATGGTAGTGTGTCTTCTACCTGAGTGAATTTGATTCTGAGGCTTATGAAGGTATAAAGTTATTATGGGATGATATTATCTTTAAGTTGGCTGGTTGTTAATATACGGTTCAGATTAAATAGTCAAGTATGTTTATATGACATTTAAGGGAGAGGGAGTGTGGTGGAGAGGTGATAGAGATATTGATGATGATGATGATGACTACACCTTAGTGCCGGCTAGTGCCTCTGGTCTGACTAGCTTGTGTGCTTTTATTGTGTGTTTTTTATTGTATAGGCTAGCTATTTATTTTCTGGTGGCTATGTGTTTTTTATTCATATATTATGGCTATGTCACTTTTTATTTACTTATTCTTATTTGTCTCATTTGTGTGTATGTATGTATGCAGGCAGTGGAGTTCACAGAAGTTCCTTTGGGATCAATAAAGTACATATCTATCTATCTATTAGTCTGACTAAAACTGGACTTTAAAAGTGCATGTAAGTGTGTTGGCTCGTCTGAAATTGAAGTTTTACTAGTTAGACTAACACATTTTTTTCCCATTGTCATGTCATTTTACCTCAGGGTTGATGACTTGGTAGCTCGCAGTTGACTACTGTGGTCTGTTGTGATGTTGGTTACCAAGCTGAAAGAGTGCATATTACCATCATTGTTGTGGAAGCGACATGATTCCAACAATTAATCGATTACACTCCCGTGCATGTACACAGGGACAAAGACAACAGTCCAATTAAACAGTAGCTCCAATAAGGTGTGCATGTAAACGTACTGACCTTGTTTGTGCAATTCCAAACACATCTGTAGTGCAGCTATTGACAGTACAAACCGTTCAGAAAACAGAGGTGATTTATGTTTTTTCTGTCTAAAAACAGGGCTAAGCTAACAGAGCTATAATGTAAACTATCAGCTGATGCGGCATGTGAAGATTATAAAGACGGTGTTATTTTAAGAGATTGTCAAAATATGCATCCGTGTTTTAGTTTGAAGAAGAAAACTTGATGGTAGTATAATTCAGACGTGTGTAAACAATGAGCTTTATATTTTATTCAGTGAGTGATACAGTCTGTGGATACATAGCATTGACTCATTGGTGGTTTTGGTCTATGTTCCTGCTGTTGTTGAGAGAGTGGAATATCAATGCCACATATAACACCTTTAAACTCTAATCATAATCATAATAATTATATCTATTTTTATATTGCATTAAAAACACTGAATTAAAAGTACAAAACGAGCTCCATAAGAATGATAAACACAAACAGTAAACTAGAATGGCTGAAATCACATCAGTTTTAAAGAACTCACTCTCTTCTTGTGGTCTTTAACAGATGTGGTGTTTAACACATCGGTTAGTGATGCTGCATTAATAAGGAAATGAATCATAATACTGATGTGTCATATTCAAATGTAAATTTGCTGAAAACACGAATACGACTGAGTCATTTGCTTTATATTTTAAAAGCTTCACTGACTCAGATTAACTGATTTTACGTCTTGATTGTTTTTATCCCCCGTTTCTACAAGGATTCTCAGCTGTGTTGTAAAGGAGGCATTGACGTCGAACAGAGCTGTGTTCTGTGATCCAGGGTCCTGGGGGATGAATACGAGAGAAAAATATCGGTTATATATCATAGGTACTGACAGAGCTTTGATATGATCACAATTTTTTGGCAGAATTTGTAGCAGTATTTGACTTGATCATTGTGTTGGAAGTAGTAGAGCAGGGGTGTCAAACCTGCAACCCTTCAGCCAAAACAGGACCGCCAAAGGTTCCAATCTGGCCCAGGATGAATCTGCACAATACAAAAATGACACTGAAGATATTAACAGTCAAGGGTGTTGAACTGGTTTTAGTTTAGGTTCCATATTCAGACCAGTTGTGATCTCAAGTAAAATAACAGCATAATAATCTATAAATATTGACTTCAAATGTTCTTGCGAAAAAAATATTATAGCATTATCCTTTAACAGTTAATGTCAATAACCTGAGCAAATATGAACAACTTGACATGTCTAAAGAAAATTCAGAGCAATTTTAACAAGTGGTTCCAGGCACAACAAACCCCGCCCCTTTACACATATTGTAGCTTATTTTGGCATCAATCCAGCTGATGTTGTCGTCACATCTATGCATGTGCTGATGTCAGCATATCAGTTGCCTCTAAATATGTGCCAAGTTTGAAGTAAATTGAAACAAAATTAATGTTTTTATAGGCATGTGAAATTTTGGCCATTATAAGTAAATGGGAGAAAAAAAAAAGATTTAAAAAAATTCATAAAAAAATTTAACTTTGACCTACTTTTCTCAAAATGTTACCACATCTATTCTGGATCACTGGAAATCTATAAACCCAATTTGGTATGAATTTAATAGTTTTGCTGCTACAGACATGGGAAATTTCATCCATTATAAGTAAATGGGGAAAAAAAAAAAAGATTTTCAAAATTCATAAAAAATTTGAACTTTGACCTACTGTTCCCAAATTGTAATGAAGTGTTCTATGTTACTGGCAATGTATAAACCCAATTTTGTATGAATTCAACCGATAGTTTTGCTGCTAGTGTAGCTGCAGTTCCTTAAAACTCTATTTTGTGTCCAGTTCTTGAGCTAGTCATTGACGTGAGACTTCTTTGAAAGTTTGAATTATTTACTGAAGAAAATGATTCACATTACAACAAAAATATTGCAAAAAATAAAGAATCTTTCATCCATTACAAATCAGTAAAGCCTTGTAGTCACGGTCAAAGACTGTTGCGCTCTGACCCCTCTACTGGCCCCCCTGCAGCTTACTGCTTTAACAAGTAAGACAATGCATATTCATAACCAAGCATATTAAAGATTAATGCAACAAATTAGGTAACAGTTATTTCTTTTAACTTTTAACCTAAACATTGTACCTTACAAATTTAAACTATTTTACACTAATTTGCATTATGGCTCTAACAGCTAGTGTTAACAAAGAAAGAAAGAAAAAAAAAAACAAAAACAAACAAACCGAACCAAAAACATTACCCCTTGCCTCTCCTTTGGAGGGTGGGCTAACAATTTAATGCCTGTTACTGAATTTTTTGCACCTTTGTAGATTTGATCCATAATACACATGTATAAATAATAAGTTGAGGCTAATAATATTGTTACAATTGCACTTGTGTTCCCTAAGAAAAATTTGTTTTTTTCAGGTTATTCACATCATTTTTTGTTTGGATAGTTTATAAATGTAAATATTTTCATAATTTAATGTTATTTTTTGCACTGAAACAAATAAAGAGTTGGAACTTGTCATTATTTATTGGGTATTTTCCTATTATTTTACTGGTCTGAAAAGAAAACAAAATGAGTTTGAAACCCCAGTGGAGGTTTGTGGTGTTGTTGGACTGGTCTGTGTCCAGTTTTTTTCTTTTCCACGTCATACTTTTCTCTTAACTGATCCTAGTCTTTGTTCTGTGTCACGTTCACTGTCCTCCATGTTTATTTGACTTGCCTTCATGGTAATTTCCGGCCTTCACCTGCATGGAAGAACACAAAAGATCCATAAATGAGCTCCAGTGAAATAAGCATCATCCTATCACAAATCTAAATCACACACACATCTGCTTTGCAATCAGTGTGTGTTACAGTGAAAACAGCAAGTTAAACTCTGTGCAGATCAGCCATGAAAAACAGTAACAGATGCTGTGTGGGGTTGTGTGTGTAATGCTGATTGTGTGTAACGTTATGTAACTGCCGTGTCGTCACTGAGCTTCTGTAGTCTTAATCTCCGAGGTCAAAACAGAGACACAAGCGGGATCACACACTGACCTGCAACATAGACAACATAGAAATACACACACAAATATACACAACCCAGAGTTTCAGTCATTTAGAAATGGTCATTTTATTAGAGACAGTTACAAATGATCGAAAAACTTCAACTCCCAGGATGCATTTCAACAGCAAATATACAGTACATTCACACAATTTCAAATTCTCCAGTTTGATGCCTTTTCTTTGTGGCTACAGCAGCTGAGGCTCATGGGTATTGTAGTATTAAGGTTAAGTATGTGTCGAACTGGAAAAAGGAGATTTTTCTATAACATCACACTATTATATTTATAACAGTTTAGATTTAGAGACTCCTAGTGGCAACAATGACAAACTGGAAATTGTCTTCTCTGTGGCTACAGCAGCTGAGGCTCATGGGTATTAAGGTTAAATATGTGCAAGGCAAGGAAGGTTTATTTCTATAGCCCATTTCATGTACAAGACAATCCAAAGTGCTTTACAAAAACATTAAAAGCATTACAGCAGAAGCAATTAAAAGTATAGGCATGAGAGAAACAAACAAAACAAAACAAAATCAGATAAACAGATAAAACAGATAAAAACCTAAAAGAATAAAAACTTGATTCAAATGCTGCTGAGAACAGGTGGGTCTTTAACTTGGATTTAAATAAAGAGTGTTTCAGCTGATCTGAGGTTTTCTGGGAGTTTGTTCCAGACATGTGGAGCATAGAAGCTGAACGCACCTTCTCCATGTCTGGTTCTGACTCAGGGAACTGGAATAAAGGACATTTTTCCATAACGTCATCAAACTATGATATTTACCCCGCCCCCCAAAGGGGAGGCAAGGGGTATTGTGTTTGGTTAGTTTTTTTTTTTTTTTGCTTGTTAACACTCTAGCAACAAAACTATTGGTTGAATTCACACTAAATTAGGTTTATAGATTGCCAGTGACCCAGAATAGAGCTTATTATATTTTGGGAAAAGTAGGTTAAAGTTCACATTTTTTATGAATTTTTAAAATCTTTTTTCCCCATTTACTTACAATTAGCAAAATTTCAAATGTTAGTAGGAGTAAAACTATTGGTTGAAATCATACCAAATAGGGTTTATAGATTGCCAGTGACCCAGAATAGATGTCATTACATTTCGAGAAAAGTACGTCAAAGTCCAGACTTTTTTACGAATTATTTATTTTTTTCTTCTCATTTACTTATAAGGGCCAAAATTTGTCTATGCTGACATCAGCACACGCATAGACATGATGACATTAGCTGGATCGATGCCAAAATAAGCAACAATTCATGCGATGGGCGACACGGTGGTGCAGTGGTTAGCACTCTTGCCTCACAGCAAGAAGGTCCTGGGTTCGATTCCAACACCAGTCGACAGGGGGTGGGACCTTTCTCTGTGGAGTTTGCTCCCCGTGTCTGCGTGGGTTCTCTCCGGGTACTCTGGCTTCCTCCATAGGTGTGAATGTGAGAGTGATTGTTTGTCTCTGTATGTCAGCCCTGCGATGAACTGGCGACTTGTTCAGGGTGTACCCCGCCTTCGCCCCTATGTAGCTGGGATAGGCTCCAAGCGACCCCCGTGACCCTAGTGAGGATAAAGCGGGTTCAGAAAATGAATGAATCATGCGAGGGGCGGGGTTTGTTATGCCTGGCACCACTTGTTATTTACAGTTTTGATTTAGAGACCCCTAGTGGTGGTAATGACAAACTGGAAATTTCAAATTCTTCTGTTTTAGGCCTCTTCTCTGTGGCTACAGCAGCTGAGGCTCATGGGTATTGTAGTGTTGAGGTTAAGTATGTGTAGAAGTGGGAAAAGGAGATTTTTCCACAACATCATCAAACTGCTGAAGGGGAGGCAAGGGGTATTGTTTTTGGTTTGGTTTGTTTGTTTGTTTAACTGAATTCATACCGATTTGGGTTTATAGATTGCCAGTGACTCAGAATAGATGCCATTACATTTTTGGAAAAGTAGGTCAAAGATAATTGTTTTAAATGAATATAAAAAAAAAAAATAATATTCCCATTTATAACTTATAAGAGCCGAAATTTGTCTATGCTGTCTATGTCTATGCTGACATCAGCTGGATCGATGCCAAAATAAGCTACAATTCGAGCGAGGGCCGGGGTTTGTTATGCTTGGCACCACTTGTTATAACAGTTTTGATTTAGAGACCCCTAGTGGTGATAATGACAAACTGGATATTTCAAATTCTCCTGTTTGAGGCCTCTTCTCTGTGGCTACAGCAGCTGAGGCTCATGGGTACTGTAGTATTGAGGTTAAGTATGTGTAGAAGTGGGAAAAAGCACATTTTCAAACAACATCATCAAACTGCTGAAGGGGAGGCAAGGGGCATTGTTTTTGGTTTGGTTTGTTTGTTTATTTAACTCTCTAGCAGCAACACTATTAGCTGAATTCATACTAAATTAGGTTTATAGATTGCCAGTGACCCAGAATAGATCTGATTACATTTGGGAACAGTCAGTCAAAGTTAATTTTTTAGTGAATTATTTAAATCTTTTATTCCCCCATTTACTTATATTGGCCGAAATGTGTCTGTGCTGTCTATGTCTATGATAACATCAGCTGGATTGATGCCAAAATCAGCTACAATACTTTCAAGGGGCGGGGTTTGTTATGCCTGGCACCACTTGTTATAACAGTTTTGATTTAGAGACCCCTAGTGGTGGTAATAACAAACTGGAAATTTCAAATTCTTCTGTTTGAGGTCTCTTCTCTGTGGCTACAGCAGCTGAGGCTCATGGGTATTGTAGTATTTAGGAGAAGTATGTGTAGAAGTGGGAAAAAGGAGATTTTTCCACAACATCATCCAACTATGATATTTATAACAGTTTTGATTTAGAGACCCCTAGTGGTGGCAATAACAAACTGGAAATTTCCAGTTCTTCTGTTTGAGGCCTCTTCTCTGTGGCTACAGCAGCTGAGGCTCATGGGTATTGTAATATTGAGTTTAAGTACGTGTAGAACTGGAAAAAGGAGATTTTTCCACATCATCATCCAACTATGATATTTGTAACAGTTTGGATTTAGAGACCCCTAGTGGCACCAATGACAAACTGTAAATTTCATAAAATTTTTATTAAAGTGTGTTTTACATCTATTTTTAATCTGCAGCTGAAATCATTCTTCTCGGACTCCGCTTCATGACTGAGTTTATTAATTTCCACTCTGTCTCTTTGTCTGCAGGACTCGGAACCTCTCTGGTGGATCTCCTAGACCTCGACACACAAAGAAGATCCACTTCATCAAGAACATGAAACAGTACGATACCAGAGGCAGCAGGTGAGTTTGGTGTCCAAGAAAAAAAAAAACAGCAACATTTCTGTCTTTTTTCTTCAGTTTTCTGTCACGTGTATGTGTTTATGCGTCTGTGTCTTCTTTATATCGGTGCTTTGGGACAATTTCCCCTCAGTTTAACCCAAAAGTAGAATTCATAGCATTGTTTCCCGGTACATAAATTTAACTTTAACAGCATGTTGATGCGCAGCTCAAAGCCAGCAGAGGTAACAGTGAGGTCAGGACACTGGGAAGGAGTATTTCATGTTGACGTTTTTATTACAATTACA
Source organism: Sphaeramia orbicularis (assembly GCF_902148855.1). Lineage (NCBI taxonomy): Eukaryota > Metazoa > Chordata > Actinopteri > Kurtiformes > Apogonidae > Sphaeramia > Sphaeramia orbicularis. The sequence goes on along the minus strand of NC_043963.1, from coordinate 16,909,312 downwards.
TCGGCCGGGACCAATAAATCACATTTTCATCGTCGTTGTGATTTGAACATGCGATGTTGATAAAAAAACGTGTTTTATTTACTCACACCATGCGTTCACACTCAGCATGCGAACACTTGAACAATCAGATGGAAGTGTCAGCGACTCAGATTAATTGGCATCAGTTCTGTGTCCAGTGCAAGATTAGTTTGTCTGGTTATTGGAAGTCACATCATCATCGCAGGAGTGAACAGTATTATTGCACTGCTGAAACCGCCCTACGACAAACAACTGGGTAGGGTCTTAGGTATAATCAAATCATCTTGTTATAAGCGAAGAAATGAAAATCGGGAAATGAGGTAAGCACATTGGGAGTAGTTTCCATGAAATCATAGAAAAAGAGAAGCCACTGAAGAACTACAGAAAAAAAGAAATAAACCCAAACTGAAAGGAACTGTGCCTATAACAAGCAACAAAATAAACACAAAAATCACCCTGCACAATGTATCACTGATTTAAGAGGATTTGGGTGTGATCTAATGGCATAAATAGAAAAAAGTAATCACAACCTCAGTTATATGGTAATGTTTTAGATTTACTGATGCCTAGAGGAGGGTTTTTTGTATTTTTTAATTATAAAGTTTGCATGCAAGGCTTGAAATTTCTGAATGGGTAATTGCGTATTTTAATAACTAAACATGGAAACTCGGGTAGAAACGAATTGCATTCTCATTATTGCTCACGGTAATCCAAACAAGCAACAAAATAAACACAAAAAATGACAAGAACTACCAAGAATAACCACATAAACTTAATAATGACTTAACACCATAATTTATGCTACTGTATTGAGGCTTAAAACAGGCTTTTCTTGGCAAATATAAGCAAATTCTGTTTATTAGACACAACAAAACCAGTTATTTTAGACTTTTTATTGTTAAATTGAGAAGCTGGGTCTGTGGGTTCCCTTTTAAAATAAGTAACATTGTTCCTTTTTTGGAATATTATGCAAACCAGTGTGTTATTTCGCTAATTAAATATTGATTAATATGATTAATATTAATAGCTGGTTTTATCGTCTTTAAATCAACCCATAAAGACCCAGTGCTACTTTTGTGGCAGTTCCAAATGAATTTTTCTTTCTATTTAATCTTTCTTAACTGATTTATCACCATTTATTGTAATATTATCTTGTGTGTTTTGCATTTTTTCAGTGAAAATCAGGTATTTTCCTATATTTAATTTACTGATCATGCACTTTAATCATTCTGATATTACATTTGAGGGTTATTATATCAAAAACGTAAAAAAAAATTACTTTTCCAGTAAAATATATCATTAAACAAGTGTCACCAACAAGTTGTCATTTATCGAAATACGTAGATTTTACTAGTGAATCAATGTTGTAGAAGATGATGGTGTTTCCATGGTAACTAATAAGCCTCTGAACGTCCAAATGGGTCATATCTGATGACCATGAAAAGATGACAAACTGTATTTTACATCAGTTATTAACATGTATTGATAGAATTAGTCAGATATTAAACATTTACATCAGTAGATGGTTTGAGTCACCAGTGGCTGTTCTTGTTTTTATGGGTTAATAAAATAAATGAATTTACCATGTGTCAAAGTGCAATTTTACCCCATTTTCATTCCTACTCCATCTACTGCATGACCCTGAAAACTGTTTCAAATTCAGAAAAGGCTGAGGTGGAGGTGACAAATGTCCAGGAAACCAGAGTAGTTCATGGGTTTCCATAAAACAGAGAATCACCAGACACTAAATGTAGAATCATTAGATGCTCTGAAAGGGTTGGTTTGAGCTTTTGTACCAGTGTTACCACCTAAAAAAGTCTCATCTAAAAATAAATATCCATTTACATGTTGGCTATATTTAGAATATTTTCTCCTCTTTTCCTTTCCGTCTGGCAGTCTTTTCCCACGGGGAACTGAAGCCCTGAAGTGATCTTAAATCTATCAGATCACCGGTACACCAAGTACACCTCTGCCGACTGTGTTTTTATATCACTGTGGTGATTTTATTTACCCTATTACAGATTTACACTGACAAATAAATTACAAAGGCAGTGGTTCCATGAGGAAAAGTCTCTGCATTCAGGCTGAAAATAGAGGAACTGATAAATCTGATAAGAGACTAATACAGATTTTAGTTTCTCACACAAACTTTTCAATGTAGAGATAAAACTAATCAATTAAAAGTGTCTCTTCTTGATTATGAAGGAAGCCTTGAAAAAGGAAGTCAAGCTGTTTTCACCAACAAAATGCAGATTTTTACTCCACCTCCTGAAGGGGAGGAAAGGGGTATTGTTTTTGGGTTGGTTTGTTTGTTAACACTAGCAGCAAAACTATTGGTTGAATTTATACCAAATTTGGTTTACAAATTGCCAGTGATCCAGAATAGATCTTTTTACATTTTGGGAAAAGTAGGTCAAAGTTAAAATTGTTGAAATTAATTTTTAAACCCCCCCCCCCGCCCCCAATTTAGTTATAAATGGGCGAAAATTCACGTCTGTAGCAGCAAAACTATTGGCTGAATTCATACCAAATTGATTTCATAGACTGCCAGTGACCCAGAATGGATCTCATTACATTTTGGGAACAGTAGGTTAAAGTTGAAATTTTTTTCATGAATTTTTAAAAATCTTCCGGTTTACTTATAATGGGTGAAATGTGTGAGAGGCTGGGTTTGTTGTGCCTGGTACCATTTGTTTCATATTTGTTAATTGTGCTGTGTATTATTAGCATCATTGGTGCATTTCATTACAACTGATATGAGTATGTCTACACCTATGATTTGATTTAATTTAGAGATTTATTCCAAACATGCAATGAAATTTAACATACATGCGAATTAGCAAAACATACATAATAATACAAATATCAAGAATCATAACTGTCTTAGACAGAAGAACAGCACAATAGTTCCATTTACATGTCTGAAAAGGGGCGGGAAGAAGTGCAACTTAGCCTAAAAAATGTATGTTTTAGTGTTCAGCCGAACAATGTGAACTGAAAATTAAATATCATTTTTCCCCCAATATTACAATTTGTGAGTTTAAATGATTGTTTTCTAGCTGTAACTACTGCAAGATATGATTCAAAAATACTCTTTCCCTACGAAGCTATATGTCATGTACGACTAAAGAAACAGAGTCACAATTTATATTTTACAAGATGCAAACAGATTGTATTTAGGCATTTTCTTAATAAAATAAATAATCCAGATTTTGCAATTTAAGCATTTTTCATGATTGTCATAAAACAAAACCTCAATTAATCGAGTCGATTCAATGTATTTCCCGGCCCTATTTTAGCGTTTAGTATCACTTTGATGTTTCATTAATGGTTTTTGCTTCCAACACTATATTGATTCTGTGGTAAAAGTGCGCAATTAATCAAATATTAATAATCTCTGTATCACTCTGCACAATGTATCACAGATTTAAGAGGATTTGGGTGTGATCTAATTACACAAATAGAAAAAGTAATCACAACCTCGGGGATATGGTAATGTTTTAGATTTACTGACGCCTACATTAGGGTTTTTTTGTATTTTTAATTAGAAAGTTTGCATGCAAGACTTAAATTTCTAAACGGGTAATTGCATATTTTAATAACTAAACACGGAAACTCAGGTAGAAACAAATTGCATTCTCATTATTGCTAACGGTAATCCAAACGTGACTTTTTCACAACAAATTGTGCCGCTTTACTTCGTATTCACTCTGTTTTGTCTCAACTCTGATTGTGGAGGTACTTTGTTTCTCAGTCTTTCTTGTGCAGCAGTTAAACAGATGTCTTCTTCTCTCTTGGAGTCTGGTCAGTGTCATTTGTTCTCTTCTTCCTCTATTGTGTTCTATTCTGGTCCTTCCTCTCTCTGTATATAAATCAGACCTCTGGGTCAAAGAACACAGACTGCTCATCAGATAATAATAGAGAAGGAGCTGATAGTTTAAAATAGAAGAGCAGAGGAGCCTTCTGTAGTTCAGTCACACAGCAGAGTGTGTTTACACAAACAAAGACCAAGCTCAAGTCAAACCCTGCTGTGGCCACGGCTGTCACCACCATGAAAAAGTAGCTGATAAGTAATAGAGCAGTAGTTTATTTATACACATACAGTAGATTTAATGAAGGAGAAGGAACATATGGCACTGAACACTGGGACACATCAATGAAAAGGACATTTCTGTTTGTTAGAGTTTGGAAACAAAAACCTGCACAGACCAGATCTGATATAAATAACACAAATATACACAGAAATGACCAGAGTTGTGCAAGTTACTGCCGAACTGTAACACATTACAAATTACTTATTACTGTTATTTAAAAGTAATTTCTTAACTTATAGTATTACTGTCTCAGAATTGTGATGCGTTTACATATAGACTCTTGTCATAATTGGCGCCTGCGCAGTAGAACCCCCACCCCCCAACTTGATAAAGAATTCTAACTAGTCATAGAAACGTTAGCTTACCATGTCATTGCTGATCACAGGGATCATGCTAACTAGCTGTAAAGCAGGTTAGGGTTAGTAATGAGCATACGTCAGGAAATAGAACTTTCCTGACGCATTTTTGATTCCTTAAAGTCTCATGGTCTTGCTGTTCATTTTTTTTAAAAATTTGAGCAATTAAATTCTGGGCGAAAAGTGTTGTAATGCAATGAACATGTATCGAGCAAAATATTACTGAAAATTGATTAGTAATGCCTTACACTACTGCGTTACAGCAGGGAAGTAATCTGTTACTGTAACGCATTACTTTTATACCGCGTGACTCCCAACACTGGAAATGACAGGTCATAATGACAGGTACCAACAGGCTAGACAATAAGAAAGAAATGCTGGTTTTTTTTTTTTGTTTTTTTAGTCTTTCATTGAAGAAATTCCATTTTTTTCACTCTAGTTTGTACACACACAAATACACAAATAGGACCAGTACACATGCACTTAGGCTCCGTCCACACGAAGACTGTTTCGGTCATATCCGCAAAAGTTTTGTATTGGATAGGCCTTTCATCCACATAAAACCAGCGTTTTCAGTCACTGAAACTTTTTGAAACCAGGTCCCAGAGTGAATACATTTGAAAATGCCGGTTTAGTGTCTCGCCTGTACGACCAAACTGCAACTTTTCTAAAACAATAATGTCATAGCCCCGCCTCTCTAACCTTTCACCACGGAAGTAAGACACCACTTCACAACAACAACAACAATGGCGGACCACAGAGTACTGCTCATGCTACAACAGCTGTTGAGCTTATTGGAAATATTGAATCAAAATCTTCAGCCTCTCTTTCATTACAATGAGCAACAACAACCATAGCAACAATATTCACTACATGCTCTTGGATCTACCACAGAGAGGCAACCAGGAGGAAATACTGGATCAGACCCTGTAGAACTAAGCAAGTTGGTTATCTGTGGGGATGGGTCAGTGTGTTTTTACTGCTGTTGTAACCAAATAATTCCTGCAAAGGATCAAAAAAGTATCTATCTATCTATCTATCTATCTATCTATCTATCTATCTATCTATCTATCTATCTATCTATCTATCTATCTATCTATCTTTCTTGAAACGACTGTGTTTACGTAGCACTTTTTTTGAAAACGACAAAGAAGAAGATCGGATAGGAAAAGATATGGTTTTATGTGGACATGGCCTTAATGTGTAGAAAGGGGTCAGAGTGAATAGGTTGGGTGCCCTGGGCAGTTGCGGAGGGTTTGGTGCTTTGCTCAGGGGCACCTTGGCAGTGCCCTAGCAGTGAACTAGCACTGCCCCCAGTTTCCAGTCCACATGCATTAACTTGTCTGGCATAAGACTTGAACCGGTGACTCTGATTTCCCAACAATGTAGCCACTGCCGTCCCCAATATGTCAAATAAATTCAATTATGTGAGGTTTTACTTTATGAAAGTCACAAAAAATGCCTCAATTGTAATGTTTTGATTATTCTTCTGGAGACCTTTCATGTTAAGCAAAAATTCAATAAGAAACCATGTTTGTTTCTTGTAATCAATGAACTGGGAGTGTGTTTTTCCAGTTCTATTAGTAAACCAAGTATTTTTGAGTCATGTTTCTTCTTCAGTTATTGTAGCCAGAAAACAATTGATTTTAATCCTAAACTGTGCATCAAATTGGAAAAAATAATTGTGTTTAAGTGTTTTGGCCATATGACGTACCTCTATTCTCATTATGAGTAATATTGAAATGTCGTATCCAATCACAACTCAAACAGAAAATGATGTGAAAAATAGTTTCATCCATTTGTTTTTGTGCAAATGAATGGAGATCATTATCGCTGTCATATGAAATAAGTGGGTCAGCTCAAGATTAGGCGGTAAGATGATTCTGTTATGATGGTGATGGGCCCAGATGTTTCCCTTCAAAGCGTCGTGGATATAAATGTTGATCATTTCGGCGGTTATCTCAGTCGTTCTGGATTCCGGTCTCAGTGGATCAGACGGTATGTCAGGATTTTTTTTCTTTGAAGCCGATGACGGAATAACGCGTCCCCTGTGTTTGGAAACGTGTTGTGATAAACATACATAAAATTCGGAGTCACGTCGTCAGCGTGCGGTAATGATGCTTCTGTTCTGTTTCCACTTTGACTCCCCACAGATTTCCTGCTGCTGACTTTCCCATGGATCACTGTGTTTATGTGTGTGCGTGAGTGTGTGTAATTCACATGTATAATGTGTCTCGTGGGATGAAGGTTAAAAGGCAGCAGAAGAAAAACAAACACTCAGTAATTTCAGATAAACTAATGGCTGTGTGTGTTTTCAGCAGAACTTTGAGATCATTTATCTCTTGATTTCATTTGGCTGTACCACTGAACTCTGTATGAGAAGGTCAACTAGGGCTTGGATTAATTGCTTTGCTCTTCTAATTTTTTTCCATTGTGACTTTACAAACAAACTGTATGAAGCTGTAGTACTCAATATCCTGGAAATCTAATAGAAACTGTACTTCAACTGATAACAAAACCCATACAAATAATGTAATTACTGACTAATTAGGATCAGTTTAATGTCTTCCCTGATAACACTGTGCCATTTGTTGTTGTAGATAAAGCATAGAGTTTACATTTCCAGTCATAAAATCAGGGTTTTCAGACACTAACAGTAAAATACATATTGTAAACTAGACATTTATTTTATTTCTACATTATCTGTCAAAATCATAGGTTTTGGCAAAAAAGACCAGAAAAACTATGAGTAACAGAAACACTATCAGGATATTTTATGACCTTATTGTTTTTTGTTTTTTTTTTATAACATCCAATCATCTATTCATTGTTTAGTCTAAAAAAAAAAAAACGGCAATTTACCAAAGATAACACCACATAACAAGTGGTGCCAGGCACAACAAACCCCGCCCCTCGCACATATTGTAGCTTATTTTGGCATCGATCCAGCTGATGTCATCATGTCTATGCATGTGCTGATGTCAGCATATCATTTGCCTCTATATATGTGCCAAGTTTGAAGTAAATTGAAACTAAATTGATCTTTTTATAGAGATTTGAAATTTCTCCCATTATAAGTAAATGGGAGAAAAAAAAGATTTTAAAAAATCCATTAAAAAAAATTGAACTTTGACCTACTGTTCCCAAAATGTAATCACATCTACTCTGGGTCACTGGCAATATGTAAACCCAATCTGGTATGAATTCAACCAATAGTTTTGCTGCTACAGACATGAGAAATTTCACCCATTATCAGTAAATGGGGGATTAAATAAAGGTCATACAGGTCATATTTTGCTGAACCCACTTGTATTAGTCTGTGGTTCATTTATTTGTGTATTTGGACCCTAATAGTTCATAAAGTTTGAATTTGAACCCTTCAAGTGCTGCAAAGCTAACTTTCTATTCATTTTGGCAAAAATCAAGTGGATTTCTACAACTGTTTTAATTCCTGCTTAATTTGTTACGTCTATAACTAGTTATGTCACAACATTTGCACATATAAGGTCAAGACTTCAGACAAACATTTCTCCAAATACGACATAATTGTTTATCAATAGCAGCGGTTGTAATTTTAGCCGATTATCTAAAATGTTCAGTTGTTGGTTGAACGGGACAGAGCAGCACAGCCAATGACCTGGAGGGGGTGGGGCGGGAAGTGGCTCATTTGCATTTAAAGGGCCAGCGCTAAAAATGACCTTTCTGGTGTCATTACTCAGAAATAGGGTTGAAGATGGACCTGTGGAGTTGAATTAATGAAGAATTCAGACCCAAGCAGAGCATTTACGGTTTATGTAGACTGCAGGGAAATGTTTTAAAATGTATAATTTCATTTAAAAAAGCTAAATATCACTCCTTTAAAGTAAATTCTACATATTGCTCCATTAACAGCTGAGAAATTAAAAACAATCCTTTTATAACAGTCGGACTCAGTGCTGTTCCTCCTAGCCATTATAAAGTCTTGATAGTCCTACTGTATCCCATCATCACACCATCAGTTCATCATTCTCATGTAAATCTGAGGTGTGTATAGTGAAACCAACCCCCAATGGCTACATGTTTAAAAAGGATAAGTAGGTTTATGTTTCCACACACTATGAATCATTCTCAGTCTCTTTGTTTCCAGAGCCAAATGTAATGACTATAAACATTTTCTACCGAGACACGAAGCAGACGCAGGTGGAGCATGTCTGCCAATTAAATAAAAAAAAAAAAAAAATCTACTCTATGTGTGTATGTGTGTTGTCAAAACTTCAGCCCCATCTGTTTTATGGTTTAAGCACCTATACAGATGAAACCTGTTTGTGTTTCAGGATCGTACTCATCTGTGCTAAGAGGTCTCTATGTGCTGCCTTCTCTGTTCTGCCCTATGGAGAGAGCTTCTACCTCAGGTAACGGACACACATCATCACAAACATCATCACATACAGGGTTTCTGCAGGTCACTAAAAAGCATTAAAAGTCATTAAATAGATTTTGTGAAAACAAAGGCCTTTAATGGCAAAAAAAAAGCATTAAATTCAATGTCCAGATTCATTAAAAAATTAAATACACTTGATGGGAAAAAAAGCATTGTTATTCATGATTTATTTTGATTTTATAGACATTTAATAATTTTGATTGTAAGTATAGTGTGATGATTGACAGGCGTAACCCTTTGATTGGCTATTTATGGCCGATGCACTAAGTTAGAACACTGGATGCTTGGAATGCAACGTGCTGTGTACAGAAGAGCAAAGGGAATATGTGGGGAAAAATGGGAAAATGTTAGTTTCAGCAGAAGTGATTGGAGAAGGAACAATTCAGAACCTGGTTGAAGCCTGTCGACAGTAAACTGTCATAAAACTATACATAAAACTGTATCTGCAGTTGGACACGGGCATTAAATTAACGTAGCATTAAAAGGGCATTAAAAAGCATTAAATTAGATTTAGTGATACCTGCAGAAACGCTGACGTAGCCCAACATGAAAGATGTAACCTGTACATATACAGAAACAACACTAACACACCTGTAACATCAAAATGAGTGAAATGCAGGTTAAATCTGTCAGAGCCCTTGACCATGAAGATCTGGAGTTGGTCCCCAAGCGCCTTCAATGGCACCTCACTGCTCCTAATGTTCCAAATGCTAAAGATAGATTAGATTAAAATTAATCTAATAAAAAATGTATATATTTATTTACATTTTTTTGTCTGTCTGATACAGCCATACCTTTTGAAACACTTTTTCTGCAAATATTTCGTGATAGGAGTTGGGAAACTTGTGAAAATTTAAGGGTGTCTGAAAACTTTTTCCCGCTACTGTAAATACAACGCATTCATACCTTTTTCATTCATGTTTGGCCAGTTTCATGTGTGCTTTGCATTTCAAACAGAAATAATTATAAGTGATTTCATGTTTTAATTAAGTCTCTTGTGTAAGAAACAGTTTGTGGGGATTTGTGTTGCAGGACAAACTGGATAAAAGAAAACATGTCTGTACTTTTGATGCCTTTCTTGGCAGGAATAGGACAGTTTGGTGTGTAAACCCTCAGTAAAAACCTTAAAGTCTCCTGTTCCAGCACATTCAGGGTTTGAAATGGAAATGAGTGGTTGTTGTAACTGTACACACACTGAAGGAAGCGGTACTACATTGGAACCCTTTTCTGTTTTGTACACACTGTCAGTATAGAGTGAACATGTGACCACTGCAGAGGAAGTGAGATCGAACGTGTCCACTTTTCTCTTGTAGCTTACCTTATGACATCACACTCTGACCTTTGAAAGATCACTCATATTAGTCTCAGCTGAATTTATAATTTACACAGTATTTTCGAACATTATCTCTGTTGATCATGTACTCCATTCATATAGATTCTGATACTAAAGTGTGTTACTTTCCTGTTTTGTGTTCAGTGACCCGACGTTGAACCACCCACGGAGGAGGCATTCATCTGGAAACATCTCCACCTTAGAGATGCTGCCAGGACTCGAGGGCTTCCACTTGGATACCTACGGCAGGGTATGAACACAGTACGACCAGACCTGTTTAAAATTAGTATTTGATAAGCAATTTCACAACTGAGACCAGCACGTCACTGTTAAAAATCTGATTTCCAGAAAAAAACACTTAGATTAAGCTAAACTTAATTCAGTGTCTTTATTTGACTGTGTTGGTTTAATATGACGCATAATATCATTCAAGACAGTGTTTCTCCTGTCCAGAGCAACAAAACACACACACACTCACACGCACGCACACACACACCCCTTATGATATTAAGGAAAACTCTGCTGATGATCTGGTTCTAGTGTTTTCAGATCCTAAAGTCATCCGTCTCTCTCTCTCTCTGTGTTGGTCTATTGTAGTCGGTGTCGTATGCCCAGTTCTTATACCCCACTAATGCACTGGTGAGGCAGAAGCCGTCATCAACCAGCGACCTGACGCTACAGATTCCTGTTTCCAGAAGCACACAAAGCATGCAGAGCAGGAGCTGCACGTCCAAACTAAACAGTACTGTGGGACTGGACTTAGGTAATAACACACATATATACACACATAAGGACACTGGTGCTCATCATGATAATGAAGGTTTTGAGCTTAACTCTTTATTTTTAAAATTCCCACATGAACTAGAACTGTGATCTGACTAAAATTCTGAAATCAGTCATTTCATTTGTAGATGTTAAGGTCTATTTGTTATTACTTAATCGACTAACACACACTCAGATTTAATTGTTTTCCTCCACCTCTGTAGTCATAACCTAAACATTTGAAACATACAGTCGTGGAAAAAATTATTAGACCACCCTTGTTTTCTTCCATTTCTTGTTCATTTTAATGCCTGGTACAACTAAAGGTACATTTGTTTGGACAAATATAATAACAAAAATAGCTCATAAGAGTTTAATGTCAGAACTGATATCTATCCATTTTCCATGTTTTCTTGATAATAACCAAAATCGCATATATATAAATTACACTGTTAGACTTCATCAATAAATAATCACAATCCAACTTTATGGGCAAATGTGTATACAAGTATAACCAGTATAAAATAAATCATTAGTGTGTGAAATGAACTCTATCAGTGGAAGTTTTAATCACACACACACACCTTCTGTAAACTGACATAATGACACCCTATAGCAGTAACTTTCATCCTAACTGTCAGGGTTTGTTTGAGGTCAACAGTTCAGTTGTGTGTGTGTTTTACATGATTTGGGGATGTGTGATGGTCACCGTGTCCAGAAATGTATGAAAACAGAAAACTATGGATGTACAGACACAGGAACAGTAAACAAACAGTGTTGTTACAGCTGTCACATCCTGAGTGTTTTGTATTGAAACACATGTAGATGACTACACACTGTTCCATGCTCTGTTCATTCACACAGAGCCCTGTATTAAGGTCCGGACCGCTCCCTGTAATCCACAACCTTTCATTAACATGACACAGCTGTGTGTTACACAACATGCGGGACTGATAACATGTTTATATTTTTAGCCTCTTCATGACGTTTCTTCTTAACGTCTCAGACCCAAAGGAGATTTTTCTCAGGATTATTTGAGATTATTCAGTAAAATTCTACTCTGACTTGTCTGTGTATGTTTGTTTTTTAGGTCTGGAAGATTTCCCAGATTACGATCCAAACCTCCTCAGCGACCCCCAGTGGCCTTGTGGGAAACATAAGCGAGTTTTGATCTTCGCCTCCTACATGGTAAGGAATCAAAACAGGAATCAATCGCAATGTTTTTACTGCTTTAAAATACATTGAATTAATTCATGTTGAATATACCGGATTTAGTATGTTTAGCAGAGGTGTCAAACACGAGATCTTTTATGTCAAATATGCATTAACTTTTTGCGTTAGATTCAAACAAAATTCAAAGGTGTAGTTCCAGGAGTGAGTGTTACCTGCTGCAGCCTCTGTAACTAAAGAACATGGAGATTATTCATAAACAGTACTGGAAACAGGCTGACACAGTGAAATGATGCTAACATTAATTAACAGTAATAATAGAACCCAGAGGAGTTTAACGTTACCAGCTGCAACAGACGATCCACACCCTTCACTCAGCAGCCAATCACAGATGTATTCGTGCAGTTTAAAGGAGGGATATTTTGCTTTTTTAAATAGAATTATGCATTTTAAAACATTTCTCTGTGGTCCACATAAACTGTAAATGCTCTGCTTGGGTCTGAATTCCTCATTAATTCAACTCCACAGGTCCATCTTCAACCCTATTTCTGAGCAATGACACCAGAAAGGTCGATTTTAGCGCTGGCCCTTTAAATGAAAATGAGCCACTTTGCGCCCCACCCCCTTCAGGTTGTTGGCTGTGCTGCTCTGTCCTGTTCAGCCACTTGTGTTCGTTAATACAACCAACAACTGAAGATTTTAGGTAATCGGCTCAAAGTTTGGACATATTTTCAGTATGGACTACAACCGCTGCTGCTGACAAACAATTATGTCGTTTTCAGAGAAATGTTCATCAGAAGTCTTAACCTTATATGTGCAAATGTCGTGACACAACTAGTTATAAAACGTAACAAATTCAGCGGGAATTAAAACGGATCGTAGAAATCCAATCGATTTTTGCCGACATGAATATAAAGATAGCTTTGCAGCACCTGGAGGGTTCAAAGTCGAACTCTTTGAACTATTTAGGGTCCAAACACAAATAAATGAACCAAAGACTAATAAAAGTGAGTTTAGCAAAATATGACCCCTTTAATTGGATTCTGTGGTTAAATCTGTCTGCATGTTGAAGGTGTTTCCCCCTTTGTCATAATGGAAGCTCTGCCAATGTTGCAAATGGCTCTAGTGTCATCTTTACAGTTAAAATACAACCATACGTTAGAACACCTCAGAACCCAAATGCAGAAATGATGCAATGACATCATGGAACCGATAAAAGGAGTAATTAAGCAAGCAGACTAACGATCCCAGTGAACTGAGCTACTAGGAACCTCCTGGGTTCTGGATTCCCATCCCCAGTCTCCAGCCAGAGGAATATCACCTTTCTCATTGACATCCCAGACCAGTGTCTTCTCCGCTCGTCTCTCTATGGGACTGGGAGCTTGGTCCTGAACCAGTACTTCTTTGAGGACAGTTGTGGTGCTGTTAAATCTGGTCCTCCTCATATGGGGTGTCAAAGTCATTTTAGTTCAGGGGCCACATTAAGAAAAATTTGATCTGAAGTGGGTCGGACCAGTGAAATAATAACATAATTATATATAAATAATATCAACTCCAAACTTTCTGCTATGTTTCAGTGCGAAAAAAAGTAAAATTATGCAATAAAAATGTTTACATCTACCAACTATTCTTTAAAACAATGTGAATAACATGAACAAAATAAAATTTCTTATGAAAACTAAGTGGAATTTTAACAATATTATGTCTCAGTTTGTCAGTTTAAGATCCTTTCCAAATGTTCATATTCTATTAGTTCATAACTAACATAATTTTTGTACAATCCCAACAAAGGAACAAACATTATTAAACAAGAGTGTTAAATAATAATAAATAAAATATAAACAAAAAACAAAAATGAACCTCTGCCATATCTGCATTTGAATAAATACCTAAAATTATCGATACAGTACTTTTTAATATTGATATAGTATCATGAAATGAAATATTGCAATATATTGCAGAACTAATATTTTCTTACACCCCTAAAAATGACATGAAAATGTTTAAATTTACAAAGAGAAAAATTTGGAGTTGTGAGTATTTATAAGTTGTTATGATAGTATTTTACTGATCCCACTCACTTGAGATTAAATTGATCTGTATGTGGAACCTAGGGCTGCTCGATTATAGGAAAAAAAAAAAATCACAATTATTTTAGCAATAATTGAAATCACGATTATTAAAAACCTATTACTAAAAACCTTATTTGTTAACCTTAAAGTTGTTTATTTTTTTCTAGCAAAACAATGTAAAATATACTCTTTAAACATAAAGCTTTTAACCACTAAAACAAAGTATGTTCACTTTTGTACGAAACAAAAAAATCTTTGAATGCAAATAAGTGTACTGTAAATTCAAGTATGTTTCCTTTTGTAAATAAATAGTGCACTGTAATTAAACTGCTATAGACTTGCCATAGAACTGTAGCAATAAAAAAAAAAAAACTCACGTAAAGTGCAAATTATAAATTCAAGTATGTTCAATGTAGTATGAAACAGTAAATTCAGTGGCGTGCCGTGAGGTTTCAGTTCAGGCCTTCTGTATACATCAGCCATCTAGAATACGCACGCTAGGGTTATACGGGTTAGGTTAGGTTAATACGGGAGTTGCAGCGTAAAGAGATTCGGAGACTGAAGATTGCATTGCGGGCGAAGTTGTAAACGGAGTTGTTTTTATGTGTTTTAGTTTTTCATAAGATTATGATAACAGCGGCGGTGGTTAAACTATAGATGGTTAAAAAGGTTTGTTGTGTTAGCAGTCGGTGCGGACACAACTACGAAACACTTTTTGCATGTGATGTGTTTTTGCTCTTCGTCTTCTTCATCAAACCCAAAGTGATTCCATACAATTGAATTTGACTTGCCTTTTTTGTTTACCAAGCACTTCTGCTGTGATTCTCTTGCCGTTTTTCCAGGTCGCTAGGTACAACTGTCCTCTTGGGGTGGACCTGCCGGCTAGCTGGCAGCAGTAGCTTAGAGGGGGGCGGGGCAGAGCAGCTCATGGGAGCTTGCGTGCGTGTGAATTAAACAACTCAAAATTAATAATCGCTTTTTCTCGATTACATAATTTTTGTAATCGTTGCGTGTAATAATCGAAATCGTAATCGAATTTCGATTAATTGCACAGCCCTAGTGGAACCTGAACTAAAATGATTCGTATCTTCAATGTAATTTTTGCATTTCACAAATTCATCCCAGGGGCCAGACTGGACCCTTTGGTGGGCTGGATTTGGCCCCCGGGCTGCATGTTTGAGACCTCTGATCTAAACTGAGTGAAAAAGGTCCAAGCGTGAGGAAGTGGAGGGGAAATGACTTTCACTGGCTGCTTTTGACGTCCTGCCATACCTCGTGTCACTGGGCTGCCAGAAGAAAACCAGTCCTCCACGGAGACCCCAGGGCTTTGGATCAGTGCTGCTGGGACATAAACCAGGGTCTGATCAAATCGGACTGAATTACCTGAGAGAGGATGGATCAGGAGCATATATTAGAGTTGAACATCTAAAGGAGAACAGACGATGTTTTAACAGTGACACAGTTTACGTCCTCATGAAGTTCATTTACATTCACTGCCTATTGTTTACACTTTAAACGTCTGCCAGCCATTCACTTCTAAACCAAACTAATCCTCTTTACTCCGTTTCTCCTCTTCCTTCTCTTTGTCTTTGCCATTTCTTTGTTTCTTTTTTCCTCTTCCTTTTCTCCTGTCTCCCCATTCATGATTCATCTCTTCCTTTATTTCTATTTCTTGTTATCCGTTTACACTTCTCACCTTTCTCTCATCTTTTCTTTCTCTTCTTCCTCATGTTTCCATCTTTGTTTCTTCTCTTCCTCCTCTTTTTACTTCATTTGTCTTTCCTCTTCATCTCTGATTTCTTCTCTATGTTGTCTTCCTTCACTCTTTTCCATTTTCCTATTTTCTGTTTCTCTTCCCAATTTTTACTGTTCTGTTCATGTTCCCTCTTCCTCCGCTTGTTTTCATCTTCCTTCCCGTCTTCCTCTTTACTTTGCATTTGTTTTTTCCTCTCTCCCGTCATTTATCTTTTCTGTTTGTTTCTGTCTCTTCATTATCTCCTGTTTACTTTTTCCTTTTCCTCTTTACTTTTCATTTCTGTATTTCCTCTCATCTCCTCTTTTCTCCATTAATATTTCTTGTCTTCAATTTTCTTTTCACTGTTATCTGTATTTCTCATTTTTCTTCCTCACATTCTCTCCCATTTCCTCTTTTCTGTTTCTTTCTCCTTTTCTTCCTCTTTTTACTTACCTGTTTCTTCTCTTCCTTCACTCCTGTCTTCTTTTCCTCTTTTATGCTTATGTTTCTCATCTTCCTCCTTTCTTGTCTTTTCTTCTTTTCTGTCCTTATGTTCCTTCTCTCCCATTTCCTTTTTCCTGTTTGCTCTTCTTTGTTATCTCCTTTATTTGTTTAATATCTCCTCTTCCTCTGTTCTTATTTTTTTCTTGCTCTTTCTTCTCTCCCTCAGACAACAGTAATTGAATACGTGAGGCCGTCGGATCTGAAGAAAGACATGAACGAGACGTTTAAGGAGAAGTATCCTCACATTAAACTCACTCTCAGTAAAATCCGCAGGTAAACCTTCAGCCAGATCAACGTTATCACTGAATAAACACTATCGCACACAGAGACACTTGGTGTTAAACCTCCTGTGTCTGTTTCAGTCTGAAGAGGGAGATGAGATCAGTGAGCGAAGACTGTGGCCTTCAACCCGTCACCATCGCGATGGCTTTCGTCTATTTCGAGAAGCTGGTTCTGCAGGGACGACTAAATAAACAGAACAGGTACACAAACAACACAACTGAGAAACACTGCAGAATAGCTGCATTCAGTCGGTGTAATAACAGAACAACTGCTAAATTTAACACATAAATCAAATACAGTTGGATCAGAAATATTCAACCCCCCCAAAATTTTAAAGATTTATCAATTAAACTTTTCTCAAACAGCAATATTCTGCTTTGGATGACCTCTTTAGGGGTTGAGTGATAAATAAAATCAACACAAAAAATGCATGATGTAGTATTTGTGGGCAACAGTATATTTAGTTAAGTTATCCGTATCACAATTATTCAACCCCTATATATTATTGTTGTTTTTAAAGGTTTCTGACACTTTTTTATGGCCTAAAGTGGAAATTAAACATAAGTAATGTTCCTTCATTTGCAATGTCTGTTGTTAAAATGATTCAAGTCTGAATCTATAAATTTTTGTTTTGTTGTTTAATGAGTTTTTTATCATTTATTGTCATAATCTTTCAATTACATTACTAACATGTCTTCAGATGAGGGGGCTGAATTTTTCTGATTGCAAATGTGTGTGAATATATATATATATATATGTGTGTGTGTGTGTGTGTGTGTGTATGTAAAGCTAGGGGAAGGAGTGAAGTCTAACTGGTTAAAGATTCAATCACTGTCAGAGTTGGTGATTAAAAGTTGCAAAAGTTGTTTTACATTTGCTTTTTATAATCGTCAATATTTCTTTGGTTCTATATTATCTTAACATTAATTCATGTATTCATGTGTTAATAACATTTTTTAGGTATCATTATGAAATTTTCAGTACCGTGTAATAATAACCATCTGTCCCAGCATACCTCACTCTAAGAGCTGAAGACGTTACATGACTTAATCAAAACTGATTAACATGTTGTGAATAGCATCAGAGGTCACATATATAATCTAGACTGTCTTTTCCCAGAGTCCTGCAGTATTCTCCTTGAGGCTACAGCTCCCTCTTGTGTCAGTTTTTAGTCATTGCAACAGCGGAAAAAAGGAATTGATAGTCAGGATGATAAGATGATTTGTAGGTGTTTGTAGGTGTTCAAATTATCTAAAAAGAAGGAGATTAAAACCATGTAAAATGTAATTGGACACAAAGAATGAGTTGTAAACAATTTCATAAAAGAAAATGACAATGAACAGCACTATCCTAAACCAACATTAGGTTAGTTGATTTGGTTTTAATAACCACACATATGTCCATCTAGTTTAGTTGTGTGTCTATTTTTTTTAAGGCTATGTACATATTTCTTGTGTTTTCCTGCTGTATCTGAAGAAAAGAGAATGAGAAATAAATATATATGCTCTTTTCAACACTGCAAAAACAACAAAGCTAAAGGTGACCCAAGAGTTTTTCACAGTCCTATATGTAACAGTGTGTGTGGGGGGGGTGTCTTAAGAAAGGGGTTTGAACTTTTGAATTGTGTTTTTTCAAAATGTAGCTTGCTTGAACCATTTTTCCGGGATCTCCAACCCTACCTTTAAGTTTATACAGTAATTTCTAAGTTTTGGTTTTTGTAAAATATAACAACAACACTAGACAGGTTTATTCCTATTTAATGGTATATTTTATGTGACTGATGGACAGTGGATGTTTTCTGTTTTCTTTGTAGTTCTCTGCTTCACACATTGGTTTTTATTTACAGAAAGTTGGTGTCAGCTGCCTGCATCCTATTGGCTGCCAAAATCAGCAGTGACCTCAAGAAACAGGAAGTCAAACACCTCATAGACGTGAGAGTCACACCCATACACACGTTGCACTAACATGAGTCATGTCTGTAACCATGACATTACCACACCATTATACAATAACGGTAAGTATCCAGTGATGTTTAGTTTAATGGGGTCAGTTCACTTTGGAAAACGGATTCACTTCAATATAATAAACACCCGCCCACAAACAGAGTCAGGTGATGTGAGACGATGGCGTTGACCTCTGTCAGTCGGATCATGTTGCTCGTGCTCAGATGTTTGAAGCCGATTTACCTTAGCAGGTGGAACTCAAACCCGCTGACGGAGAAAAGTGTCCTCTCCTGCAAACCTTTAACAGATGACAACATGACTGTCGACCTTTACATCAAACTGACAACACTGAACTCAGCTGTAACATGTACCCGTGAACCTGCAGCACATTAATACACGAGATTTAAACACAGTAAAACCAATACGAGAAATGTCAGTGTACATGTTTTTTGTGTGTCTGTTGTGTAATATTTGTCTAGTAGTGTCTGTTTTGTGTGCCTAAAGTGTAGTATTTGTGGAACATTGTATTTTGTGTGTCTGTGGTCCAGTGTGTATAAGTGTGTGTTTTTGTCTTTCTACAGTGCAGTGTAAAAATGGGTGTGTATGTGTCTCAGTAGTGTGGTAATTATGTAAGTGTGTGTCTTCGTATATCTGTGGAGTAGTGTGTGTTGTTGTTGTGTGTACTGTAGTTTTGCGTAATCTTCTCTGCTTTGTGTGTGTGGTCTAGTATTTGTATAACGTGTGTGTCTTTGTGCGTCTGCAATATTTGTGTGTGTCTCTTTCTGTGCAATATTTGTGTAACAGTGTGTCTCTATGCATCTGCAGTATTTGTGTAACGGTGTGCGTCTTTGTGCATCTGCAGTAATTGTGTAACAGTGTGTTTTTGTGTATCAGCAATATTTGTGTAACTGTGTGCGTCTTTGTACGTCTTTAGTACTTGTGTAACGGTGTGTGTCTTTGTGCGTCTGCAGTATTTGTGTAACAGTATGTGTCTGTGCGTCTGCAGTATTTGTGTAACAGTATGTGTCTGTGTGTCTGCAGTATTTGTGTGACAGTGTGTGTCTTTGTGCGTCTGCAGTATTTGTGTAACAGTGTGTCTGTGTGCGTCTGCAGTATTTGTGTGAAGGTATGTGTCTTTGTGCATCTGCAGTATTTGTGTGACGGTGTGTGTCTTTGTGCGTCTGCAGGATTTGTGTAACAGTGTGTGTCTGTGTGCGTCTGCAGTATTTGTCTAACACTGTGTGTCTTTGTGCATCTGCAGTATTTGTGTGACAGTGTGTGTCTGTGTGCGTCTGCAGAAGCTGGAGGAGCGGTTCCGGATCAGCAGGAGGGAGCTCATCTCCTTCGAGTTCACCATCCTTGTGGCCCTGCAGATGGCGCTCTACCTCCCTGAGAGTAAAGTCATGCCTCATTACAGACGTCTGGTGCAGCAGCAGCAGCTATAGCAGCGCCTGGCTCAAAGGCACAACAGCAGAGGCCTGGCCCTCTGCTCTCAGACAGACCCCAAAGCCCAGCATCACTGTGACCCGCAGTAGGACCCGGTGATGGACGGACCAGGGGAACGACTGGAGCGCTACACCTCCACAATCACCGATCCTAGAGGAAGTTTTTCAACTACGCACCTTAGTTCAGTGCTGTTACTCATCAGCTGATCTGCAGAGACTTCTGTTAAACATGGCTTTAAGAGGAACCTATAAAAACTTGTTTGTTAATTTTTAAGTTATCTCCATTTAAAGTCACGTTGAGCAGCTCTGTTCTACTTTAAAGCCTCTGCAGACGAGGAACACGTGGCATTAAATGAAACTCTGCCTCAAACAAATACAGGACCGAAGAAGCTTCACACTGTGACGGGCAGATAACCACGACGTCCGCCTCAAAGACACCAACGAAACTCATTTGCTTCTCACCTCATTGCACAATTCTGACTGTGACATCAGGCTCAGGTCTAATCTAAGCTTTGAGGAGGATGTTCATCTACAACACAGTGAACAGACCAGTTCAAGTGGATGCTGTTTACGTTGGTCACTGTTGATTTGCTCTGGTGGCAAATAAACACCAAATCTACACAAGCTTTAAAGCACACGACGACAACTGTTTAACTACAGTTGAAAATATTAAGAGTTTTCTATAACAGAAAAAAATATTTAATATTTACAGATATTCATCGCACTGAATCTTTTATTGCAAATATGTGTTTTACAGGTTGATATGGAACCTAAAATGCCATTTAAGACATTAAATTAATCAGCATTTATGCTACAGGTTTCATCCATATTTACAATATTTATATTTTGATGTCAGATATTTCCAGCAGCTTTACGTCCTTTCATTTTTTTCAAAGTCCCATCCCTTCCTATCGTGCCTCATGAGACCTTATTTTGAGGAAAAATGAGTCAGTGACAAGAGGCAAGAAATGTTTGGATCCTGACTGAGTTATTAATCATTTACACACATGATATTTGTCAGTTAAAAGATAGTTTTACAAATCAAGAAAGTCAAAGTTCGTCGCAAAACTGTCAGACTGAAAATACATAAACACAAAGACACCTGAACATAATGGAGGTGAAGTCAGTGAGCCAGTTTACATGACCGTAAAAATCAGATAACTGGGAGTAATCACATAATTGTAATAATCAGATATGACACTTCATCACACACTTCGAAAAAACTCTGGTTTACATGTTTCAGTAAATCATCGGATTTCTTTCAGAGTACATAGTGATGGTCGACTCAAACTTCCTAGTATTGTCTTCCACTCACATTTGACTGACACTTCCATTTTCTTTTGTATTTTCAATGACTGAGGTCAGCCGTTTCACACAAAACTAGTTGTTACTTTACTAATTATTGTTATTTTATTGGTCTGGCCCACTTTAGATAATATTGGGCTGTACGTGGCCCCTGAACTAAAATGAGTTTGACATCCCTGACAGAATCAGTTAGTCTGTTAATTAACTACTTTAATCTACAAAATGAAAGAAAAAAAATGAGAAGTGCTACATATGAATTTCTTAAGGCCAATGTTATGTTACTTAACCTCCTAAGACCCAGCTATGGGTTTTCTGTCCACATTTGTGGACGAGAGTTTCACAACTTTATACAAAAAAAAAAGAAAAGAAAACTGTCCACCACAAAGGACAGTCCATAAAAGTTTTAAAAACTGCATCTGAAAAAACTGTTACATCATGATGTTTCTAATATAGGCACTTATTTAATAAAAGACAAAAAAAGTTTGTACTTTACTGACATTTCCTGGGTCTTAGGAGGTTAAAGAGACATTTTATGATTTTCTGAAAGATATTTACTTTATTCTCACATATGACTCAAAAAAAAACAGCATCAATGTGTTACTTTTACTCATTAATATTTTGAGGCTCTGAACCTTAAAGTACATATGTCATGAAGGCGGAACATGAACACACTTTGTTTAGACTTCCTCTTTTGTGTCTACATTGTGAAGAAACATCACATTTACCAAAAACCACATTTGAGTTCATGAGAAAATAACCCAATCCTAATGTCGGTGTATCATAAAGGGACAAACATTAACAGAAGCCTCTATATCTGGATGTTTGTGACGAAACAGAAAAGAACAAACTGTAAAGCTTCTGTTGTTTTTGCACTTTTTTGCCTTTTTTGCTTCACAACCCTAAATCTTTATTTTATCCCAAAGTACTGAGGGGAATAATATTTTTCTACATGTCATGTATAAAGTATATTATTGTATTTTGAAAACTTACTGATTTATTTATTCCTAATAACTTTTCAGATGAAGAATGGTGTCTTGGGTAAATCATGACTTTTATTCTTATCTGAGAGTTCACGTAGATGTTCTTCCACTAAGGTTCTTTTTTCTTCTTGTATTTAAAAGTACTTTTTTTATTATCAGAGTCTGAGTTCATCTGCACTTTATTATTGGATCAGGAGAGATAGTCTGGCTCATTTTTAACTGTTTACTTATGCACAGTCTGGTGAAAATAAAAAGTCCCACACTCTAATATTTTATTGGCTGACACTTAGCTTTGATGACAGAACACATTCACTGTGGCATTGTTTCAGTAAACTTGTGCAACGTCACAATATTTGTTTATGCCACGCCCCCCCCCCCCCCCCCCAAGATCTCAACTGTCCTATCCCAAAGATTCACCATTGGCCACCCCAGATCATAACACTGCCCCCACAGGCTTGTCCTGTAGGTACTAGGCATGATGGGTAATCCCCCATAATTCTAGAACAGGGTCAATCTGGACTATACCACCCCCTCCCCACCCCCCAATTATCCTCACTGATAAGTAGTTTCTAAGATTTCTGATTTCTCTTCACCTCGCATTTGTGGAAATGCTTGTATTTTAACAGACGTGTTCTAATGTTGATTTATTACAATCCGTTTTCACAAATTCACCAAATGTTCAATCCCATTCATTTTAGGTATTTTCATATCTATCCTTCCTGTTAATGTATTGAACAACAAGTGGTGCCAGGCGCAACAAAACAACAAACCCTGCCCCTCACACGTTTTATGGCTTATTTTGGCATTGATCCAGCTGATGTCATCATGTCTATGTGTGTGCTGATGTCAGCATATCAATCGCCTCTACACATATGCCAAGTTTGAAGTACATTGAAAGAAAATTGATGTTTTTATAGACATTTGAAATTTCGTACATTATAAGTAAATGGGAGAAAAATAAAGATTTTTAAAAATTCATTAAAAATTTGAACTTAAATTTGACCTACTTTTCCCAAAATATAACCACATCTGTTCTGGGTCACTGGCAATCTGTAAACCCAATTTGGTATGAATTCCACAAATAGTTTTGCTGCCAGAGTGTTAAACAAACCAAACCAAAAACAATACCCCTTGCCTCCCCTTCAAGGGGTGGGGTAATTATACAGGCCAACAACTTGCATCTTTTCCACATCTTCCATTTTCTGACATGGTTGTTTATGAAATGCGAAGCTATTCACTACATCACTTACGGCTAAATAGCTTGTTATAGCTGAAATACATTAATCACATAAGTAATTATCCAGTGGAAAGGTCTTGGATTCAGGTGAGGACTTTTTGTGTTGCCCAGGCTGTGCATAAAACAATCAGTAGGACAGGTTTGGATCAGGGCTAAATAGTGTTCAGAAATAGTTTAACAATCTTAAAAATATTACTTGAGCTTTATTTTTAGCTTTAATCAAAGTGCTGGAGAAACATAGTTTTTGTTTTCTCTCCTGTCATAACACAGGTCAGTGCAGAGGAATCCATACTCCATGTTTTGCACAGAGCTGCTTCACTGCAGTCAGACAGGGTGACTGTTGAGGCATAAATATAGTGTAATTTGGCAATATACCGCAGGACTTCCTGTTTGAAGGGCTGCACTGCTGATGACACGTGGCCCTGTTCAGACCCCATTTGACATGTTTTCATGATCTGATCACAGTGGACAGCTCAGGATACATCAACATCTCATCTCCTAGACAAATTAACTTTTTTTTTGAGGACCTAATCATCACTAAAGCGTGTTTCATGTACATTACGAGGGCATGAAACACTCATGCCTCTCACCTCAAATTTAGAGAATTAAATTCTCTACCTGGTTAAAGTTAAATAGTAAAACACTGAAACTTAAACTTTAGTGATGTTCAAAGTACAGTGGTGGAAACATTTTTGGTCATACCATGCATTTGTGATATACTGCATTAAGAGTCACTCTTAAGTCATTGAACTCAAGTATTGTCCAGTTCCACTGAGGTCAAAACTGACAAGTTGAAACTGTCAAGAATTTAGTTTTGTATTTTTTCTGATGAAAAAAATCATGTGCATTTGTTTGTGTCTGTCTGATGGAGCTGCATCTTTTGAAACACAGGCATGACTCTTCTGCAAATACATCATAATAGAGATTGTGTAAATTTTTTAGGTTGTCTGACAACTTTTTTTACACCCCTGTATCTGCAGGAAATGAACACAAGCACTTCTGTGTTTTAGTCTATGAAAGGAGCGGCCACGATAAGGTCATGAAAACCAACACATCAAACCACAACTGAACTGAACTGGTGTTTACACACTCTGACCCTCAACACATTTCAGACTCTGCTGCAGAGTGCACAGTCTTCTCTACATTAGAGATTTATATTTATTCTATGCAGCTTTTATTCTGTCAGCCGACCTTCCTCCTCCTTGTCTTGTTCACCTGTAACATTCAGTGCCACCGCTTATGTTCACCTGACTCTTCTTATGTTTTTGTATCATACATGTTATTATTTTATTACTTTTATTGCACACTGTAAGACCTGTTCACCAAATAATTGTCTTCCACCCATTTTATTTAAATTAGGGCTGTCAATCAATTAAAAATAACAACTAATTAATCGTATAATTTTCTGTATTAATCGTTATTAATGTATCAATAGCTTGATTGCATTTAATCACATCTTTTTACTCAAGGCTGACGCTTGTAACAGATATTTAATTATGAAAAATCATGAAGCTAATTCAGAATAAACACAAAAATGTATATTTAAATTCAAATACGATATTGATAGTTTTCTTTAAACTTTGAACAGTTCCTCTACTCTGAAGTACAAATTTTCAACAAAACCATCAACAGTGACTTCCTTGTAGCATTTTTCTTGTATCTGCTGACAGAAATAATAACAAACCCAGGCCTAAAGGTTAAAGCAGGTTGAATACCAAAACCATCAAGGCCATTAAAATAAGACATCAGCTTTGAGGGTGACAATTTCTTAAAGGAACTAAGAATAATATAAATGTTATTAACAACCAAATGTGTTCCATCTTCACATACCAATTGTATTTGAAAAAGGTGCACTACAGTCAAGGCTAATATATAAAAGAACACAGAAAAATGCTGCTCAGAATCCAGAATGTTGAACATTTTTCCCTCTATGAGCCCCTTTTCTATCAGTTTACCAGGAACTTTTATTACCAGGAACTTTTTTACCTAGGTAAAAGAATTCCTGGTTATCTGGATGGTTTCCTTTTCCACTGCAGCTTAAAATTCCTGAAAATTTGTTTAATTAAGGCTCAGTTGTTTCAGGTCAGTGACTACTTCAAGTCCCATTGAATTTCTTTTTGAACATATTTGGTCTACATCTGACTACATCCAGGCTGTATTGAGCGTATTTTCTGGATGCTCTTTCATGTATTCAGATGGACAGACAGATAATAGCAATGCACTTGTAGGAGCAAGATGAATATGCTCAACTCCCCCTACCCGAGAAAAAATTATTTTTTTTTTCCAGGGAAACTTTGGGGTTGAGGAAAAGTTGTTGTTTTTTGTTGTTTTGGTTTTTTTACCTGGGTTGTTTCAGTGGAAATGTGCCAAGGTTTCTCAAAGTTCCTGGAAAAGTTCCTGCAATGGAAAAGGGGCTACAACTACAACAACCACCACAACAGACAATTTGGCTCAGTCCTTCCTTGCACTCAGCCAAATGAACCAGACATTTCTCAGCATACTAAGGGTTTTACTCACAGTTTGCAGCCACTGCAGGGTCCAGTTGTTATTAATGAAATGCACTGACACACCCAGGTAGTGATACTTGAGAGACGCCCCTTGCTGTACAAACACACTGGTCCTCTCGTCCTCATACAATGTGTTGTGCCTCAACACAATGGTTCCCAATTAGCTGCAGTGCTGAGTAGAGAGGATAAAGTATATAATTAGCAAACATCCTAAAACAACCCTCTAAAAGAGTGTTAAAACAGCTTTTCACATTTCTCAAACAAACTGGCTTATTGGCAAGAATATAAGTAATTTGCATACCCATTATTAGGGCTGGGTAAAAAAAAATCGATTTAATCAATCTTAGATCGATCTCATTTTAATTTTGCGTAATCGATTAATGGTGGCTGAGATCGATTTTTCAGAGCAGGACTGGGAGTACGCAGAACCATGGGCGGCTCAGTCTTGAAGGAACTGGAGTGAAGTAACTGGCCGCCCACCGAGTCGCGGAAGCCGGTTGTTCTTGGAATATTAAGTTGGA
This sequence comes from Sphaeramia orbicularis, assembly GCF_902148855.1. NCBI lineage: Eukaryota > Metazoa > Chordata > Actinopteri > Kurtiformes > Apogonidae > Sphaeramia > Sphaeramia orbicularis. The sequence goes on along the minus strand of NC_043963.1, from coordinate 16,882,628 downwards.
TCCATACTATCACCTATGGCTGAGTATGGAGTTAGAGGAATAGTAAAGCAACAATGTCCGACCGTTTAACTCCCCCCCCCCCCCCCCCCAGCTCCGTGACCAACATTCACGGCGCACGCACACCCCCCTGCCCCACTCCAACCAACAATCATGGAGCAACCCCCCCACCCAATGTGTGTGCATCCAGCCATAAAACAGAATAAAGATGACAAAGTCTGACATGAAGATGTCCGTTCTGATCCACTGTAAAAACATGGCATCGTTTGTGTCCTGTTCATTATTTCAGAGCACATTCAGCTACTTCCTGCTGAAATGTCAGATTTATTTCCTTTCTAAAATCAATATTGATCCCAGTATTGACGTGCTGCATGACTGCAGTAGTCAAATAATCAAGTTACAACTCAAAATTGTACTTTGGTATCACTAAATTACTCTGAATCTATCAACACTGAATCAAAATTGAATTGAATCGTGATTAGTCGATTCAGAACCTTATGAATCGAAATCGAATCGATTATGGAAATTGGCCATGATACCCAGCCCTACCCATTATAGATATTCTCTCTGATCATGCGCAATAACACACCAGCCCAGAATGTGGCGCTAATGCAGCTAAGCTAGTTGCCAGCCGCCAAATAAACCTGACAGAACAGGTTTAAGGGTTTATTTTTTTCTCCATTTAATATTTATATTACGGGGATAACGAATGTTTATCTATTGTTTGACCCACACTCCGGCAAAAGGTGGCGGTAATGCACCAATAAGCTGGATACCAACCGCCGTAAAAAAAACAAAAAAACAAGAAAACAAAAAAAAACCAAAAAAAAAAAAAAAAAAACCCGACGAAACCTGACAGCAGAAGACACGATGGTTTCTCTTGAGGGTAGATTACACGAGCAATTTCATGACACGTTGTGACTGGCTTCTCTCATTCCGTCATCTTCCACTATACTAACTAGCCGACAGGTTTTAACTGTCCAGATAACCGAAAAACTGGTTAAATTTTCACTCAACTTCAGTTTTTCGCCCACGAGCGCCCATACCCCTGCAGTGTGGACTAGCAGTCAGCTAGCTTCAGCCGGTGTTTTGCTCTTAGGTAATAAAAGGCCAGAGAGAAATGACTTCTGTGCTAAGTAAACTCGGCTTTGCAAATTGTGTAAGTTACCCTCATTTTGTCGAACGAGTCGTAAGGCAACTTCTTAAAGTGAATCTTATCGCCTCGGTCCTTATCTTTGCGCTGTGGGTTCTCCGTTCTTCAGCCATACCCAGAGCCATTGACACAGTGTGGCTGCTCACGTGATCAAAGGTTATAGGTCAGCCGAAACAGGAAGTAAACAAAACTGCATTAATCGCATTATTTATTATTATAATTATTTTAAAGCGTTACATGTTTTATTTTAATCTCCTTGATTGACCTGTTAATTTTGGCAGCACTAATTTAAATTAATCATAAGTTGTTGTTTTTTAATTAATTATTTTTTTTTATTTGACAACATGGACGAGTCACAGCAGTGCAGTCTGGGCTTTAAAATAATGTCTGTGTTTTTTATCGATGTGATGAACATATAAACTGAGGTCATTGTCTTGTTCTGTGAAAATAAGTTATTTTGTCATTTTTACTCTCTGTCCTGTAGTTTCACCATGCAGTTGGAAAAACTACAAGATAGTTTGGTTTTCAATACAGAAATCGACATGATCAATGGATGAAAATATTTATAAGAGTATTTTGTAAAAGACCATATACTGTTAGAACTGCCAGTTCATGTTCATTTTATTTTCATTAAAAATATGAAAGTCACTGCTTCTGTTCTGCTGGAGGTTGTTTTCTACTATTGTACCCCCTGGGACCTTATTATAGAATTAGATGGATGGATGGATGGATGGATGGATGGATGGATGGATGGATAGATAGATAGATAGATAGATAGATAGATAGATAGATAGATAGATAGATAGATAGATAGATAGATAGATAGATAGATAGATAGATAGATACTTTATTCATTCCATAGGGGAATTTACAGGTTCCAGCAGTATCACAAACTTAAAAACAACAGTAGTAAAAACACAATAGTAAAACAAAGTAGTAAAAAATACTTTCAATTTCACAAGGAGTCAGTGCAAGAGATAGTGTGAAGACAGTCTGTACAATGAATGAGTCTGTGCAATGAGTAGTTTCTTGATTTACTTAGAATAATGCCTCATTTACACATATATTTGTCCAAAAACAGATCATTTTACAGGTAAAGAAAGTCACACTTAGGAGATGTATATCTACAGTACCGACATGACCAGACTGTAGTGATTTTCACCTCTTTTAATATTTTTCACTTCACTCAAAACTACAGCATGAGACTTGAACGCTGATCCCTAAATCACATTTCAAGTATGAGATTCTGAGTCACATAAATTGTAAAAAATCATTCTTCAAGGTTTGAAGTCGGTGCTTTGGCTGATGACCCTCAATATTTTGACTAAGTTGAGACATGAGCCTGGTCCTAAAGTCATGGATTCATGCATCATATCACTATGAGCTACTGAGACGTCTGCATACGCCTCATTCTTGAAGGTTTTATTCTGTACTTTGGGTGGTAGACGTCAAAGCAAGAGACTTAGAAACCAACATTCAAAATCATCTTGAGAGCACTTCATTACTCGGACAAACACACAACACATACTGTCTTTGAGCAGTAAATCCTGATTAATAATGCACTAAAACATACTGGTTTGGTGTTAAAAAAAAAACTGCTAGATTTAGTAAATACATGCAGCATTGGAAAAGCATGGGCACAGTGACATTTCCATCTCGCCTTTTTGCATATTTGATGGAATTTCCACTTCAATGTGACTGTGTACATTTTTTCAAGAAGAGTGTTTAAATGAATTGTGTAACATGATTTACCAATGATTTAGGCTGTCGTGATGCTAATTATTCCAATACTAACACTGAAAGAAAACCGTTAATGTATTTCCACGTGGCTTGATAACATTTTTTTTTTTTAATAAATATTTTTATTGAAAAATATGGCCCATCAAAGACAGAAAATGAACGTTTCAGGAAATAATAATTTGATAAACAGATAAATGTCATAGTTATTGTTTGTGCATCACACAAAAAAAAAATATATATATATATATTTTAATAAAGTAAACAAGAGGTAAGCAAACCTACAGAAAAAAACATAAACAACTTACATAGAAATTAAATAAGTAAAATTAAATATATAAAAAGAAGAACAGAAATATAATATTTTTTTTTTAAAAAGGAAGCGGGGGGGTGTCCATCAAGATGATAACAGTTTGACTAGAGGGAGGCATTGCTGAGAACAGAAAGCAGGTGGTAGAAGAGGGAAATCATTCATTTTTATTTCTTTGAAATGAAAGAGGAAGGTGTTATTGCAGAAGATTGAGTACAAAATGTTCCACATTTTCACTGTTTACTGAAAACTGAAAGAGTGAGTGCATTGACATAACCAAAGATATGGGTTTTACTTCCACATAAAGTTGTACGGCTTCGTACCAAAAAACTTACATGAAATACCTGAAATCTTAACTTCATTTTAACACTCAATGACACTAAAATTTCTGATCATTTTTCCATACTCTGTAACTGCAATCACCAGCAAGCCGTGTTTTCTCTGTATTACTGATGTTGAAACTTGATGATATGTCTGCATTTTTTTTAGCTTATTTTATTTTTTACTTTGAATCTATTTCAGTGAAATTCTGCCACAATTCAACAACAGTTCTGTTCAGTAGTTTATTTATATTAATAAATATTGGATTTCTACAGGAAGAACTGACCAGTAAGTAGCAGAGGATTACAGTTTGTTTACATCTTGAATATTTTAACACTTTTTACAGCCTTAAACATAACATATGTTTAACACAAAGCAAAAAACATCACTTAAGTTATACTATCTCTAAATATTTAATCTGACATAGAGATGATAGAAGCAGCTCTAGAAGCATAAGTTTTGTTTGGAACATGTGCATTACAACTTACAGATCACAGTGGATCTACAAAGGCACAAAACTTTTATTAACAGGCAGAATATTGTTAAAATTGCACTTATTTTTGTGAAGACATTTTACTTTTTACATGGTTGTTCATGTTATTCCCTTTTTGTGAAATGATAGTCGGTAAATGTAAACATTTTCATGTAATTTTACTTTTTTTACACTAAAACAAAAAAGAAAAATTTGGAGATGTTATTTATAAGTAATTATGATAGTATTTTACTGGTCTGACCCACTTTAGATCAAATTGGGCTGCATGAGGCACCTGAACTAAAATGATTTTGACACCCATGACTGTCAATATCTTCAGTGTAAATTTTGCATTCCACAAACTGATCCCCTCTACGTTTGACACCACTGGTTGAGAACCTTTTTTTTTTCCTATGACACAGGTTGGAGCTTGGCCTCAGTGAAGCTACTGCCGTGGCTGATTGACAGTGGAATACAGAGGAGGGGAAACAGCAGAGTAAACCACTTCAGGAGGGTGACTCTGAGGGGCGCTGCTGAGCGAGGAGGAGGTCCGATTGGAAAAATTCACCTCAGAGTAGGTGAGGGTCTCTGAGGCATCTGCAGTCTGGGCAAAGAAAAGAAAGGGGTCAAAGGTCTTCAAAGTTTATTTTTAAGTCACATTTTTATTAGAATGTTTTTAAAGCCTGGTCTAAAAATACACATAAGAGTGTGGTGTGTATTATGTGTAAAAGTTTCTTCAACAAATATTGGTATATATGAGGTTATTATATTTAACTGGCTACAACCTTTAACATTTCCTGTTGTTATGATAGAAAAGGCAGGTTTGTAGGTTTAGAGCTTGTTTTTTTTTTTTTTTTTTAAGATTATTATTATTATTATTATTATTATTATTATTATTACAAGGTTATTACTTTTGTATCTATTTAATCTTAGTTAAAATAGCCCAGTTTGTCATATATGGTGAATTTTTGCAGAATAATAGTGGAGACTATTAGTGATACTGATTCATAATGGGACAGTTCTGAAGTATGGGGTGTTTAAAGCAGTGTATGACTTTCATCACAGATTTTTTGGCAAATTTGTAAAACCCGAGATAGCCTAATTATCACTAATCCATTAGTCTTTGAGTGCTTATGCACCTGAATCACTTCCCTCACAGTAAACAACTTCGAAGATTCATTTTCATTTTCATTTCATTTTTTTCATGGTTGTGCGTTTCATCCACAGACATCCAATAATCATCAGGTGAACAAACATATACACACCCATGCTCGAAAAGATTCTCCATCATAAACATAGTCCACTTGTTTACATGACAAACTGAAACATCACTCAGGCCTTTTTGTAAATTTTGTGCATTGTGGGAAGCGAAAGCGATTTCTCACAGATTTGGCAAGAAAACAAGTCAGATCGCTACGATGTAAAATCATACAGTCCACCAGAGTTATTTTAAAGAACGAATATAGTCGGTGGATGGAGGTAACGGCCACATTTGGGTTCAGCACTCACAGAGACAGAGAAATTACTGCTGCGTGGAATTCCCATTCCCACAATGCACTTTGCAACAAAATTTCCAAAAAGGCCTGAGTGACATTTAGGTTTGTTACGTAAAGAAGTGGACTGTGTTTATGATGGAGTCATCTGCGAAGTTCACAAGTGATTCAGGTGTGATGAAAGTCATACGCTGCTTTAAAAAAGACAAAATAGAGGATACATAAGGATATTACAGTCAATAAAATCTATTTAGATTAGATTACAGCACATCAGAAACACTAAAAAGTAAAACGTGATATATAATAACCACTAACAACAGTAATAATAATAATAATAATAATAATAATAATAATAATAATAATAATAATAATAAGTATTAAATAGTAACCTACATATTCATCCATCTCATTGTCCCCATCTTATTTCCTCCTAAAGAGCCCTTTGAAAAAACATCACAATATTTATATAAGGTTATTGTATTTAACATGTAAAATCTAAACATTTCTTGTCTTATTATGACAGAAAGGTTAGGTGTGTTTCTTAGTTTTCTGAATTGCATTAAGTTTTTATCACAAATGTATCTCCTGTTTGACATAAAACAGAACATTTTAGATTCTGCAGCAGATTTCGTTCTGCCTCACTGAAACCTTCAGCCTGCCTTTTCCTCCAAAGGAAACCTGTCGCTTGAGATATGGTTTCTGTTTCTATTTTTAAGACTTTTTCTTGAACTGAGAAACTCATGAAATCTCTGAACTGTGTGGCGGTTGATAATAGAAAGACAAAGAAAGATAGATTGTGTTCTGCGTTGTGTATCCCAGATATAAAGAAAATGATTGAACATTTAAGAGCGAATGTTTTTCTTACTTTGTCCTGAGATTCGGCTGCAGCGGCTAAACTGTAGATGTCAGATGTTGGGACTGCAGTCTGTGTGGTGAACTTGGCAGAAGCGTGAACCACTGATATTTCCACTGGATTAGACTGATTCTGTCTGTCCTCCTTGATCTCGTCATACACTATGTTAGCCTGCAAGAGATCACATGTTTGTTTTGCACTGTCATTAGTTTTGATAAGATAAGATAAGATAAGATAAGATAAGATAAGATAAGATAAGATAAGATAAGATAATGTAAAATGAGGTAAGATAATGTAAGATGAGGTAAGATAAGATAAGATAAGATAAGATAAGATAAGATAAGATAAGATAAGATAAGATAAGATAAGATAAGATAAGATAAGATAATGTAAGATGAGGTAAGGTAAGATAAGATAAGATGAGATGAGATGAGATGAGATGAGATGAGATAAGATAAGATAATGTAAGATGAGGTAAGATAATGTAAGATGAGGTAAGGTAAGATAAGATGAGATGAGATGAGATGAGATGAGATGAGATAAGATAAGATAAGATAATGTAAGATGAGGTAAGATAATGTAAGATAAGATAAGATAAGATAAGATAAGATAAGACGAGATGAGGTGAGGTGAGGTAAGCATCAACATAAGACAAGCAAGTGCAGAGAAAAGATGAAAAAAAACAACAAATGAGTGAAAAATGAAATATAAAGACAAAAAATTTTATTTATATAAATGTATATATTGAATTCCGAATTAATTCTTTAAAGCCTGACGTGTTATCGCTGACACACCCTGTGCATATGCAGTTTGTACGGCTGTAACTCTTTCACTGTTTGTGCAATTAGAAAAATTCCACCTGTTTCTGAAACCTGAGATGTTGTGCTTTATAGGTTTTATTAGGTCATTACAGTCATTTCACTCACACCTGTACTAGAAGAAGCCAGTTTAGCAGAATTATAACATACAGTAAATTGCAAATGACTGCTAGATTTTAAAAGATCTGGAAAAAAAGTGCTGTGGAAACATGGGCAAATGGACTCACAGCATATTTTCTAACCATTTTTTTAGTCAAAATAAGAAAAAAAGCCATTTTAGGTTTAGGGTTTAAAGGGTTAAATATTATTTACATATTTACATTGTAGGTGCACATGCACATGCTGTGATATGGGGGAGGGGGTTACTGGGAACTGTTACAGCGTCTGATGGATAGGGGGGGGCTGTAATGATGCTCACCCACCTCTGCGACAGAAGTGTACTCCATGTCCACTTGAGGCTCTGAAACAATGTGACAAGTAGTCAGAGTTTAATGTCCATTCTATGTTTGTAATTGTCTGAACTTTTGACTGTTTTACTTCCTGAAAATTTTGATACTTCCCACAAATAAAAACCACAAGCAGCGTAAAACTGGGGTGAAGTGAAAGTCATAGACCAGGAGGAAAGAAAATTCAACTGTCCATACCAAGCTGGTGTCCTGCTCTGACACTAACTTAGACAATATCAAACAAGTGGTGCCAATCACAACAAACCCCGCCCCCTCACACATATTGTAGCTTATTTTGTCATCGATCCAGCTGATGTCATCATGTCTATGCATGTGCTGATGTCAGCATATCAATGGTCTCGATATACATATATGCCATGTCTGAAGTAAATTTAAACAAAATGGATGTTTTTATAGACATTTGAAACGTCACCCATTATAAATAAATTTTAAAAAAGATTTTAACTTGAAAAGCACTCAGAGAGCGCAGGCCTCCACCAAGGCAGATCAGTGCCCCCACCCCCGATCACCACCAAAATTGTATCATTTGTTCCTTGTGCCAGTATCAACATTTCCTGAACTTTTCATCCAAATCCGTCCCTAAGTTTTTGAGTTATCTTCCACACAGACAGAAAAACAGACAAACCAACACTGACAAAAACACAACCTCCTTGGCAGAGGTAATAAAAATTAATACAAAATTTGAACTTTGACCTATTTTTACCAACATGAAACCACATTTATTCTTGGTCACTGGCAATCTATAAACCCAATTTGGTATGAATTCAACCAATAGTTTTGCTGCTACAGAGATTTGAAATTTCGCCCATTATAAGTAAATGGGGAAAAAAAGATTTTAAGAATTCGTAAAATATTTGAACTTTCACATACTTTTCCCAAAATATAATGACATCTATTCTAGGCCACTGGCAAAATCTAAACCTAATATGGTATGAATCCAAACAATAGTTTTGCTGCTACAAACATTTAAAATTCCGCTCATTATAAGTAAATGGGGAAAAAAGATTTTAAAAATTCATTAAAAATTTGAACTTTGACCTACTTTTCCCAAAATATAATCAGATCTATTCTGGGTCACTGGCAGTCTACAAACCCAAGTTGGTATGAATTCAACCAATAGTTCTGCTGCTAGAGTGTTAACAAAGAAACAATCAAACTGAACCAAAAACAATACCCCTGACCTCCCCTTTGGGAGGGTGTGGGGGGTTAAATATAAATAAAAATACATTGTTCTTCTTGTGTCTCACCTTTTGGTTTGTTGGACTTGTTCCTGCATAATACCAGCAGAGCTGCTATAAACAGGATGAATATAACACCCAGAACCAGACCCACGTACAGCAGAATCCCTTATAAAGTAGAACAAGTTTAAGACTTAATACAATGTAGAAAACCTGGTACACCTGAACATCTATGACATGCATTTCAATTATCATTATTTGTTAAAATTATATTGTTTTAGAGTACAGTGAGACTGCTCTGCCCATTAGACAGAACTTTGTAATTCTAGAAAAAGCAGCTGAATAAAAACAGGCAAATGTATAGTGTACAGGACACAGTATAAAGGTACATATACTAGCATTATTATACAGGTTATAACTATATTATAACTTGACTAATTCATTTTCTACCTTCAAATGGACCTGAAATGCTGAATACTATTACTGTTATATTTTTTTTTTCCTGTGAGGAAGTGTTAACCACCCCACCATTATTTCACCCATGTTCTTTTCTATTATAGGCTGCATTTATTTAACTCCACATGAACAGCCTTAAAACAGGATGGAGTGTGATCAAACAGCATCCAGTCCCTTTAGATCACAGGTCTTAAACATGCGGCCCGGGGCCAAAACCGGCCTGCCAAAACTTCCAATCCAGCCTGCAGGATGAATCTACAAAGTGCAAAATTTACCCTGAAGATATTAACAGTCAAGGGCATCAAACTTGAAAATAACACTGGGTTACAAATAAAATGTTTTTTGCAAGTTGTCTAGGTTTTTTCAACTGAATTAGGACCATTTTGCACCGCTAAATCCAAACATGACATCTGTTTTTCTCAATCAGGTCAGGTTTTTTTGCTAATTTGAATTTGTAAACTTTGATCTTCTCACAATCTGCACCCAAACTTTATCTTGGTCACCAAGTTTAATACCAAAATAAGACTGGTAAGCACACTTTATGAAACTTGTGACTTGATTCCTGTTAGGTACAATGGTGTATTCACCGCAGATGTAACAGAATACGTCAGGCTTATTTTTGCAAGATCTTCTAGTCGAAGCCATTTCATTCACCTGTAATATTAAAAAAAACATTAATCATAAATTGGCAAAAGTAAAATCTTCAGAACTCGTTTATTGCAAGAAATATGAAAGAATTTTGTATCATATGATGTGAAAATGCCCATAAATGTAAGCAAAAATGTTAAAAAGCCAATATGTAGCATAGTTCAGAAAGTTGACCTGACTGAGCAAAATTAATGTGATTTTTGGATTCAGCACACCAAAATTATTCTTAATCAGCTCAAAAAACTTAAACAATAAATTTATTGTTGACCAGTGTAATAGCATCATAACCTAGAAATAATGAGTACAAATTTTCTTCTTGGTTAAATGTGAAAAAAAAAAAAAAAAAAAAAGACATTACGCCTATAAATAATGGCACCACCCATTTTTTCTCTTTGATTTATTGCAAAGAACATTAAATTCTGATATCCTTTAACAATAAAACTTCAATAACCTGAACAAATAGGAACAACCTGAAATGTCTAAAGAAAAATAAGTGCAATTTTTACCAATATTCTGCCTGTTTTGTGCCTTGGTAAATCTAATCTGTAATGCACACGTATAAAAAATCATAAGCTGAGGCATAATATTGATAAAATTGTACTTATTTTTCACCAGAAATTTCTGTTTTGTTAGATTATTCACATCTTTTTTGTTTTGGATAGTTTGTAAAATGTAAGTATTTTCATAATTTAATGTTATTTTTGCTTTAAAAAAAAAAATTGGACTTGTCATTATTTATAGGCTATTTTGATATTATTTTACCAGAGATCAAATTAGGCTGAATGTGGCCCCTGAAAGAAAATGAGTTTGACACCCCTGCTTTAGATAGTCTGAACCTGATCTGATTGGACCTGTTCTTTTAACTATGATCATATTTAATGTATTATCACCATGATATTATGAGTGATGCTATAATGACAGACAATGTGAGTTACAGCCTTCTCAATAATCATGTGTTTACTTCAGTGACTCCTACAATAGCTGAGATGAACCCACCTACCCCACCAATTAGTAGAAAAATGTTGTTTTCTGATAAATCCAACTGAATGACAAGATGTATTACCTAAAATAAAAATAACATAAACCACAGTGATTTGATTCAGTGTTTCAGGTGCCAGACTAACTAGACTCTGCTACAGCTACAGATACTGCAGGGTTTTTCTTTTTTTCAGGATGAATGTAAACACACCTGAACCTTTATCTGCCATCGGCGTCGGCTGTTTTTCAGACTCAGGGGTCGACTTGGAGCTGAAACTCAACTCACTCGAAGCTGAAACTGAAGCTGAAGTTGTAGTTAAAGCAGAAGTGGGCACTCGCTTGCTGACAGATGGTCGGTGAGTTGAAGATGGTTTTGGAGTCTTATCGTCCACTACAGATTCTGTAATATAAATGTAGAAATACAAGGTGGCAATTATATTTCAACTTTTATTTTTCACTATTTTATACATAAAATTTAATTATATGTTGAGATGCATCATTGATATATTTTTTAATCTTTTTTTTTAGGCATCTGCATCAAATTTCCAATAAAATGAAGATTACACCTGTTCTCTCTCTCAGTAAATAATCCTGATTTTTTTTCAGTAGATTATTGTAGTGTTGTTGTGTTATTCAGTAGTATTATTTATAATTTATTTATTTATAATTTTTTTCTTAATTTTACAGGTTGACGAGTTATATATTAAGAGGATAAGCGGTTATGTAATAATGTGGACTGAACTACACACTTGTCAGTATGCCTCATGTATTACTAGATATAATGCGCAAAAACAAATTGTTATTATTATTGTTGTTAGTCGTAGTAGTAATCAAAATAAGTGAATGAAGCAGGATAAACTGTGTATTATTTAAATGAGCTTATTTGTCGTCATTCACTAACTGAGGGTTTATTGTTCAAATAGATGAAACTACACAAACATCTGGATAATAACATAAAGTCCTGACTTTGTGATGGTGGGATCTTTTATTTAAAAAAAAAAAAGAAAAAAAAAAACTGAAATGAATTGATCTGTTTGTGCAACCAAACACATTAACTGAGGTGCTCTCAGCCAAAATGTATTTAATAAATTACAAGAAGAGAAACACTGTTAGTAAATACTCACTCTTTGTTACTTTAATCTCAAATTCCTTGTGCTCATTGTAGATTGTCCCTTCCAAAAAACACTGGTACCGTCCAGAGTCAGTCTTCTCCAGCTGTCTGATGGTCACAGACATGAAATCTTTAGATGATCCTAGCCTGATGCTGTATCTTCCTTCTTGTCTGTTCTCAGTCCGTGTCTCAACAAGGACAACTCCATTTTTACATTCATTCCTACAGAACATCTTCTTTTTATCGTCAACAAGAGACCAACTAAAAGTGCATTCAACTGTGACTGTTCCTCCTTCAGTTCTTTCATAAACTGTGATTTCTCCACTGACGACACCAGTGTTTCCATCTTGAAGTGCTGTTAAATAAAAACACAGCGAATAGTTAATATCTGCAGTATGATTCTGTTTATTGATGCTTCATATTCACACTAAGACACAACCAGTTTACCAGAGTTTGGTCAGTGGATGAATCTAATAATTTTATTTGCTTTAGGAAGATTTAACAATAAATGAAAAGAATAAAAAGCAACTGAGAAATTCAGTGAAATACGACTGAATAGAACATAGACACAGATACTGGAAAGGTGAGCACTGGAAGGTAGATCTGATAAAACATGAACAAGAACCAGAAACAAAAAGAAACTGAAATGTCACTATATTCGAATTTATTAATGACAAGGTTTTAGCTGTGGTCTGATCACCATGTTCAGACTCACAAATCACCATCACACAGGAAACAGACAAACCATCTACTGCAGAGTTTACCACAGATCAACTGTACAAATATAATGACAATAAAATACAAGAATGTGAAATAAAGATTGAAGATTAACAGAATACTCACTGAGAAAGAAGAAGATCAAACTGTGACAGATTTTCATGGTTTAATAAGAGTTCGACACTCTTTTTCGTCTTCACTTCAAAACCAGGAACTTCTGTTTAACACTTCCCTAAAATTTTGAGTTTAAATGGTAAAGACTTTTCTCTCCTCTTCCTCTCATTAGTTCAACCACTACTCTGTGAACCAGTATATGAACCCCACACCCAGAAAAAAACTTTAAATGCACTGAAAAAAACACAAAAAAATGTACTGATCTGCAATTCATTGCATGCAAAAATGAAAACCACGTATCTCCAAATGTGTTGGTTTTTAATGTATTAAGCATTAAATTCTCCACTTTGTTGAAGTCAGAAAAAGACAGTATCACTTTTCCATTGACCCTCAAATTGTGCGAATATAAGTTACGCCTAAAAATTAACCTAATGGAAAAACGACAATTTTGCCAAAACTCGTTTTTCGATTAAAAGTTTTTACATTTGTAAGAGGTGGTTTTTCGGGTGTAGCAAAATTGGTATATCGTGCAAAACTACAATGGAAAGATGTTTTTATGCAACTAGAGCCACATAAACAAAAAAAAAAAAAAAAAGAATGTTACAACAAGGGAAGAAAAAGAGTTTTAAAACAAACATGGCACGGTATGTGTGAACACACGAGGAAACCAAATAATTTATTTTAGTACGAGATAAAGGGGTAACAAGCATTCTAGGTTCAAAACAACAGATATTTATGTTCGTTGCCATGTTTACGAAATGACTTCTTGTGACATCTCACAATTATAAATAAACAAATCATCACATTTGTGATTTAATGGAAAAACCAACATTACACGCTTTTGTTTTTTCAACCTTTAGTAAATAACTATAAAGTTTTGCGTAGATGTCCAATGAAAAAGTGACTATTGTTACTTGGTCCAATAGGGGGCGCTGAGGGTCCACCCCCACATAACATCTACATGGAGAAGTAATCCAGAAGTGGTGTTTAAAAAAGGTTAAACATATTTATAGCAAAAATGTTTCTGACATAAAATCATATAGATAAGATAAGATAAGATAAGATAAGATAAAATTTTACTGATCTGGAAACTCAAGTCTAACAGTTGCATTTACAGTAAAGTGAACAAGCAGAACAGGAAACACAGTAATATTTTCTATTTTTCTTTTTGTTCTTGTTATTTTGTATCTGCCTCTTATGCTTCGTCTTGACCAGGTCATCATAGTAAAAGAGAACTTGACCTACCTGGTTAAACAAATATAAATGTAAGATAGTGATAAATAAACCTATATGTATGTACACAGATATTTACATCACAGTGAAGGAAACTGTGCATGAAAACGACCTCTGATTGTGTTCTTTTTAATGGTGTTTCCTGGAGTGTGTATGTGGTTTCTAAAACTTTAGTTGAGCAGGTGACTTGAGGCTTTGCACTTATTGATGTTTTTTTCTTTTTTGCAGACGCTCATGCTCGTTCAGTCGAACCGCCCAACCCCCACCACCACAGACCCCCTCTAACCAGCTGTAGATACCAGTGTAGACTCATGGACATGCAGGAGCACAAACACTCATCACATACTGTTCTCTATATTCATTCTGATGTTTCTTTCTTTCTTTCTTTCTTTCTTTCTTTCTTTCTTTCTTTCTTTCTTTCTTTCTTTCTTTTTTTAATGCTTCTTTTTCTAACATTTCTGATGCCTGTTTCCAACCCTGTTCCACACTTTGCATGCTGCATTTACATACACAATGTTCTGTACTGACCTCTGGTGACCAATAATACACATTACATTATGTTTCTGCATTTATTACCCCCCCTACAAAGGGAAGGCAAGGGGTATTGTTGTTGGTTCAGTATGTTTGTTTCTTTGTTAACACTCTAGCAGCAACACTATTGGTTGAATCCACATCAGGATAAATATAAACACACCTGGACCTGGAACTACCTTCATCGTCTGCTGATGTTCAGACTCAGAGGTTGAACTGGAGCTGAAACTCAGCTCAGTCATAGCTGAAGCTGAAGCCGTTGGTAAAGTGGTCGGTTCGAGCGTCAGTGAAGCTGTGAAACAAACAGTGATAAACAAGTTCATCTACGGCTTATTGGACATTTTAGATTCTGTATTATAAATGCGGGGTGGAAATTTCATTTTAATTTAAAATTGTTCACTATTATATACATATGCTGAGGTGCATTTTAACATTTATTTATCAGTATTTTATACTTAAAATTTAATTATATTTTTTGAGGCACCAGCATCAAATTACCAATAAAATGAAGATTACACCTGTTCTCTCTCTCAGTAAATAATCCTGCATTTTTCAGTGGATGTATTATTTATTAATTATTTCTTAATTTTACAGAATGATCAGTTATATGTCATAAGAGGTCAAGTGGTTATGTAATAATATGGACTGAACTACTCACTTGTCGGTATGAGTCATGTGTTACAGGATGTTAAAAAAATAAATGAATAAACATTATTGTTATTATTATTATTATTATTATTATTATTAGTAGTAGTAGTAGTAGTAGTAGTAGTAGTAATAATGATAATAATAATGAGCAGGATAAACTGTGTATTATTTAAATGAGCTTATTTGTCATTATTCATTAACTGAGGGTATATGTTTCAAATAGATGAAACTACATAAAAAAAAATCTGGATAATAACATAAGGTCCAGTCTTTGTGGTGGGGAGATCTTCTATCAAAACAATAAAAAATAAAACTTAAAAAAAAAAATGGAATGAATTGCTTTGTTTATGCAACCAAACACACTAACTGAGGTGCTCTCAGCCAAAATGTATTTAATAAATTACAAGAAGAGAAACACTTTAAGTAAAACTCACCCTTTGTTACTGTAATCCTAAAGTCTTTGTACCCATCTGGTCCAAACCTTTCCAAAACACACTGGTACAGACCAGTGTCAGACTCCTTCAGTTGTCTGATGGACACATACATGACTTTACCAGATGATCCTAGCCTGATGCTGTATCTTCCTTTTCGATCACTCTTATCCGATGTCTCTACAAGGATGTCTCCATTTTCACATTCATTCCTACAGAACATCTTCTTTGGTGTGCCCAAACCAGACCATTTGAATGTGCATTTAACTGTGATTGTTTCTCCTTCAGTTTTTTCATAAACTGGGATTTCTCCACTGATGAGACCAGTGTTTCCATCTTGAAGTGCTGTTAAATAAAAACACAGTGAATAGTTAATATCTGCAGTATGATTCCATTTATTGATGCTTCATATTCACACTAAGACACAACCAGTTTACCAGAGTTTGATCAGTGGATGAATCTAATAATTTTATTTGCTTTAGGAAGATTTAACAATAAATGAAAAGAATAAAAAGCAACTGAGAAATTCAGTGAAATACAACTGAATAGAACATAGACACAGATACTGGAAAGGTGAGCACTGGCAGGTAGATCTGATAAAACATGAAGAACAAGAAAAAAAAAAAGAAACTGAAATGTCACTATCAGGTTGATTGAAAAACACCATTTTCTGGTTGAATTTGTTTATGAAAAGGTTTTCGCTGTGGTCTGATCACCATGTTCAGACTCAAAAATCACCATCACACAGGAAACAGACAAAACCATTGACTGCAGAGTTTACCACAGATCAACTATACAAATATAACGACAATAAAATACTAGAATGTGAAATAAAGACAGAAGATTAACAGAATACTCACTGAGAAAGAAGAAGATCAAACTGACAGATTTTCATGGTTTGATAAGAGTTCACTCTTTTTTGTCCTCACTTTAAAACCAGGAACATCTGTTTAACACTTCTCTAAAAGGTGAAGACTTTTCTCTCCTCCTCTTCTCATTAGTTCAACTACTACTCTGTGAACCAGTATATGAACCCCACACCCAGGAAAAACTTTAAATGCACTGAAAAAAAACAAAGAAATGTACTGATCTTTCAACAGTGAAAACCACCAGATATTACTGATCTGGAAACTCAAGTCTAACAGTTGCATTTACAGTAAAATGAACAAGCAGAACAGGAAACAGTAATATTCTGTTTTTCTTTTTGTCCTTGTTATTTTGTATCTGCCTCTTATGCTTCATCGTGACCAGGTCATCATAGTAAAAGAGAACTTGACCTACCTGGTTAAACAAATATATATTTAAGATAGTAATAAACACACCTATATGTATGTACACAGATATTTACATCACAGTGAAGGAAAATGTGCATGAAAACGACCTCTGATTGTATTCTTTTTAATGGTGTTTCCTGGAGTGGGTATGTGGTTCCTACAACTTTAGTTGAACAGATGACTTGAGGCTTTGCTCTTATTGAAGCTTTTTTCTTTTTTCGCAGATGATCATGCTCGTTCAGTCTAACCGCCCAACCCCCACCACCCCAAACCCCCTCTAACCAGCTGTAGATACCAGTGTAAGGCAAGGCAAGTTTATTTGTATAGCACATTTCAGCAACAAGGCAATTCAAGGTGCTTCACAAAGGACATTGAAACACAACGACAGGGAAAAAGAAACACATTTAAAACATTATAAAAAACATGTAAAAGGTGATTAAAAACAGCAAGTAAGAAAACAACACATAAAACCCAAAAATATGAAAAGACACACATATTAAAGTAAGAGTTGCAGTGCAGAGTTTCGAAAGAATATAAATTTTAAAAAGTCAAAAGCCTTTTAGTCAAAGGCAGCAGTGAACAGGTGAGTCTGGAACCTTGACTTAAAAGAACTCAGACTCTCAGAAGACCTGATATTTTCTGGTAGTTTGTTCCAGATATATGGAGCATAGAAACTGAATGCTGATTCTCCATGTTTAGTTCTGACTTTTGGAACACAGAGCAGACCTGCACCAGACCACCTGAGTGGTCTGGATGGTTCATACTGGACTAGAAGGTCTCTGATGTATGAATGAATGAATGAATGTTTTAATTATTGTGTCTTGCATAAAAAAAACATGCCCAGCCCTTACATGGGCTTATAAGACACCAAAAATACAGACCAAAAATCTAATACCAGACAATAGGCACAATAGATATAAACAAAACAAAATACTGACCTATTTAAACAAACACATATGCCGCTTTTTCCAGGCTTTACAAACAAATAATGCTAATTTATATACATTAGAACTAAACAACCATTTCATCTTGTCATCATCAGTGCTCCAGAACAAATCAGGATTTCGGATACACATACCATCAAACAAAGGGGCTCTCAGTTCATCATATAGAGGACAATACAAAAGAAAATGTGATTCATTTTCCACTTCCCCCAAATCACACAGTCCACAAAGTCTGTTTTCTTCTGGGGTTTGGGTGAATCTCCCAGTTTCTTCGGCCAAGGGAAGGATTCCAGTTCGCAACTGAGCAATTAGGGACCTTTGGTTCCTGGTCAAATTTGCGCTGACATAAAATTCTGTTTTATATGTGTTTTTTAGTTGAATGTATGTCCGCAGCTTCGGTTTAGTCAGGATCCCACTCATCCATTTTTCTTCAAAAGCAGACATTAGGTTAGCTCTGATCTTATTAATACTACACGAAAGTATTGTAAGTATGTATTTTGGGCCTAAACCATTCAGTGCTTTATATGCTAGCAAAAAAATTTTAAAGTCTATTCTCTGAGAGACAGGGAGCCAGTGTAGAGACCTGAGAACTGGACTGATGTGGTCCACTCTCTTGGTCTTAGTGAGGACTGGAGCAGCAGCATTCTGGATCAGCTGCAGTCGTCTGATAGACTTTTTGGGCAGACCACAGAAGATACTGTTACAGTAGTCGACTCGACTAAAGATAAATGCATGGACAAGTTTTTCAAGGTCCCGCTGCGACATCAGTCCTTTAATCCTAGAAATATTCTTGAGGTGTTAGTAAGCTGACTTTGTAATTGTTTGTATGTGGTTTTTAAAATTCAGGTCTGAATCCATGACAACACCCAGATTCCTGGCCTGGTCTGAGGTTTTTAACTGAAGTAACTGGAGCTGCATGCTGATTTTAAGGTGCTCTCCTTGGGTCCAAAAATGCGTATCTCAGTTTTTTCTCTGTTTAACTGAAGAAAATTATGGCCCATCCATTCAGATATTTGTTCCATGCATTTACCCAGTGCTTGTATGGGGCTATGGTCACCTGAGGACATTGAAATGTAGAGCTGTGTGTCATCTGCATAGTTATGGTAATCTATTTTGTTTTTTTCTATGATCTGAGCAAGTGGAAGCATGTAGATGAGGAACAGAAGGGGCCCCAGGATGGCGCCTTGGGGGACTCCACATGTAATTTTGGTCTGCTCAGATTTAAAGTTACCTATTGACACAAAATAATCCCTGCCCTTTAAGTAGGATGCAAACCAATCAAGAACTGTGCCAAATAGTCCCACCCAATTTTCCAGTTGATCAAGTAATAGATCATGGTTTGACTGTGTCGAATGCAGCACTGAGGTCCAATAACACTAAAACTGAAGATCTGCCATGATCTGTGTTTAAGCAAATGTCGTAGGTCAAAGTTCAAATTTTTTATGAATTTTTTTTTCCCCATTTACTTGTAATGGGCAAAATTTCAAATGTCTCCACACAACAGTCTATCATTTTTCCTCCTATCATCATAATATATGAGAAATCAAGTCCCTTGGATCAGTTAACCTCACTTATCCTCTTCACATATAACTTCATATTTACACTGAAGCAGAGTTAGCAGAAGCAGATCTGAGCTGAAGCATAACTTTGGTGCAGAATGTGTTTTTTTGTTTTTTTCTGTGACACCCAGGTTTGACCTCGGCCTCAGTGACGCTGCTGCTGAGGTAAAGTAACACGATAAACCACTTCAGTAGTCTGACTCTGGGGGGCGCTGCTGAGCCAGGAGGAGATCTGGTCAGAAAAATCCAGCTCACAGCAGGTGTAAATACCTGAGGAGTCTCCAGTCTGGGCACAGAAAACACAGAGGTCAAAGGTCACAACAGGTAGACTGACTTCAGAGTTTATTCTAGTTATGTTGTGTCTATAAGTCACATTTGTAACGCAACATTTATGAAGACTGGACTAAAAACATAAACAGAAAGAGTGTACTGTGTATTATGTGTAAATATTCTTTAACCTTTTGGGGTCTGAGCCTATTTTATAAAACTGCCATACCCTGTTTAGTGTCTTTTTTCAACACAACTTCACCTATGTGATCAGTCTGTTTTATTTTCACTTTTACCTAATATATCAACATAGAGGGAAAATTATTATTTTTTATTTTTTTGCTTTTCTTTCCATGATATGCTATGGTTATTGTTTTTATATCATATACTATGACCCATTTCTAAGTCATACTATATTGTAGCTAATTCGTATATCATATTATAATATAGTATGACAAGTTTTTATGTCATACTATGTTTTGACCAATTTTTATATCATTCTAGAATATTGCTAGTTTTATAATATATTATGAAACATTTTAATATCATACCATACTGTGACCAATTTTTATGTCACGCCATAATATAAATATTTTTATATCATACTACACTATGATAAATTTTAATGACATACCATACTATGGCTTTTTAGATCATACTATACTATGACCAATTTTATATCATGATATACTATAATAAGTTTTTTTATATCATATTATACTATGACTAGTTTTTATATAATATTATACTATGGCCAATTTCTACATCACACACTACTATGATCAATGTTTATATAATTTATATATTCGTCATTTTTATGTCATACTATGTTATGACCAATTGTTATAGCTTAATATACTATTACCATTTTTCATATCAATTTTTATATCATATTATAATGTGATCATTTTTTATATCATACAATAGTGTGACCAGTTTACATCATGACTAATATTTAGATCATACTATAATATGATACATTTTTATATCAAACTACTCTATGACTATGACCATTTTTATATCATAACATAGTATAAACCAAGTGTAAACCAAGGGTTAGTTGAGTGTTTGAATCTGTAAATTAGATTTGACCTACTTTTGACTTACTTTTCTTCTCACTTTGTATTTGAGTCCTTGTTTTTTCGACTCTGCTGCATCTTTTACAGTGAATCATTTTAAAAGTCATGTATGTGTTAATCATGGCTGTTCCTCTAGTGTTTAATGTCTTTTTCTGTGTCTTTTCTCTTTCCCTGTATCTACAAAATAAATTTCCTGCTTGAGAAACAATGCAGACCTGAGGTGAGTGAAGTTGGTGACACAGGAATTTCCTCAATCTCTCGTCTGTAACCAGATCATACTCTGTATCCACATGGAGTTCTGAAACACAGAACAAGCACAATGTGTCATTCAGTCAGTTTAATTTCAGCTTCATTTCTATTTTTAGTTTATAATTCTCTGAACTGGTGACTTTCTGTTTAAGTTTGAATTCTTGCAGCAGATGAAAACCTCAAACAGTGGACTATGAGTAGAAACACCTTACACTTTAATGCCTTCCTGCTCAATAATGAACAATTACATAAATCAGTGGCGATTTCTCATAGACTGCAAAGGAAGCTCGGCTTCCCCTAAAATTATGAAAACTAAATGGTTAAATATGTACGGTGGTCTTGACATTTCATTGACTACAAATGTGTTAGAACACGTTCATCTCGAGTTCGTTCAGAATCAGCTTTATCACAAATCAACAGACTCGATGTTGTTCACTTCTCATACATTCCTGTTGCGCTGTTTTCTCATTCGATTTCTGCTCAGTGCATTTGCCCGTAAACGCTCTGCGTCCATGCACTTCAATGAGACTTCATGGAACAGTTTTTTTCATTGCCTCAAAACTGGACGGTAAACTGGATAAATGCCACGATGTTGTCCTGCCCCCGGACGCTCGGCGTCTCTGGGGGTGAATGAAGCTTCGGGTGGTGTTCAGCTGGGCTGGACGCCGGGCTTCCACGTGCTGATTGGAGGATCAGTCGAAAGGCTGAAACCCGTTTGATTGACAGCTATTTTGAGATCTACTCCTTCACTGACAGAGTTCAGTTTAATACCGTTGCGCATTCTGCTGTGAAATCGAGAGAGAAACCACTACAAAATTACTTGCTCATTTCTTGCACTGTAAATAAAACACACTCATTGTACTTCCCTGTTTCAATTTAAAATAATTTCAACATTTTTTTGTTTAGTTGTTACGATAAGGCCACTGACCATTTTCTTAAAAAGGAACAGAGGGCCGAATTTATGTTTAAAATACTTGACAGTTTTTTTTTTTTTTTTTTTATGTAAGCCAACAATGAGCTTCCCCTCTCTGAAAGACGAGCAGCCGCCACTGATATAAATAAATAAAATATGTTTCATGTGCTTCACCTGCTGGTTTGTTGGTCCTCTTCTTGCAGAAGACCAACAGAGGTGCCAGGATGACTATGACGACAACAGTCAGACTCACGTACAGTCCTGTGGCTGGTGAAGAAGAACAACAAGATCATTTAACTCTGACTTTGCAGGATTTGATGTTATTAAAATACAAACTAAATAACCCATGGAAGACACAGAAAGTTTGCAAAGTGACACTTTAATAAGTCTTATTATATGTTGCTTTAATATAATAAATAAATAATAAAGAAAATGTCTCACAAAGTAGACCTGGATCAGTTCTCTTCTAGTTTCACTTGTTCCTGAATGCATTTTCTGTCCATTTTAAAACAACAGAAACTCTCAGTCGGCTACTGCTACAGATGGCGCATTGTTTTTTTTCTTCATTTTTTGGTGTCACAGCCCAGCTCTTAGGTAGCAACAAAAAGTGGACAAATTTATTTCAACTAAAACAAACAAACAAATCACAGCAGGGAGCGAACAGTGACGTCACAACACTTACATGGACCAGACACAGGAGGCACTGATCAGCATTACATTACACTAAAGAGGACACAGAGACACCTAGTGGTGGAACGGTGCAGGGTCGTCACATCAGGAGAAATGGAAACACATCTGGACCTGGATCTACGGTCATCGTCTGCTGATGTTCAGACTCAGAGGTTGAACTGGAGCTGAAACTCAGCTCAGTCGTACCTGAAGCTGAAGTCGTAGTTAAAACAGAAGTGGGCTCTCGCTCGCTGACAGATGGTCGGTGAGTTGAAGATGGTTTTGGCGTCTCATCGTCCACTTTAGATTCTGTAATATAGATGTAGAAATGTGGGGTGGAAATTATATTTTGGTTAGAAATTTTCACTATTTTATAGACATGCTGAGATGCAATATTATTAGGCACCAGCATCAAATTACCAATCCTACATTTTTCAGTGGACATATTACTTATTAATTATTTCTTAATTTTACAGGATGATGCCAGGAGGTGCCAGGATGACTATGACGACAACAGTCAGACTCACAAACAGTCCTGTGGCTGGTGAAGAAGAACAACGAGATCATTTAACTCTGACTTTGGAGGATTTGATGTTATTAAAATACAAACTAAATGACCCATGGAAGACACAGAAAGTTTGCATAGTGACACTTTAACAAGTCTTATTATATGTTACTTTAATATAACTTGACTAATTATGCCAGAATTTTAAAAATGTGTCACAAACTAGATCTGGATCAGTTTCCTTCTAGTTTCACTTATTCCTGAATGCATTTTCTGTCCATTTTAAAACAACAGAAACTCTCAAATCGGCCACAGCTACAGATGGTGCATTGTTGTCCTCTTCATTTTTTAGTGTCTTAGGTGGTGACAAAAAGTGGACAAATTTATTTCAACTAAAACAAACAAACAGATCACAGCAGGGAGCGAACAGTGACGTCACAACACTTACATGGAGCAGACACAGGTGGCACTGATCAGCATTACATTACACTAAAGTGGACACAGAGACACCTAGTGGTGGAATGGTGCAGGGTCGTCACATCAGGAGAAATGGAAACACACCTGGACCCGGATCTACAGTCGTCGTCTGCTGATGTTCAGACTCAGAGGTTGAACCGGAGCTGAAACTCAGCTCAGTCATAGCTGAAGCTGAAGTCATAGTCATAGTTAAAGCAGAAGTGGGCTCTCGCTCGCTGACAGATGGTCGGTGAGTTGAAGATGGTTTTGGCGTCTCATCGTCCACTTTAGATTCTGTAATATAAATGTAGAAAAGCGGGGTGGCAATTATGTTTGGATTAAACATTTTCACTATTTTATAGACATGCTGAGATGCAATATTTTTTAGGCACCAGCATCAAATTGCCAATGCTGAATTTTTCAGTGGATAAATTATTTATTAATTATTTTTTCATTTTACAAGATGATGAGTTCTATATCATAAGAGGTCAAGCAGTTCTGTAATAATATGGACTGAACTACTTACTTGTCAGTATGAGTCATGTATTACAGGACATAATGCACAAATAATGATAATAATAATAATAATAATAATAATAATAATAATAATGATAAGTGACTGAAGCAGGTTTAACTGTGTATTATTTAAATGAGCATATTTGTCTTTAGTCATTAACTGAGGGTTCATCTTAGAAATAGATGAAACTAGACAACACAAATCTGGATAGTAACAAAAGGTCTTGAATTTTGGTGATGTGGTCATATATATAAAAATAAAAAATAAAAAAAACTAGTGAAATAAATTGATTTTTTTTATAAACAAACTGCAGTGTATGATCATCAACACATTAACAGAGGTGCTCTCAGCCAAAATTTATCTGATAAATCACGTGAAGAGAAACAGTTTCAGTAAAAACTCACCCTTTGTTACTTGAATCAGAAAGTCTTCATACCCATTGAAGAATGCCCTGTCCAAAACACACTGGTACAGTCCAGAGTCAGACTCCTTCAGGTGTCTGATGGTCACATACATGACTGTATCAGATGATCCTAGCCTGATGCTGTATCTTCCTTCTTCTCTGTTCCTAGTCCGTGTCTCAACAAGGACGTCTCCATCTCTACATTCATTCCTACATAACATCATCTTTTGTGTGCCCACACCAGACCACTCAAACGTGCATTCAACTCTAATTGTTTCTCCTTCAGTTTTTTCATAAACTGGGATTTCTCCACTGACGAGACCAGTGTTTCCATCTTGAAGTGCTGTTAAATAAATACACAGTGAATAGTTAATATCTGCAGTATGATTCTGTTTATTGATGCTTCACATTCACACTAAGACACAACCAGTTTACCAGAGTTTGGTCAGTGGATGAATCTATCAAGTTTATTTGCTTTTGGAAGATTTAACAATAAATGAAAAGAATAAAAAGCAACTGAGAAATTCAGTGAAATACAACTGAATAGAACATAGACACAGATACTGGACAGGTGAGCGCTAGAAGATATATCTGATAAAACATGAACAAGAACCAGAAACAAAAAGAAACTGAAATGTCACTATCAGGTTGATTGAACAATATAATTAAAAAAAAAAAAAAAAAAAAAAAAAATAATAATAATAATAATAATAATAATAATAATAATAATAATAATAATATATATATATATATATATATATATATATATATATATATATATATGACAATGTTTTAGCTGTGGTCTGATCACCATGTTCAGACTCACAAATCACCATCACACAGGAAACAGACAAACCATCTACTGCAGAGTTTACCACAGATCAACTGTACAAATATAATGACAATAAAATTCAATAATGTGAAATAAAGATAGAAGATTAACAGAATACTCACTGAGAAAGAAGAAGATCAAACTGTGACAGATTTTCATGGTTCAGTAAGAGTTCAATTAGAGTTCAACACTCTTTTTCATCTTCACTTTAAAACCAGGAACTTCTGTTCAACACTTCTCTGAAATTTAGAATATAAAAGGTAAAGACTTTTCTCTCCTCCTCTTCTCATTAGTTCAGCTACTACACTGTAAAAAAGAAAAAGCTGAGAAAACATAAAATATCAAGGCAATGTGATGCAAGAGATTTTTGAGTTTTCTTCACTACAATGTTCTCATTGTCCCAACTTTCTTTTCAAAGTTATGAAAGTTGATTCAACTATTAATCACTTGTTGTTACGACTTAAAACTGTGAGTTAAAACAAATATTTATTTTATATTATCAGTACAAAAAAACTTGACTTAGCTAGTTAAACAAACACACATTTTTGCTTTATAAAAACATCAAGTTTCAAGTTACAACAACTCACAACATTACATTATCCATTCATAAAACCTTGCTTTCTTTAGTCAAAGGAACATACCATTATTACAGATGAGAGGTAGGCCTTCCTTTAGGATAGAGGTGGGCAAATCCAGTCTTTGAGGGCTGGTATTCAGCATGTTTTAGAGCAGGGGTGTCAAACTCAGATCCTCGAGGGCTGGTATCCTGCATGTTTTAGATGTATCCCTCTTCCAACACACCTGATTCAAATGATGAGCCTATCATCCAACTCTGCAGAAACCTGATAACGACCATCAGGTGTGCCTGAAGAGAGAAACATCTAAAACATGCAGGATACTGGCCCTCGAGGATCTGAGTTTGACACCCCTGTTTTAGAGGTTTCCCTCTTTCAGGTGTGCTGAAAGAGAGAAACTTCTAAAACATGCAGGAAACCAGCCCTTAAGGACTGGATTTGAATAGCCCTGCTTTAGGAGAAGCCAAATCTTTGGGAGGAGTTGGGATTTCCACACTAGTCTGAGCAAAGTCACTCTGACTCTGGGTGTTTTAAGATGGCCGCTCCAGACCAGGTGTTCTGGGTGTTGGGACCTTTGACCCCATTGGTGGAAGAGGCTTTGGCACACCTGTGTAGCCTGATTGCTGTATGACGTTCTAAGTAGGTACCATGACAGAGGGGAATGGGTAAGACTGTCGCATGACCCCCCCGCCTGGTCCAACTGACCAGCTCTTTGAGTTGAAGAGCAAAAATAAGTAGACATAACTAAATGGGGTTGTAATGTTTTGCACTGTATATAAATAAAGGAAAATGTATGTTGCTGTAATTATATTTGAAAAATGCTCAATAAATAGATGTTGACTCAAACAAAGCCCAACTGAATGTCATCTGAAATCTTGTTTATTTTGTGCCAAGAGCTCCCTTCTTAGACTGGTACAGTTTCAGCACACTGTAAAAACCATGTTTCCCTCTTCCAGCACACCTGACAGTCATTATCACGCTTCTGCAGAGCTGGATGATAGGCTTATCATTTGAATCAGGTGTGTTGGAAGAGGGATCCATCTAAAACATGCAGGATAGTGGCTCTCCAGGACCAGGGTTGGTGACCCCTGGTCTAGTTCAAACTTGTTCAGACCATGTGTGCATGCGCACGTCAGTCATCTATGGGGTTTCCCACTGGTTCCCAACTTCACTGAAAAAATCTACTCAAAAGTTGATAACGTTTGTTGTGCTGTTTAGAAAATCTTAGTTAGGACAACAATGAGCGAAATTTGCTGGGCAGACAAATTTTTGTAGGTTGTAAATGGAAAGCTTTATTTCTGAGTCAGTTTAATTTGAAAACTTTAATGAAATCAACAATTACTAGTTATCATTTTTATAGTGTACTCTGTGAACCAGTAAATACCTGAGGAGTCTCCAGTCTGGACAAAGAAAACACAGAGGTCAAAGGTCACAACAGGTAGACTTCAAAGTTTATTCTTGTTATGTTGTGTCTTTAAGTCACATTTGTAATGGAATGTTTATGAAGACTGGAATAAAAACATACACAGAAAGAGTGTACTGTGTAACCAGAAAAAATAATCCTACTTAGTCCTTATAAATGAATCAGATTATAAGAAAACAAAACAAACAAAAACATAAACCTATACATGTACATATACATGAAAACAAAGTATGACTTCATTTGCATATTTGAAAATGAGTAGGAGGAAGTAGAACTTATTTAATCCCACCCCTTCTCCACACAACAGTCTATCATGTTTCCTCCTATCAACGTAATATATGAGAAATCAAGTCCTTTGGATGAGTTAACCTCACTTATCCTCTTCACATATAACTTCATATTTACACTGAAGCAGAGCTAGCAGAAGCAGATCTGAGCTGAAGCATAACTTTGGTGCAGAATGTGTTTTTTTGTTTTTTTCTGTGACACCCAGGTTTGACCTCGGCCTCAGTGACGCTGCTGCTGAGGTAAAGTAACACAATAAACCACTTCAGTAGTCTGACTCTGGGGGGCGCTGCTGAGCCAGGAGGAGATCTGGTCAGAAAAATCCAGCTCACAGTAGGTGTAAATACCTGAGGAGTCTCCAGTCTGGACACAGAAAACACAGAGGTCAAAGGTCACAACAGGTAGACTGACTTCAGAGTTTATTCTAGTTATGTTGTGTCTATAAGTCACATTTGTAATGGAACGTTTATGAAGACTGGAATAAAAACATACACAGAAAGAGTGTACTGTGTATTATGTGTAAATATTCTTTAACCCTTTGGGGTCTGAACCTATTTTGGCTATTTTTGACTTTATGTACCAAATAAAAACTACCATACCCTGTTTGCTGTCTTTTTTTTAACACAACTTCACCTTTGGGATCAGTCTGTTATATTTTCACTTTGACCAAATATATCAACATAGAAGGAAAATTTTTCTTTTTTTTTGCTTTTCTTTCCATGATATGCTATGGCTATTGTTTTTATATCATATCATACTATGACCCATTTTTAACTCATACTGTATTGTAACTAATTCGTATATCATGCCATACTATGACAAGTTTTTATATCATACTATGCTTTGACCAATTTTTATATCATTGTAGAATATTTCAAGTTTTATAATATGTTATGACACATTTTAATATCATACTATATATCCTGCCATAATGTGACCAATTTTTATGTCATGTCATAATATAAATGTTTTTATATCATATTACACTATGATACATTTTAATGACATAGTATACTATGGCTTTTTTTTAATATCACACTGTAATAGGACAAGTTTTTATATAATCTTATACTATGGTCATTTTCTACATCACACTTTACTATGACACGTTTTTATATCATACTATGCTATGACCAATGTTTATGTCATGCTGTACGAAATGTTTTTATATCATACTTTTCTAAGATAAATATGAATGACATACTATCTAATGACTTTTTTTAATATCATACTAAACTATGATCAGTTTTTATGTCATAATATACTACTGACATGATGACATTTATATAATATTATACTATGACCAATTTCTATATCATTCTATATTATTCCCCATTTTCATATCATACTATAGACAATTTTTAGATCATATTATACTGTGACCATTTTTTATAACATACTATAGTATGATCAGTTTACATCATGCTATACTATGACTAATATTTATTAGGGTTGGGCAAGTTAACGCATTATTACCACAATTTTTTTCTATCTCACGTTAACGCCGTTTTATTATTGTTCTGCCTTTCGAGCAAGTCTTAGTTCATCTATACATACGGACTCTTATTTTGAAACTCATGCTTTTATTTTGGCGCTCCACACGCTGGTGCTCAGTGTGAACTGTGCACGAGCTGAGAGGAGAAAAGCGAGCGAACTTTCCGAGTAATGCTGAATCAAACTTTGTTTAACTCCTGCAGTTCAACGCCTGTATGTATCAATCGTTCTGTTGTTTGCTAAATAATTTTACATGCAAACGTGCCGTTAGAAATATGTTTAGGACGTTATTTTGGATGTGTTTATTACAGTGTGTTATTAACATGTTTAAGCTAATTCGTTTATGCTAGCAGTCGGAGATGGGTTGCTAATTCTTTATGTAAATTCATTGGTTGTGTTTAGGTATAATAAGCCAGCCTTTGAACTAACCTTTACTTATTTACGACGTGATTATTTTATTAGCAGTCAATTTAAGTTTATAATTATTACATCTATGCATTCTCCGTGAATATGCATATTATTAATAGAAATAACTAATTGAATTATTTTGTTTTTATTTTATAGTTTCACTCTGTCAATCTGCATGATGTCGAGTACGTACATTAAAGCTGCAAACTTCAAAGAGGACATATGTTGCATCGTCAATTCAGAGTTTAGCTCGCTGTCTAGCTCAGACTAAGTACAGACGTCTTAGCGAGGACAGTACAATTATAACTCCTATTCTTCTGCCTCTGCTTGTGTGCGTGTAGCGATTAGCTTGGCAGATAGACAACAGGTTTCCCAAGAAAAGCTGGATGCCCAAAACTTCTCTCCAGATCTTTTAGTTGAGACTCACTGTAAAATTGCAACATACAAACAAAATATGTCTCAGTTCTGTTCACTGCCTTAATACATTTACATGGCATTATACATTTAAATGAATGGGGAAAAAATTGCTAGCTCGATGCTAACTTGAATGGGAAAATCCATAGACATGCTAACAATTAGCATTTACAGATTAATTTAAGATTTACGTCTTTTTATCCAGCAACAAAGGTTCACATCAGAGATATTTTATACTATTAAATCTTACAACAACTGAACATAAAATACTCACAGGCAAATATTTTTGGGGCCATAGAAACAGAGTGAAAGAAACGTGTCTGTTAGTTCCTTTTTATGTCCGAACTGATTATGGTAACACCACAAGGACAAAACATATGTTAGTGCAACTTATTCCGACCACCAGAGGGCCCCCTTTGCTTGCTTTTAACAACTGAACATCACATATTATTGGGCTTATTAGTATTAGTACTTATTAGTGGGCTTAAGTCTCCTGTCAATCACTCACAACCAGAAATAAACTGGTGTGGACATAAACATGGAGAAAAAGACCGGTCTTTTATATGGACATTTTCATTTTAAATGTCTCCAGATGGTGGGGTTGAGAAGGACACAGTTGTTTGTAAGCACTGCAATGTGGAATTATTTTTTATCACCGGAGTACTTCCAGTCTGAAATATCACTTAAAGGCAACACACGCTGCTGATGCCCCCCCCATATAACTATGTGATTAATTGCAATTAATCGCAGAAATCCACACGATTAATTGCGATTAAAATTTTTTATTGCTGCCCAGCACTAATATTTATGTTATACTGTATTATGATACATTTTTAAATCATACTACTCTATGACTATGACAATTTTTATATCATAACATAGTGTAAACCAAGTGTAAACCAAGGGTTAGTTGAGTGTTTTAATCTGTAAATTAGATTTGACCTACTTTCGACTTACTTTTCTTTTCACTTTGTATTTCAGTCCTTGTTTCTTCGACTCTGCTGCATCTTTTACAGTGAATCATTTTAAAAGTCATGTATGTGTTAATCATGGTTGTTCCTCTAGTGTTTAATGTCTTTTTCTGTGTCTTTTCTCTTTCCCTGTATCTTCAAAATAAATTTCCCGCATGAGAAACAATGCAGACCTGAGTTGAGTGAAGTTGGTGACACATGAATTTCCTCAAACTCTCGTCTGTAATCAGATCATACTCTGTATCCACATGGAGTTCTGAAACACAGAACAAGCACACTGTGTCATTCAGTCAGTTTAATTTCAGCTTCATTTCTATTTTTAGTTTATAATTCTCTGAACTGGTGACTTTCTGTTTATGTTTGAATTCTTGCAGCAGATGAAAACCTCAAACAGTGGACTATGAGTAGAAACACCTTACACCTTAATGCCTTCCTGCTCAATAATGATCTATTCTATAAACAAATAAAACATGTTTCTTGTGCTTCACCTGCTGGTTTGTTGGTCCTCTTCTTGCAGAAGACCAACAGAGGTGCCAGGATGACTATGACGACAACAGTCAGACTCATGTACAGTCCTGTGGCTGGTGAAGAAGAACAACAAGATCATTTAACTCTGACTTTGGAGGATTTGATATTATTAAAATACAAACTAAATGACCCATGGAAGACACAGAAAGTTTGCATAGCGATACTTCAACAAGTCTTATTATATGTTGCTTTAATATAACTTGACTAATTATGCCAGAATTTAGAAAACGTCTCACAAACTAGACCTGGATCAGTTTCCTTCTTGTTTGACTTATTCCTGAATGCATTTTCTGTCCATTTTAAAACAACAGAAACTCTCAGTGCTGGTCAGGTGGCACTGATCAGCATTACATTACACTAAAGAGGACACAGAGACACCTAGTGGTGGAATGGTGCAGGCTCGTCACATCAGGACAAATGGAAACACACCTGGACCTGGATCTACTGTCATCTTCAGCTGATGTTCAGAGTCAGAGGTTGAACTGGAGCTGAAACTCAGTTCAGTCGTAGCTGAAGCTGAAGTCACTGGTAAAGTGGTCGGTTTGAGCGTCGACGAAGCTGTGAAAAAACAATGAAACAAACAGTGATAAACAAGTTCATCTACGGCTTATTGGACATTTTAGATTCTGTATTATAAATGCAGGGTGGCAATTTCATTTTAATCAAAATATTTCACTATTATCTACATATACTTAGGTGCATTTTAACATTTATTTATCAGTATTTCATACTTAAAATTTAATTATATGCGAAGATGCATCATATATATATATATATATATATATATATATATATATATATATATATATATATATATATATATATATATATATATAGTGTAATATTTTTTGAGGCACCAGCATCAAATTACCAATAAAATGAACATTACACCTGTTCTCTCTCTCAGTAAATAATCCTGCATTTTTCAGTGGATACATTATTTCTTAATTTTACAAGATGATGATATATATATATATATATATATATATATATATATATATATATATATATATATATATATATATATATATATATATATATATATTCAGAGGTCAAACAGTTATATAATAATGTGGAGTGAACTACTCAATTGTCAGTATGCTTCATGTATTACAGGACATAATGTTAAAAAATAAATATTATTATTTTTATTATTATTATTGTTAGTCATAGAAGTAGCAATCATAATAAGTGAATGAAGCAGGATAAACTGTGTATTATTTAAATGAGCTTATTTGTCCTCATTCACTAAATAGAGGGTTAATCTTACAAATAGCTGAAACTACACAAAAAATCTGGGTAATAACATAAGGCCCCGACTTTGTGGTCGTATGATCTTTTATTAAAAAAAAAAAAAAAAAAAGAAAGAATTGTTCTGTTTGAGCAACCAAACACATTAACGGCCAAATCATCTAAAATGTATTTAATAAATTACAAGAAGAGAAACACTTTCGGAAAAAACTCACCTTTTGTTACTATAATCCAGAATTCTGTGTACTCATCTTGTCCATACCTTTCCGAAACGCACCGGTACAGTCCAGAGTCAGACTCCTTCAGGTGTGTGATGGTCACAGACATGACTGTATCAGATGATCGTTCCATGAGCTCTATGCTGTATCTTCCTTTTTGACCGCTCATATTTGATGTCTCAAAAAGTACGTCTCCATTTTTACATTTA
Source organism: Sphaeramia orbicularis (assembly GCF_902148855.1). Lineage (NCBI taxonomy): Eukaryota > Metazoa > Chordata > Actinopteri > Kurtiformes > Apogonidae > Sphaeramia > Sphaeramia orbicularis. The sequence goes on along the minus strand of NC_043963.1, from coordinate 16,849,519 downwards.
TTCCTACAGAACATCTTCTTTCCTGTGTCAAAAAATGATGAATCAAATGGGCATTCAACTCTGATTGTTTCTCCTTCAGTTATATAAATAGATGGGATTTCTGCACTGACAAGACCAGTGTTTCCATCTTGAAGTGCTGTTAAATAAAAACACAGTGAATAGTTAATATCTGCAGTATGATTCTGTTTATTGATGCTTCACATTCACACTAAGACACAACCAGTTTACCAGAGTTTGGTCAGAGGATGAATCTAATAATTTTATTTGCTTTAGGAAGATTTAACAATAAATAAAAAGAATAAAAAGCAGCTGAGAAATTCAGTGAAATACAACTGAACAGAACATAGACACAGATACTGGAAAGGTGAGCATTGGAAGGTAGATCTGACAAAATATGAAGAACAAGAAAAAAAAAGAAACTGAAATGTCACTATCAGGTTGATTGAACAATACCATTTTCTGGTTGAATTTGTTTATGACAATGTTTTAGCTGTGGTCTGATCACCATGTTCAGACTCACAAACCACCATCACTCAGGAAACAGACAAACCATCTACTGCAGAGTTTACCACAGATCAACTATAGAAATATAATGACAATAAAATACAATAATATGTAATAAAAACGGGAGATTAACAGAATACTCACTGAGAAAAAAGAAGATCCAAATGTGACAGATTTTCATGGTTTGATATGAGTTCAACACTCTTTTTCGTCTTCACTTTAAAACCAGGAACTTCTGGTTAACACTTCTCTGAAAGGTAAAGACTTTTCTCTTCTCTTCCTCTCATTAGTTCAACTACCACTCTGTGAACCGGTATATGAGCCCCACACCCAGGAAAAACTTTAAATGCACTGAAAAAAACAAAGAAATGTACTTATCTTTCAACATTGAAAACCACGTATCTCCAAATGTGTTGGTTTTTAATGTATTAAGCGTTAAATTCTCCTCTTTGGAAGTCAGAAAAAGACAGTAGTCACTTTTCCATTGACCCTCAAATTGTGCCAATATAGGTCGCTCATAAAAAATTTCTCTAATGGGAAAAAAAACGTCAATTTTACCAAAACTTGTTTTTTGGTGTAAAGTTTTTACACTTGCAAGAGGTGGTTTTTCGGGCACAGTGAAATTGGTATATCAAGCAAACCTACAATGGAAAGACCTATTTGCACAACTACAGTAACGTAAACAAAAAAAAGAATGTTACAACAAGTGAAGAAGAAGAGTTTTAAAACAAACATGGTGCAATATGTGTGGACACACGAGGAAACCGAATAATTTTTTTATTTAGTACGAGATAAAGGGGTAACGAAAATTCTAGATTCAAAACAACAGATATTTATGTTCGTTGCCATGTTTATGGAATGACGTCTTGTGACATCTCACAATTATAAATAAACAAATCATCACATTTTTGTGACACCCAGGTTTGACCTCGGCCTCAGTGACGCTGCTGCTGAGGTAAAGTAACACGATAAACCACTTCAGTAGTCTGACTCTGGGGGGCGCTGCTGAGCCAGGAGGAGATCTGGTCAGAAAAATCCAGCTCACAGCAGGTGTAAAGACATGAGGAGTCTCCAGTCTGGACACAGAAAACACAGAGGTCAAAGGTCACAACAGGTAGACTGATGTTAAAGTTTATTCTAGTTATGTTGTGTCTTTAAGTCACATTTGTCACGCTATACTATAAATGTTTTTATATAATGTTATACTATGATACATTTGAATGACATACTGTACTATGGCTTCTTCATATCATGGTGGTCTATAAGCAATTTTATATCATGACATACTATGATAAGTTTCTTATGCCATAATATACTATGACTAGTTTATATAATATTATACTATGACCAGTTTCTTTATCACACATTACTATGATCAATGTTTATATCATTCTATATTATTCCCCATTTTTATGTCACACTATGTTATGACCAATTGTTATATCTTAATATACTACTGCCATTTTTCATATCATACTATAGACAATTTTTATATCATGTTATACTGTGACCATTTTTTGTATCATACTGTAGTATGACCAGTTTACATCATGCTATACTATGACTAATATTTATATCATACTATAATATGATAGATTTTTAAATCATTATACTCTATGACTATGACCATTTTATATCATAACAGTGTAAACCAAGGGTTAATTGAATGTTTTAATCTGTACATTAGATTTGACCTACTTTTGACTTACTTTTCTTTTCATATTTGAGTCCTTGTTTTTTCGACTCTGCTGAATCTTTTACAGTGAATCATTTTAAAAGTCATGTATGTGTTAATCATGGTTGTTCCTCTAATGTTTTATGTCTTTTCTCTTTCCCTGTATCTACAAACTAAATTTCCCACTTTTGAAACAATGCAGACCTGAGGTGAGTGAAGTTGGTGACACATGAATTCCCTCAATCTCTCGTCTGTAATCAGATCATACTCTGTATCCACATGGAGTTCTGAAACACAGAACAAGCACAATGTGTCATTCAGTCAGTTTAATTTCAGCTTCATTTCTATTTTTAGTTTATAATTCTCTGAACTGGTGACTTTCTGTTTAAGTTTGAATTCTTGCAGCAGATGAAAACCTCAAACAGTGGACTATGAGTAGAAACATCTTACACCTTAATGCCTTCCTGCTCAATAATGAACAATTCTACAAATAAATAAAACATGTTTCTTGTGCTTCACCTGCTGGTTTGTTGGTCCTCTTCTTGCAGAAGACCAACAGAGGTGCCAGGATGACTATGACGACAACAGTCAGACTCACGTACAGTCCTGTGGCTGGTGAAGAAGAACAACGAGATCATTTAACTCTGACTTTGGAGGATTTGATATTATTAAAATATAAACTAAATGACCCATGGAAGACACAGAAAGTTTAGTGACACTTTAACAAGTCTTATTATATGCTGCTTTAATATAATTTGACAAATTATACCAGAATTTAGAAAATATCTCAAATACTAGATCTGGATCAGTTTCCTTCTAGTTTCACTTATTACCTCTGCCAGGAGGTATTGTGATCACTTTGCTTTGTGTGCGTGCATGTTTGTTTGTTTGTTAGCAAGATAACTCACCAAAATTTAATCATTTCTTCCTTGTGCCAGTATCAACATTTCCTGAAAACTTCATGAGAATCCGTCCACAACTTTTTGAGTTATCTTGCTAACTAACAAACAAACAAATAAACAAACACACACGGGAGGCAGATCTGTCTTGGCGGAGGTCTGCGCTCTCTGAGTGCTTTTCTTGTTCCTGAATGCATTTTCTGTGCATTTTAAAACAACAGAAACTCTCAATCGGCTACTGCTACAGATGGCACATTGTTTTTCTCTTCATTTTTTAGTGTCACAGCCCAGCTCTTAGGTGGCAAAAAAAAAACATGGACACATTTATTTCAACTAAAACAAACAAACAGATCACAGCAGGGAGCGAACAGTGACGTCACAACACTTACATGGAGCAGACACAGGTGGCACTAATCAGCATTACATTACACTAAAGTGGACACAGAGACACCTAGTGGTGGAATGGTGCAGGGTCGTCACATCAGGAGAAATGGAAACACACCTGGACCCGGATCTACTGTCGTCGTCTGCTGATGTTCAGACTCAGAGGTTGAACTGGAGCTGAAACTCAGCTCAGTCGTACCTGAAGCTGAAGTCGTAGTTAAAGCAGAAGTGGGCTCTCGCTCGTTGACAGATGGTTGGTGAGTTGAAGATGGTTTTAAAGTCTCATTGTCCACTTTAGATTCTGTAATATAAATGTAGAAATGTGGGGTTGCCATTACATTGTGGTTTAAAAACTCACTATTTTATAGACTTGCTGAGATGCAATATTTTTTTTAGGCACCAGCATCAATTTACCAATAAAATGAAGATTACACCTGTTCTCTCTCTCAGTAAATAATCCACATTTTTTTTCAGTGGCTATATTATTTATTAATTATTTATTAATTTTATAGGATGATGAGTTATATATATTCAGAGGTTAAGCGGTCATGTAATAATATGGACTGAACTACTCACTTGTCAGTATGAATCATGTATAACAGGACATAATGTTAAAGAATAAATAAATATTATTATTTTTTAATAGTAGTAGTAGTAGTAATAATAAATGAATGAAGCAGGATAAACTGTGTATCATTTAAATGAGCTTATTTGTCATTGTTCATTAACCGAAGGATTATTTTACAAATAGATGAAACTACACAAAAATTGTGAATAATAACATAACGTCCTGACTTTGTGGTGGTGGGATCTTTTATTTTTTAAAAAAACAAACAAAAAAACACTGAAATGAATTGATCTGTTTGTGCAACCAAACACATTAACTGAGGTGCTCTCAGCCCAAATGTATTTAATAAATTACAAGAAGAGAAAAACTTTCAGTAAATACTCACTCTTTGTTACTTTAATCCTAAATTCTGCGTACTCATCTGGTCCTAACCTGTCCAAAACACACCGGTACAGTCCAGAGTCAGACTCCTTCAGTTGTCTGATGGTCACATAGAGTTCTGTATCAGATGATCCTTTCCTGATGCTGTATCTTCCTGTTTCCTTGTACATAACTGAAGTCTCTACAAGTACGTCTCCCTTTTCACATTCATTCCTACAGAAAATCTTCTTTCCTGTGTCAAAAAGAGACCACTCAAACGGGCATTTAAGGATGATTGTCTCTCCTTCAGTTTTTTTAAAAACTGGGATTTTTGCGCTGATGAGACCAATGTTTCCGTCTTGAAGTGCTGTTAAATAAATACACAGTGAATAGTTACACAACCAGTTTAACAGAGTTTGGTCAATTGATGAATCTAATAATTTTATTTGCTTTAGGAAGATTTAACAATAAATGAAAAGAATAAAAAGCAACTGAGAAATTCAGTGAAATACAACTGAATAGCACATAGACACAGATACTGGAAAGGTGAGCACTGGAAGGTAGATCTGATAAAACATGAACAAGAACCAGAAACAACAAAAACCCTGAAACATCACTAAATTTTAATTTATTTATAAAAAGGTTTTAGCTGTGGTCTGATCACCATGTTCAGACTCACAAACCACCATCACACAGGAAACAGACAAACCATCTACTGCAGAGTTTACCACAGATCAACAATAGAAATATAATGACAATAAAATACAGTTATGTGTAATAAAAATAGAGGATTAACGGAATACTCACTGAGAAAGAAGAAGATCAAACTGTGACAGATTTTCATGGTTTAATAAGAGTTTAACGCTCGTTTTGGTCTTCACTTTAAAACCAGGAACTTCTGTTTAACACTTTGCTAAAAGGTAAAGATTTTTCTCTCCTCCTCCTCTCATTAGTTCAACCACTACTCTATGAACCAGTATATGAGCCCCACACCCAGGAAAAACTTTAAATGCACTGAAAAAAACAAAGAAATACACTAATCTTTCAACCAGTGAAAACCACGTATCTCCAAAGGTGTTGGTTTTTAATGTTTGTGATAAATGTATTAAGCATTAAATTCTCCACTTTGTTGAAGTCAGAAAAAGACCATAGTCACTTTTCCATTGATAAATTGTGCAAATATAACTTCCGCATAAAAATTAACCTAATGGAAAAACTATAATTTTGCCAAAACTCTAATTTTTTGCTGAAAAGTTTTCAAACTTGTAAGAGGTGGTTTGTCAGACGTAGCGAAATTGGTATATTGTGCAAAACTGCAATGGAAAGACCTTTTTGCGCAACTAGAGTCACGTAAACAAAAAAAAGGATGTTACAACAAGTGAAGAAGAAGAGTTTTAAAATAAATATAGCATGGTATGTGTGGACACATGAGGAAACCAAATAATTTTTTTATTTAGAACGAGATAAAAGTGTAACGAGCATTCTAGATTCAAAACAACAGATATTTATGTTCAACTACATGTTTATGGAATGACTTCTTGTGACAGCTCACAATCATAAATAAACAAATCATCACATTTGTGATTTAATGGAAAAAAACGACATTACACGCTTCTGTTTTTTCGACATTTAATAAATAACTAACATTTTGCATAGATGTCCAATGGAAAAGTGACTACTGTTACTTGGTCCAACAGGGGGCGCTGAGGGTCCACCCCCACATAACATCTACATGGAGAAGTAATCCAGAAGTGGTGTTTAAAAAAAGATTAAACATATTTATAGCAAAAATATTTCTGACATACAATCATATGTATAAATGATCAAAATATAGTACTCATTATTACAATATTCATTTCATTTATTATTGACAAGACAAGACAAGACAAGACAAGACAAGACAAGATAAGATAAGATAAGATAAGATAAGATAAGATAAGATAAGATAAGATAAGATAAGATAAGATAAGATAAGATAAGATAAGATAAGATAAGATAAGATAAGATAAGACAAGACAAGACAAGACAAGACAAGACAAGACAAGATAAGATAAGATAAGATAAGATAAGATAAGATAAGATAAGATAAGATAAGATAAGATAAGATAAGATAAGATAAGATAAGATAAGATAAGATAAGACAAGACAAGACAAGACAAGACAAGACAAGACAAGACAAGACAAGACAAGATAAGATAAGACAAGACAAGACAGATCTGGAAACTCAAGTCTAACAGTTGCATTTACAGTAAAGTGAACATGCAGAACAGGAAACACAGTAATATTTTCTGTTTTTCTTTTTGTTCTTGTTATTTTGTATCTGCCTCTTATGCTTCGTCTTGACCAGGTCATCATAGTAAAAGAGAACTTGACCTACCTGGTTAAACAAATATAAATATAAGATAGTAATAAACAAACATACATATATACAGATATTTACATCACAGTGAAGGAAACTGTGCATGAAAACGACCTCTGATTGTGTTCTTTTTAATGGTGTTTCCTGGAGTGTGTATGTGGTTTCTAAAACTTTAGTTGAGCAGGTGACTTGAGGCTTTGCACTTATTGATGTTTTTTTCTTTTTTGCAGACGCTCATGCTCGTTCAGTCGAACCGCCCAACCCCCACCACCACAGACCCCCTCTAACCAGCTGTAGATACCAGTGTAGACTCATGGACATGCAGGAGCACAAACACTCATCACATACTGTTCTCTATATTCATTCTTATGTTTGTTTGTTTCTTTCTTTTTGTATTTTTTGTGATGCTTCTGTTTCTAACATTTCTGATGCCTGTTTCCAACCCTGTTTCACACTTTGCATGCTGCACTTACAAACACAATGTTTTGTACTGACCTCTGGTGACCGATAATACACATTACATTATGTTTCTGCATTTATTATCCCGCCCCCAAAGGGGAGGCTAGGGGTATTGTTTTTGGTTCAGTTTGTTTCTTTGTTTGTTAACATTCTAGCAGCAACACTATTGGTTGAATTCATACTAGATTTAGTTTATAGATTGCCAGTGACCCTGAATCGATGTGATTACATTTTGAGAACAGTAGGTCAAAGTTCAAATTTTTTATGAATTTTTATGAATCTTTTTTTTCCCCATTTACTTGTAATGGGCAAAATTTTAAATGTCTCCACATAACAGTCTATCATGTTTCCTCGTATGAACATAATTTATGACAAATCAAGTCCCTTGATTCAGTTAACCTCACTTATCCTCTTCACATATAACTTCATATTTACACTGAAGCAGAGCTAGCAGAAGCAGATCTGAGCTGAAGCATAACTTTGGTGCAGAATGTGTTTTTTTGTTTTTTTCTGTGACACCCAGGTTTGACCTCGGCCTCAGTGACGCTGCTGCTGAGGTAAAGTAACACGATAAACCACTTCAGTAGTCTGACTCTGGGGGGCGCTGCTGAGCCAGGAGGAGATCTGGTCAGAAAAATCCAGCTCACAGTAGGTGTAAATACCTGAGGAGTCTCCAGTCTGGACACAGAAAACACAGAGGTCAAAGGTCACAACAGGTAGACTGATGTTAAAGTTTATTCTAGTTATGTTGTGTCTTTAAGTCACATTTGTAACGGAACGTTTATGAAGACTGGAATAAAAACATACACAGAAAGAGTGTACTGTGTATTATGTGTAAATATTCTTTAACCCTTTGGGGTCTGAGCCTATTTTGGCTATTTTTGATTTTATGTACCAAATAAAAACTACCATACTCTGTTTGGTGTCTTTTTTTCAACACAACTTCACCTATGTGATCAGTCTGTTTTATTTTAACTTTGACCTAATATATCAACATAGAGGGGAAAAAAGTAGTTATTTTGCTTTTCTTTCCATGATGTTATGGCTGTTGTTTTTATGTCATGTCATACAATGACCCATTTTTATCTCATACTGTATTGTAACTAATTTGTATTTCATACTGTACTATGACAAGTTATATGTCATATTATACTATGACAAATTTTAATGACATACTATACTTTGGCTTTTTTTTTAAATATCACACTATAATAGGACAAGTTTTCATATAATATTACACTATGACCAATTTCTATTTCACACATTACTATGATCAATTTTTATATCATTCTATATTATTCCCCATTTTTACATCATACTTTAGACAATTTTTATATCATATCATACTATGACCCATTTTTAACTCAAACTATATTGTAGCTAATCTGTATATCATACTATACTATGACAAGTTTTTATATCATATTATGCTATGACCAACCTTTATAGCAATATGAATATTGCTAGTTTTATAATATATTATGACACGTTTTAATATCATACTATATATCATGCCATACTATGACCAATTTTTATGTCTTGTTATACTATAAATGTTTTTATATCATATTATACTATGATAAATATCAATGACATGCTATAGTATGGGTTTTTATATCATACTACACGATGATGAATGTGAATTACATTCTATTTCATAACTTTTTTTTAATATCATGCTATACTATGATCAGTTTTTATGTCATAATATACTATGGCTAGGTTTATGTAATATTATTCTATGACCAATTTTTACATCATTCTATATTATTCCACATTTTTATATCATACTGTAGACAATTTTTATATCATATTATGTTGTGATCCTTTTTTGTATAGTATGACCAGTTTACGTCATGCTATACTATGACTAATATTTATATCATGATATAATATGATACATTTTTCTATCATTATACTCCATGACTATGACCATTTTAATATCACAACATAGTGTAAACCAAGTGTAAACCAAGGGTTAGTTGAGTGTTTTAATCTGTAAATTAGATTTGACCTACTTTTGACTTACTTTTCTTTTCACTTTGTATTTCAGTCCTTGTTTTTTCGACTCTGCTGCATCTTTTACAGTGAATCATTTTAAAAGTCATGTATGTGTTAATCATGGTTGTTCCTCTAGTGTTTTATGTCTTTTCTGTGTCTTTTCTCTTTCCCTGTATCTTCAAAATAAATTTCCCACTTGAGAAACAATGCAGACCTGAGTTGAGTGAAGTTGGTGACACATGAATTCCCTCAGTCTCTCGTCTGTAATCAGATCATACTCTGTATCCACATGGAGTTCTGAAACACAGAACAAGCACAATGTGTCATTCAGTCAGTTTAATTTCAGCTTCATTTCTATTTTTAGTTTATAATTCTCTGAACTGGTGACTTTCTGTTTAAGTTTGAATTCTTGCAGCAGATGAAAACCTCAAACAGTGGACTATGAGTAGAAACATCTTACACCTTAATGCCTTCCTGCTCAATAATGAACAGTTCTATAAATAAATAAAACATGTTTCTTGTGCTTCACCTGCTGGTTTGTTGGTCCTCTTCTTGCAGAAGACCAACAGAGGTGCCAGGATGACTATGACGACAACAGTCAGACTCATGTACAGTCCTGTGGCTGGTGAAGAAGAACAACGAGATCATTTAACTCTGACTTTGGAGGATTTGATGTTATTAAAATACAAACTAAATGACCCATGGAAGACACAAAGTTTAGTGACACTTTAACAAGTTTTATTATATGTTGCTTTAATATAACTTGACTAATTATACCAGAATTTAGAAAACGTCTCACAAACTAGACCTGGATCAGTTTCCTTCTTGTTTGACTTATTCCTGAATGCATTTTCTGTCCATTTTAAAACAACAGAAACTCTCAGTGCTGGTCAGGTGGCACTGATCAGCATTACATTACACTAAAGAGGACACAGAGACACCTAATGGTGGAATGGTGCAGGCTCGTCACATTAGGAGAAATGGAAACACACCTGGACCTGGATCTACTGTCATCGTCTGCTGATGTTCAGACTCAGAGGTTGAACTGGAGCTGAAACTCAGCTCAGTCGTAGCTGAAGCTGAAGTCATCAGTAAAGTGGTCGGTTTGAGCGTTGACGAAGCTGTGAAAAAAACAGTGATAAACAAGTTCATCTACGGCTTATTGGACATTTTAGATTCTGTATTATAAATGTGGGGTGGCAACTTTATTTTAATTAAAATATTTCACTATTATCTACATATACTGAGGTGCATTTTAACATTTATTTATCACTATTTTATTCTTAAAATTTAATTATATGCTGAGATGCATCATAAATATATTTTGTAATATGTTTTTTGGCAGAAGCATCAAATTACCAATAAAATGAAGATTACACCTGTTCTCTCTTCCAGTAAATAATCCTAAATTTTTTAGTGGATATATTGTTTATTAATTATTTATTAATTTTACAGAATGATCAGTTATATGTCATAAGAGGTCAAGCAGTCATGTAATAATATGGACTGAACTACTCACTTGTCGGTATGAATCATGTATTACAGGACATAATGTTAAAAAATAAATGAATAAACATTAGTCATTATTATTAGTAGTAGTAGTAGTAGTAATAGTAGCAATGATAATAATGACCAGGATAAACTGTGTATTATTTAAATGAGCTTATTTGTCATTATTCATTAACTGAGGGTTTATCTCACCAAACATAGATGAAACTACACAAAAAAATTCTGGATAATAACATAAGGTCCTTACTTTGTGGTGGTGGGATCTTTTATAAAAAAAATAAAATAAAATAAAATAAAAAACTGAAATGAATTGTTCTGTTTGTGCAACCAAACACATTAACTAAGGTGCTCTCAGCCAAAATGTATTTAATATATTACAAGAAGAGAAACACTTTCAGTAAAAACTCACCCTTTGTTACTTTAATCCTAAATTCATCATACCCATCTGGTCCAAACCTTTCCAAAACACACTGGTACAGTCCAGAGTCAGACTTCCTCAGGTGTCTGATGGTCACATAGAGTTCTGTAGCAGATGATCCTAGCCTGATGCCGTGTCTTCCTTTTTGAGCTTTCTTCTTCGATGTTTCTACAAGGATATCTCCCTTTTCACATTCATTCCTACAGAACATCTTCCTTTGTCTTTCCAAACCAGATAACCAATAAAACATGCATTTAACTGTGATTGTTTCTCCTTCAGTCATTTCATAAACTGGGATTTCTACTTTGGTGATACCAGTGTTTCCATCTCCACTGACGAGACCAATGTTTCCATCTTGAAGTGCTGTTAAATAAATACACAGTGAATAGTTAATATCTGCAGTATGATTCTGTTTATTGATGCTTCATATTCACACTAAGACACAACCAGTTTACCAGAGTTTGATCAGTGGATGAATCTAATAATTTTATTTGTTTTAGGAAGATTTAACAATAAATGAAAAGAATAAAAAGCAACTGAGAAATTCAGTGAAATACAACGGAATAGAACATAGACACAGATACTGGAAAGGTGAGCACTGGAAGGTAGATCTGATAAAACATGATCAAGAACCAGAAACAAAAAGAAACTGAAATGTCACTATCAGGTTGATTGAACAATATAATTTTTTGTTTTAATTTATTTGTGACAAGGTTTTAACTGTGGTCTAATCACCATGTTGAGACTCACAAACCACCACCACACAGGAAACAGGCAAACCACCTACTGCAGAGTTTACCACAGATCAACTATACAAATATAATGACAATAAAATACTAGAATGTGAAATAAAGATAGAAGATTAACAGAATACTCACTGAGAAAGAAGAAGATCAAACTGTGACAGATTTTCATGGTTTAATATGAGTTTAACGCTCTTTTTCGTCTTCACTTCAAAACCAGGAACTTCAGTTTAACACTTCTCTAAAATTTAGAGTCTAAAACTTAAAGACTTTTCTCTCCTCCTCTTTTCATCAGTTCAACTACTACTCTGTGAAGCAGTATATGAACCCCACACCCAGGAAAAACTGTAAATGCACTGAAAAAAACAAAGAAATGTACTGATCTTTCAACAGTGAAAACCACATATCTCTAAATGTGTTGTTTTTTTAATGTTTGTGATGAATTAAGTATTAAATGAAGTCAGAGAAAGAAAAACTGACCAGTGTTGCAGTTGTCTGTTCCAGTAGGGGGTGCTGAGGGCCTACAACCATTTAAAATCAACATGGAGGAAACAAAGATAAATTCATCTGGAGCTCACAACAAAAATAGTTCTGGGTCTTTAAGGGTTAAATCCATGGCATAACCTGAAACTGATGAATTGTGATGAATTGTTCCATGTTGATGTATTGACAGTAAATTAGGAAGCATCTTTCACAGTTACAGTGTTACATAACTTTTACAGCAGCTTTATCATCAGCATCTTCAAACTGGGTGTTCATGTGTTTATTAAAACCACAACAGAGGAGGGAGGGTAACACACTGGGCAACTTCTGCTTCTGCAATGATCAGATACAGAAACAGAGGAAGGAGTGAGTTTGTGAAATAGTGCCGATTTTTCTACACCATATCAAGTTCAGAATGAATATCCAGCCTCTTGTGATTTTTTGTTTCTTATCAGGTAAGGACTGACCCAGGAGCCACACTGAAAACTCTGCTTTGAGAGTCTGGAATATCCAGAATACCACAACTGGGGCTGAGGAGTAAGAAATAACTAACTACATACAGTACTTTATTCTTTGAATTCTAAACACATATTCTGAGTCACTGTCTGGATGTGACATGTTCTTTTTGTTATACATCTCCATAATATCTGTAGTTTAAGGTCGGCCTTTTTATATATTTCAGCAGGTCTTTGTAGTTTTGTATATTGTCAGTATTTTTTAGTATAAGTTTGTGTGATATTTTCATAGTATTTCCTGCTAAAGTGATTTCCATTGTTCCTGTAACGGTGACAAAAACGACTTATTCTATTCTATTCTATTCTACTACTCCATTCTATTCTACTTTATTCTATTCTGTTCTATTCCACTCTACTTTACTGTATTCTGTTCTGTTCTATTCTATAGAATAGAATAGAATAGAATAGAATAGAATAGAATAGAATAGAATAGAATAGAATATAGTAAAATAGAGTAAAACAGAGCAGAGTAGATAGAATAGAGTGGAATGGAATAAAGTAGAACAGAATAGAGTAGATAGAGTAGATTAGTGGAATAGAGTAGAATGGAACAGAGTAGAGTCAAATACCTATTCTATTCTACTCTACTCCATTCTACTCTATTCCACTAATCTATTCTATTCAACTCTATTCTATTCTACTGTATTCTGTCTACTCGACCCTATTCCACTCTTTTCCATTCTACTCTATTCTATCTACTCTACTCCAGAATAGACAATAGAGTAGAATAGAATAGAGCAGAACAGAACAGAATAGAGTAGAATACAGTGGAATATAATAGACTACTCTATTCCATTCTACTGTATTCTACTCTGCTCTGTTTTACTTTGTTTTACTCTATTCTATTCCACTATTTCACTCTATTCTACTCTATTCCATTCTACTCTATTCCACTAATCTACTCTATCTACTCTACTCTATTTTATTCTGTTCTGTTCTACTCTATTTCGTTATACTCTGCTCTGTTCTGTTTTACTCTATTCCATTCTACTCTATTCTACCTACTCTGCTCTGTTCTGTTTTACTCTATTCTATTCTACTCTACTCTACTCTAGTCTAGTCCATTCTAGTCTAAATGATTCTTTCATGCATTGCCAGTTCTTTCAGTGTACCTTGTGCTACTACCATTAATATTTTGAATTAGGACTTTACTCGACTACTTCACCAGTCCCTGAACGCCTCTTCCACCACCCATTCACTTCTTTTCAACAGCTTTGTGCGATGAAAACACCAGGTTTGTGGGTGCAAACGTCTTCATCCAGACCGAAGGGGAAAGCATCACCGTCAGCTGCTCCTTCGCTTTCTCCGGCAGGATGAAGTATCTGTGTAGAGACGAATGCAACACCATCCTCATCCAGACAACAGACCACAGAGCAGAGCATGGCAGATACAGCATCACATATGAAGAAGGCACCTTTCCAATGTCGTACACACATGTGTTTGTGACCATCAGCCAACTGACCGAGTGGGACTCCGGAGAGTACATGTGTGGTCTGAAAAGGCCGTACTTCCCTGATTCACAACAGCACTTTGAGATCAGAGTCCTAGATGGTGAGTCATTATGTCACATCCAGTTAACCACAGGATGTTACTAAAGAAAAACAACTAAATACTGCTATTGGACCAAATTTACATGTTTGTATCAATAGATGTTCCTGTAGTGTGGTATGTTGCATTTGTACAGTTTACAATTACTATTATAATTAAAATATATTGATTGTAAAAGGATTTTTATAATGGCTTTTATATTGTCATGGCAAAAGTTTGGCATTATTAGTGTAAAATTCATGGTTATTTAAAGAAATTTAGAGTCATTAATAAATAAATTAATATAAAAAAAAAACCCCAACAATAATAATGAGAAGAAGGAAAAAGAAAAAGAGAAAGAAGTACAAGATGACTAATTAAAAAGTCTACTTCTACATTTCTACTTAAAACATCCTTTTTAAGTAGTGCTCAACAAAAAAAAAAAAAAAAAAAAGCATTTTTAGTTTAACCTCTCTCTTGTGTTAGGGTCGGCACCAACCCATTTTAGGTTTTAAATGCATAAATGAATCACATAAAATTAGTTTATTCCATCAAGGCTTTTGACTTTGCCAGGAACCTCTATTTTGACAAAATAATACAAAAAAAAAAAATGTTCCCTTATTAATTATGAGATGCTCTGGTTGAAATTATGACCTTTGTGTTGTTAGCGTTGGTTTTGAAGCTTATAAAACAATAATCAGAGCCCAAACTGAAATCCTATGTGCACTGTCAGCCAACACACTGACAGTCAGCTCCTACCAATCATGTGAGCTTTTGGGGTTCTCATTTCACCTTGTTATCCAGTAAACCTGCACAAAAACAAAACAAGCAAAAACAGGCATGTCCACACATATGAGGTCAGTTCAGTTTAGAGTTGGTGACCTGCAGTGTGCACATGGAGGGGTATACTGACAAAAAAAAAAAAAGGATCAGAGGTTCATACCAAAAACATTAAAACTAATATTTTCATGGATAAGGAAGTCTAACAAGGTAACCAAGAGATGAGAAACAAACTGGATGATTGATAGTGTATTTTACAGCTGATTTAAGACATGGGTCAAAACTGATCCATTAACATAAGTGATGGAAACAGAAAGCTGACACAAGAGGAAGGTTAAATTCTGAACATTTTAGAATTTAGTTAGGACATAAAATTCTACCTCTGCATTTGGAAAAAAGGTACTGCAGGGTGGGTGAAAAGTAACTAGGCATTAAAAATTGGTAATAAAATCCATGTTCCTATCACAAATGTATTGAAATAAATGATACATGTTCTTTATTACATGGGAAAATCAAAGTGGTGTCGACCAGTTTCCTCAAACGGCCAGGGATGGAATGAACAACCTTCTGAAGGACGTCATTTGGGATATCATTGAGAACCTCCTGAATTTGTAAAATAAGAAAATAAGAAATCTCCATTTGTGCTGTCTTTTTAAAAATGTTTTCATCAGGACTTCAGTGATACTAAAAATTCTATAAGCAATTTCTAATGCCTAGTTACTTTTCACCCACCTTTTAGATTAGTTTCAGTATATATTATATTCTGCATTTTCTCTTCTCTGATTGAAAGGAACACTAATAACAGCAGGAACAGCAGTAAATAAATATATTCACTGAAATGTGACTAAATGACCCATTTATGTAGCAGATGTTTTAAAGGTGTGTACATGTTAATGTTAATTAACTGACTGGAGAGAATTTAACTATGTGACTGGAGAGAATCCACAGGTGACACATAAAAATAGTGTGTGTGTGTGACTGTGGTGGACGTTGTTTCATTTCTGTATTTTGGTGTTTGTTCTGTGGGGTTTTACTGATCAGCCACAGCTGCTGGTGGTTTAAAATATCCTCACAAATTCATGATAAAACTATTCACTGCTGCATATTGTCATGACCTAGCCCTGTGTACAATTTCAGCAAAATCAGTAGTCAAAGCCATCGGTTTATACACTGTATGGACAAAAGTGTTTGGACATGTTGAATTTAGGTGTTTCATATATATATATATATATATATATATATATATATATATATATATATATATATATATATATATATATATATACATACATACATACATACATACATATATATATATACATACATACATACATACAGTAGTTTCAGTTCTATTTATCTCTGTATCAACCCATTAAGACCAAATGTTACTTTTATGTCAGCTCCCGAATGAAATTTTGTTGATATCTAACCTTTCTTAAGTGATTTATCACCATTTATTTATAATATTATCCTCTGTAGTTTGTATTTTATCAGTATAAATCGGGTATTTTCCTGCATTTAATTTACTGATCATGAAGATGTTCTTTAAAGCTCAGATAAGGTTGACAGTTGATATATCAAAAACAAAGAACACTGCAGAAAAAGTGACTTTTTCAGTAAAATCTATCATTAACTGAACAAAAACCAAGCATTTCTATCCACTCTCATTGATCCAACTCCATGGGTTTTACCTGTGAATCAATGTTGTAGAAGATGACGGTGTTTCCACGGTAACTACGAAGCCTCTGAACACCCAAATGGGTCATATCTGATGACCATGAAAAGATGACAAACTGTATTTTACACCAATTATTTACATGTATTGATAGGATTAATGGATCAACAAGTATTAAACACGTTAAATCAGTAGATGGTTTTGGTCGGTGATGGATGTTTGGGACTTTATGGGTTAATACATTTCTAAAAGACCTGGTATTAATAACAAAATCAGTGTTAGTATCAGTAAATTCATGACTGTTACTGATTTCTGTCATTTTTCTCAGCTCTGGTCACTGAACACCAGCAAACTGAGCCAACAACAGCTTCACCTGCAGGCGACAAAGTCAAAGGTACAATTGTGCAGCTCACCCTGTGTTTCTTTTTGATGATGGCATAAAACTGAATTTCTAGGAGACCAAGTTGTCACAGTATAAGTTATGGTTGCTTTACTCTGCTGTCAAAGTCCTATCTCCAATATTTATTTAGGATGTGCATTTTCTTTACTTGTAAAAAATAACATGTAAATGCAGGGTGTATCAAAAAAAAAACAAAAAACAAAAACTATACATTTTGGAAAAATTACCCCCAGTTCCGCATTTGATAATTTTTGGATTTTTCTTTTCTGGACGTCAGTAGGTAGGGGATTGGTGGATATTTGTCCAAATTTGCAGACCCAGGTTTTCATGCATGAGCGAACAGGGGCAAATTGCGCAGTCCAAGTTAAAACTAGTTTGCGCAAGTAGTGGTGGGATTTAAATCCAATCAAAGGTCATGGGAGGGGACAATGGGCATCCATCTGGTTTTCCACAAAATTGCCCGGTTACAGCATTAACACTTTGGCCACCAGGTCAGTTTCATTTCTTTACTCATGGCAGCTGTTCCTGCCTTTTAAAGGTAATTCAACTTGTTTAGGCCTGAAAATGTCAGTGAGGACAGGCCAAGTTAGGGTTAGGGTTTATCATTTTTGTTAGAATTTTGTCAAATTTGGACAAATATCCACCAATCCCCTACCTACTGACATTCATAACAGAAAATTCCAAAAATTATCAAACGTGGAACTGGGGGTAATTTTTCAAAATGTATAGGTTTTTTTTTTTTTTGATACACCCTGTAAAATCTGGACTTAATTCTTAACATATTTTATGAAACCAGATTCGCTGTATGGACTGTTCAGTTGTTTTCAGGTATTTTCTCTGATATCTGAATACATTATTTTATTTATTATGTATTATTTTTTCCTCCTGTATAATGTTTTTAGTGTGGATGTATGACTGGAATTTATATTTTCTGTAGCTTCTGCTGCTGCTG
The DNA here is from genome assembly GCF_902148855.1 of Sphaeramia orbicularis. Taxonomy (NCBI): domain Eukaryota; kingdom Metazoa; phylum Chordata; class Actinopteri; order Kurtiformes; family Apogonidae; genus Sphaeramia; species Sphaeramia orbicularis. The sequence continues at coordinate 16,831,308 of NC_043963.1, read as the reverse complement.
TCTTGACCAGAACACACTTGCAAAACAAACTTTTAATCTCAAATCTTTTTTCCTGGTTAAATAAAGCTTAGAACGTGCATATTTCTTTCATTTTCCCTCAGTTTCTCTCTCGGGCCACGTCATTTCCCTGGTGGTTTATGTCACTGCTGTTGTGTTTTCTGCTGTTTTGGTTTTCCTCGTGTACAAATGGAAGACAAAGTGGATCTCTGATGGTGCGTTACTCACTAATACTATCTTAGTGAATTTTCAAGTAGATAAATGGAACTCTGATATATTTTTTGTCTTGTACTTCACAGGTTTGAACACTAGAGGACAGTCAGAGGACAGAAACAGTAGGGTGAATGCCTATGATACTGTCACACACACATTTTTAACTTCTAACCAGAGTTTATGTTCTGGTTCTGGACTAATCCATCCTGTCATCATCTACATGTGTTGCATCTTTATTTTAGAGGATGTGTCTGATGTCAACATGTTGTTAATTCACCTCATTTTTAACTTCCTCTGTCATCCATTTATTAATTTATGAGATTATTAGTTTTGATCCCGATTAGCTGCTGCACACCCCAGCAGCTACACTTCCTGGGGTCATTAACAACATTAAAAACAAAGGAACCATGATTTCCCACAACTAGCTCAATAAACAAGATGTACACACACGCGACACAACACGAAAACCAAAATTCAACAGCAAGCACACAATGCAAAGCAATTACAATAACAGTAATAGTACCAACAACAACAAGAAAAAAAATAATACATTAAATAAAACCCAAGAAACAAAAATGAAAATAAAAACAAAAAACAAAAACAGCTCCACAACAAAAAATGATGAACAGACCATCTAGATGACGTCACTATAGGATGTGCAATAGCTCAGGTAAATATGATAATTCTTAACCTTTTAGAAAAACCAACTGCTTGAATTTCTGAAATTAAAAATTGTGGCAGTGTATTCCATGGCACCATTGCCCTGTATTGCACACTTCTCTGTATTTGATTCGTTTTACAGGCAGGCAACAGGAAACATCCCTCCCCTGACTCCCATTTGTCTGTCTTCTTGTGTTTTTTTTTTTTACAATCCTGTGATTGGCCTGAAATTCTGAACGATCCAAAAATGGTTCTCACACTTGATCTGGACTGAGACCACTTCTTTGGTTCAGACCTCAGACCAGCTGTTTGGATGCGCTGTGGTATGTGGGTGGTTTCACACCTGCAGACTTGCATCAAACTGGAAAGTCAGAAAGTCTAGGCTAAATGTGGTAGCGGTGAAAAAGAAACCTACACTCTAATGCTGCGTTCTAGGTTGTTTTTTGAACCCGAAAGTCACGACTTCAAACCGTGACTCATGACTTTGTAGCGTTCCAGGCAAGTCACGCCAAACTGTCTGAGCTCAAGAAACTGTGGTACGGACGGATGGACGTCTGTCTGTGCAAGATAACTCAAAAAGTTATGGACGGATTTGGATGAAAATTTCAGGAAATGTTGATACTGGCACAAGGAACAAATGATAAAATTTTGGTGGTGATCGGGGGGGCACTGATCTGCCTTGGCGGAGGTCTGCGCTCTCCGAGTGCTTTTCTAGTTATGACTATTTTGTGATATTAAAGGTTTAAAAATGGAGAAATCTCTGCTGTTTGTTTCGACCGATTAAAGGACAGTTCAATTTCTTAAAAAAAAAAAAAAAACAGTGAGGTTTAAAGAAATCAGATTAAATACGCATATCTGTCATTAAGAGAATCTCCTAAGTAGAACTGTCAATTATGGTAATGAAAATGACATTGCAATAATAATTATCATTTTAATTACCTAGTCCTGTTTGAAATCAATAGATACTAAACAGGGGTGTTGAATTTGTTCATGATTGTTGTAACTTAACTTTAAAATCCTTTTATTTGGGATTTTGTATAAGCCACTAAGTGCTTCTGTCTTTTTAAGTCTGTCTTCTAACTACTTCCTGTTTGTTTTTTTTCTCTCTACAAATACGTTATGTAACCCATAAAGACCCAAACATCTACTGAACTAAACTGTTTAATACCTGTTGATCCATTAATCCTATTAATGCATGTGAATAATTGGTGTAAAATACAGTTTGTCATCTTTTCATGGTCATCAGATATGACCCATTTGGACATTCAGAGGCTCTGTAGTTACCATGGAAACACTGTCATCTTCTACAACATTGATTCACCAATAAAACCTATGGAGTTGGATCAATGACAGTGGATGGAGACACTTGTTTTTACATTCAGTTAGCAATATCTTTGAAATTTTTTTTTAACTTTTTCTTCATTTTTCTCTGTTTTAATACAATAAACTTTGAATTTACTCTGCGTTTTCATGAACAACTACATGATCTGCGAATTAAATATAGGAAAATATATGATTTACACCAAGAAAAAAAAAAAAAGCAAAATACAGAGGTTAATATTTGTAAAAACAAATGGTGATAAATCAGTTATGAAGGATATAAATAGAGAAAAATTCATTTGGGAACTGCCACAAAACTAGCACAGGATCTTTATCAGTTAAATGCAGGTGGAGGCTGTTTTTTGGCTTGGTAGTATATTTCCACACTTCACTCATGGGGCGGAAAATTCAGTATTTTTCAGGAAGAGACATATAAACTCTCTTTCGTTGATAGTTTCTAAGTGTTTTTTTTTAAATAATTCATATGAGTTGTACCTAAATGAGTAAATCCCCACAAAATGAAATGGCTCATGAATGAAAGTACATGAGTTTTGTCAGATGTTGATATCATCAGCATGTAGTTTCAGTGTTTTTGTTTTTTTTTAATGTAGTGAGGCAATGGTAACATGCAGCAAAAAGGAAGGACTGTAATCAAGACTAGATTTCTTTACCAACAACCAAGAATTATAATACAGTGAAATACAGTTGTATTCATTACAATGTTGTTCATAAGTCATTTTTTCCATTTTGTTTTGTCTATTTTTGCAGGTTCCCAAATGTGCAACATCAAACTATCCTGCACCAAAACAAGCCAGAAGCAACGGAGGTGAAATCTACTGCAACCTCTAAATTTTGATTCTTTGCAATTTTATTTTGTATTTTACACTAGTATGACTGAAATACAGTACTTGAGTTATTATTACTAGCGGCATTGTACCCATGGTGCCATTGCACCATAGCATGAGAGGCTAAAACGCCCCCCTGTGGTGCAACAGTGGCATTGTACCCAAACACCCTCCTGTGCTGCAACATTGATCAGACAACGTGCATTATATAGTAGGATATTAATTAAGAGTACATCGTCAGCATATATTCTAATCTTCTATTTGTTATCCTTTGGAGTCATACTTTGCATTAGTATAAATATCCTTTAGGCCTGGACATATTCTGCAAGAACAGAAAAAAATTGCTGGGTTTTTTTGAGGTGACAAGAACAAGAACAAAGCCAGAACATTTCATTCATCACGAGAAACTCAAGTGCAGAACTCCTGGGAAGTTCTTCACTTTTCCGCTTTAACCACGCCCACTTAAAATTTTTGACCAATCATACAATAGTGGTTGGACTTTACATGAAAAAAAAAAGTTCTTCCAGGACGATGTGTCGAGAACAAGCATCATTTTTTTGTACAGACTGCAGACTTAAAAAAAATAAATAAATAAAAATGACTGTACACTATTTTGCAAACTTTGATTAACCAGAGAAAAATCTGCAAATTGTTTTCAATAACTGTTAATCATCGTTGCAGCATTACTTACAACTCTCCCGTTCTCTTAAAACAATTCAGGGGAATCTCTCCTACTTTCTCTGTTCTTGTCGAGTATGTAATAACCTTTAATTGTGCTTTAAAGACATTAGGATAATGTTTTCATTGTTTGTTTTACTAGTGTTTGTGTCATTTACTGCTGTAACTGAAGAATAACATGACAAAATGTCTTCAAACAATGAGTGGCTGTGCATTTACATATTTAATCTTTTACTTATTTATCTATTCTTAATTAATTCATTGACTCATTCATTTTTTTTGTACCACTTAATCCCTGGGGAGGGTCGTGGAGGTGCTGGAGCCTATCCCAACTGCCAACAGGTGAAGGCAGGATATATATATATATATTTTTTTAAAATTCCATGAGTTTCTGAGGTACATTATAGAACAAATATAAGTATTAGACAGGTTTCAAAGACTGTTATTGAATCATATGTAAGTGAAGAATCAATTAGTGTCATTCCTAAAACTGTTGGTCATGACTGTAAACCCTGGATGTGTCCCCACAGGTCTGACATACACAGACAAACAACCATTCATTCTCATATTCACATCTTTGGGTGAATTAGATTAATTAGCATATGAAGGTGCATGTTTTTGGATGGTGGTGGAAGTCAGAGTATATGCAGAGAACCCTTGGAAAACCTACCACTGCACATTCTTACTATATATTGTTAATAATATAAAATAATTTAAAATAGCTTGAATGGTTGTAGAGTACACGTGCGTCTCCATCAAAAAGTGCCATAATTTTGCCAACAAACATAAAAAACAAGATTTTAAGGTGATGGTCACTTAGTCTTTAAATAACTTAAGTTAATACACTGAAAAAAATCTAAATCCTACCAAGTGTATTTTTCTCATTTCTAGTCAAAATATCTCATCACACTTAAAATAAGACATAATCACTTAAAGGGTAACTTTTCAGTGAAATATAAGAACTGATTTTTAGACAATAGATCTTGAAAATCTTTTTTTCAAGAAATCTTACCAAGATAATTTCCACTTGTTCCATTGGCAGATTTTTTTTTTGCTTGAATTAACCAAAAAATAATAAATAAATCTTGAATTAAGCAAAAAATCTGTGAATGGAACAAGTGAAAATTATCTTGGTAAGATTTCTTGAAAGAAGGTTTTCCAGATCTATTGTCTAAAAATAAGTTCTTAAATCTCACTGAAAAGTTTCTCTTTAGGTGATTATGTCTTATTTTAAGTGTGATGAGATAATTTGACAAGAAATGAGAAAAATACACTTGGTAAAATTGGGATTTTTGCAGTGTATTCACATTCAAACTGAACTGCAAGGAGTTTCAGTTTTGGGTTAAAACTAAAACTGCAGCTGAAGCAAACTTAAGTGCTGATGTTCAGATGCAGTTTAACACAATCTGTAAATCTGAAGTTCATACCAACGCTTTGAGCTAAACATTAACATGAGCTAATTAAAAACACCGTCTGCAGATAGTGGTAATTTTGACCATGTTTGCTTTTAGAGGTGATTTTTCAGAAGTGGCATCAGGTTAAGCACATACATGAAAAACAGCTACCGGTTAGAGACAGACTGACAGGTCAAATGATTAATGAGTCTAATTAACAGTAATGACCCGGTGATTAGCCTCCGTGAGTTAGAACGCCTGTTGACACAAAGAAGACAGGCCTCTTGCTAACTAACCATAGTCAGTCCATTCACACAGACACATGATGTCTACCCTCTTTACAATCCAAACACTCCGCACAAATTGTTTCTGTATTACACAAATAGCTTTGAGGTAACACAGAAAAGAAAAGTAAGCAAAACACAAAGAACAGAAAAAGAAATACAGTGTAAATGAGGTCAGAGAGAAGAAAAAATGAAAAAACAAATCATCAGAAGCACCAGCAGTGTGATTATTGTACCCTGGACATAAACCTACTTTAATTATATTCAATTACCAAAATGTAAAATGTTAATAATTTGAATTTATTATAAATAATTAACTGATTTGACATAGTGTTTTTGTCAAGGTATCCAATCCACTTCTGTATTTGTAAAGCACTTTAAAACAACCACAGTGGCCCAAAGTGCAGTACAGAAAAATAAAAACCAAAATAACAGTAAAATACAAAATACTTGGTTAAATAAAGTTGATATCAGATACAATCAGGTAAACTTACAGGATTTTATTTATAAGTTATTGTTGAAGTGCTGGAGCCTCTTAAAACCTTCACTGTTAATATTTGTACAAAAATGATGAAAGTGTAATTTACCATCGGAGCTGGGGGGGGGGGATCTGTCTTGGCGGAGTTCTGCGCTCTCCAAGTGCTTTTCTTGTTTTCATATTTTTATTCACGTTTGTTCAAACTGTCACATCTCCGTATTTTCCTCTATTAACACCAAATAAAAAGTGAGAGAGTGTTTCAAGTCCACACTTTCGAATGCAGTTATCTCCAGTGGTCTATGACTTCCGATGCTATGATGTGTTGAAAATGTTATGTGATTGAGTCAAGGGGCCGTAACCGTGGACCCCTAAGGGTTAATTCATGTATTTGTTAAAAATACATCGACAGTGCTTACTCAGTTATTCACATTTATGTTTGCAGAATTATTATTTACACATTTAAATATTCTTATCTGCCTTTCTAAATCACTTACATCAGTGTTTTTCAACCTTGGGGTCAGGACCCCACGTGGGGTTGCCTGGAATTCAAATGGGGTCGCCTGAAATTTCTAGTAATTGATAAAAATTAAAAAAATAAATAAATAAAAAAATACTAATAAAATATATATGATGAGTTGAGAGAGACAATCACAATCCATAAAAGACATGACAAACTGTGGGGTTGAAACTGAAGCACTGTGGTTCTGTTAATCTGTCAAATGTTCATTGTGGTCGGTTTCAGATGCTGCAGCTCTTTCATAATTCATAGTTTGAGTTCTTGTTTGTTCAGTATTAATTGTCAGTCTTGCAAATCCAAGCTGGACTGACTGTACATATCCTGACCAAGGAAAATAAAATGCTCATTTTGTGCAGTAACCTACACCTGGCTTTTCTGCCTCCATCCATAATAATATACCGTACTTTCCAGACTATAAGCCACTACTTTTTTTCTCGTTTTGAACCCTCCGGCTTATACAGCGATGCAGCTCGAGTATAGATTTATACGGGCTAACGGCCTCCAGGGGGCACCCTAGCAGGAAGCGCAAAAGCAAGACAGACAAGTGGAAGAGGTGATGTGAAGAGGAGAAGTTTTAATCTTAACTTTTAACAATCATTTTGCGTGTCATGCACAAACCCTCATCATGGAAACCACATGAAGAAATGCATATGATGCAGCTTTTAAGTTAAAACCAATCGTTGTGTCTGTCCAAGAAGGAAATAGAGCTGCAGCATGGAAGTGCCATTGAGCAACAATGGAGGAGAGACATAGAAGGTGTGTGACGGAGCCTTTCTGAGGCTGTTCAACTCCGACACTGAAGACGACAACTGCAGTGGTTTCAATGCACAGAAGGAAGATGAAGATAGAGAGCAATGACTTTTCTGGGTTTTTTAACCAGCCATGTTCCTGCCGTTTTACTGCCGTGTTACAGCCACTGTTTGGAAAAAAGCAGTTAAGGTATGGAAATAAATATTTAAATAATCTATCTGTTTACCATCTTTCTGTGTAAATATCTCATGTCACAACGTGGACACCTGTGGCTTATAGTCAGGTGCAACTTAAAGTCAGCCGCGGCTTATAGTTTGGTGCGGCTTATATTCTAGTGCACCTTGTAGCCCGGAAAGTACAGCACATATAGACTAAATGTCGTCTAAAATTAACATTTATTTGCAACATAGTATGGCAAACTATTACATGATCAAAACAAATTAATTTTAGCAAAAAAAGTCTCCATTTTGAATGTCTGGGGTCGCCAGAAATTTGTGACGTTAAAATGGGGTCACGAGCCAAAAAAGGCTGGAAACCACTGAGTTACATTTACCGATCTAAGTACTGCTAGCTCCTGATTGTTTAGTTGAATCATGTGAGATGATGTGTCAGGAAGTATTGTGGCTTTAGTTGCCATGTGTGAAAAGTAAAGCACTGTTTAAGAAGAAATCCGTCTCCATCCTGCTGTCTCATTTCATAAAGAATGAACCATTAACCACCAACGAACCCTCACGTTACAGTTTTATAGGTTTTACTTAAAGCCGTGTGAAGCTTTTCATTAGTGAAGGATTGTGCTTAAGACATGAATTTGCTTCTGAAATGTGTCCTCCAGTCTCTGTTATGTCAGGTGTCAGAATATGAAACAAGCAGAAAAGTCAGAGCTCCGTCAGGAAGTACGTAGACTCCATAATACACTGATTCTGCCAATGTTAAACATCCCCCGAGCAAAACCAGGTAATTCAATAAACCGTGCCAGTGAAGGAGCTGCTGCGACCCTGAATCACACCTCATTTAACCACCTCTTTACGCTGGTCGTCGGGGGTCAAGTGGAGCGTTCAGAACCAAAACCACCACCATGACTGTTTCCAGTAATGACCTGTGAGTGTTTTCTCATCCGCCAGCTGAACAGTCAAGGCCTGGTTACATCTAAGCAACCGCATCACATTGTTAAAGCTCCAGTAGGCAATATTTTTTTGTGTCATTGAACAAGAATTCTGTAATAACCTTTCAGCATATTGTAATTCAAGAGGACTCAGAGGAAATGACTTCTGTGGTTCTGTCTTACTCTGTTTTCAACTTTAAACATAAGGACAGATCATGAATACAGATCAGGAAAAATGTTGGTCTACAGTGTTAAAGTCAGACACGTAGAAGCAATAGAATCTGGACAAGATGTTGTTTTATTAACTCTAATTAATGCCCATTTAAAGGGGTCATATTTTGCTAAACCCACTTTTATTAGTCTTTGGTTCATTTATTTGTGTATTTGGACCTTAATAGTTCAAAAAGTTTGAATTTGAACCCTCCAGGTGCTGCAAAGCTATTTTTATATTAATTTTGGCAAAAATCCTGCATAATGCCTGCTTCATTTGTTACGTTTTATAACTAGTTACATCACGACATTTGCACATATAAGGTCAAGACTTCCAATGAACATTTCTCTAAGTATGATATAATTGTTTATCAGCAGCAGCAGTTGTAGTAAAAACTCAAAATATGTCTAAACTTTGGGTCGATTTACCTAAAATGTTCTTTTGTTGGTTGTATTAATGAACACAAGTGGCTGAACAGGACAGAAAGTACGGTCAACAACCTGGAGGGGGTGGGGCGTGACGTGGCTCATTTGCATTTAAAGGGCCAGCGCTCAAAACAACCTTTCTGGTGTCATTACTCAGAAATAGGGTTGAAGATGGACCTGTGGAGTTGAATTAATGAAGGATTCAGACCCAAGCAGAGCATTTACAGTTTATGTAGACCACAGGGAAATGATTTAAAATGCATAATTCCATTTAAAAAAGCAAAATATCACTCCTTTAAAAGACAAAATACCCAAGCAGACTATGTTCATTGACTAAATATTATATAATGTTAATTTCATGTGTATAAAAATTATCTTTTTTTCCCCTTCACAACAGTGTGCAGCTTCATTTAACTCTATTATTATCGTTATTAACTGATATATCTGATCTTATGGCTTTCATCAGGGTCCTTCATTAACTTTAGAATGAAATAAAGTTACTCTAAGGCTACGTTCAGACTGCAGGCAAATGTGGCCTAAATCTGATTTTTTTGCCAATATGTGACCTGTTAATCTGTTAAAGACAGTTTGAACAGCACAAATCCGACCCAGGCCACTTTCATATGCGGTCTTAAATCCAATACTTATGTGACATTTTGCGATGCAACTTCAGTCTGAACGGCCAGGTCGTATTTATCTGACCTTTACATCATTGAAATGCAACAAACGTCACAATTCTGCATCCCAGGAAGGGGAGTAGCAGGAAAGACATATTTACTTCTGTAAACATGGTGCGCGGTTACCTCTCAGGACCTCATCAGGACCTCTTTTGTGCATGTGGGTCACTTCAGGGGTGCATTCAGTTCATGCTCCAAATTTAATGTGTATTATGAACGAGCACACACAAAAAAAATTGGATTTCACCAAAAAAATCTGAATTGTGCATTAAGACGTACTATCTGAACGTAGTCTTAGTGATTCTGGAATAATTGACCTTCTGTAAGTTCCTTCTCTTGGTAATTTGGAAGTAGGTGTTGTGCCAGAACTTTCTACATAGATTTACTTCATGATGGTGTGAATAAAACAAATGACATACAATCTTACCTTTTCAATTCTAATATGAAATATATTAGAATTCCATGCAGAAGAAACACTGCCATTCCAGCATCGAACTCCATCCTTTTCATTTATATCTGTGTCCAGTGGTGAAAACAATAACAGTGGTTCTAACTTTCATCCCTTTGTCACTTTCTTTGACTGTAAAAGTTGTTTCTTTGTGGTTCTCATCCCATCTGGACACATTTTGATGCTTTAGTCCAGGGGTGTCCAACCTGGTCCTCCAGAGCTACTATCCTCCATGTTTTAGATGTTCCCTTCTTCCAGCACACCTGACAGTTGTTATCAGTCTTACAGTCTGCAGAGCTTGATGATAGATTTATCATTTGAATCAGGTGTGTTGGAAGAGGGATCCATCTAAAACATGCAGTGGCTCACGACTCCCTCTAGTGGTCACAAAAATCCCCAGGCTGATCAATATATAAATTCAGTTGATATCTTTACAATGTAATTCATCAGTGTTTTTGGTACAATTTCAGAACTCTTTATTCTGCACATTAATGATACTTTTATCATTTTTTAATATTAAAAATAGAATTACATATTGTCCTTTTAAGACAGGGTACTATTAAGCCAATAAATCTATCAAAACATAACATAAAATAGCTATGGCCAGTGGAATTTTACATTAAATATTAATCCTATCCAGGTACAGCACTATTTTTCATTCTTTTTTTCTTGTATTTCAATATATTCCTGTGGTATGATGGGATGAATAACAGCTTAAAGGCCTGAACTACATAATGTAAGTCAATAAACAGATATGTACAGTAGGAAGCTGGACCCACTGTGGACAATGCTCCATCAGACCACATGGGTTCTTGTAATAAATGCGACTTCCTGTTGGATAAATTGTGACCGCACCTTTGGGAAGGAAGTAGCTTAGTGACCGCTGGGTTTCACACTGGACACTTCCTGTGACACACACGAAAAAAGAAAAAAAACCAAAAAAACACAACCTGATGAATCACTTAACCCTGGTTTATCAGGCTAAAGTAAGACAACAGGAGTCACCATTTGATACAACAGAGGGTGAAACACTTCTCTACAGGTGTGTATGTGTATATGAGGGTATGTGGATAAAGGAAAAAATGGGAAAACACAACTGTACATATGCATTAGTGTGTATGAAAATGGAACATGTGGACAAATGTTAGTGTTGATGTCATGGTGGAGTTGCTAGAATAAAATGTTACTACGGTGAGTTATATTTCTGCAAAACATAGTCCACAAAGCAACATGCAAGTGAAGAATCCATAACTTTTTGTCTTTTCTCAATGTGCAGGAGCTGGTACGAGCAATAAAGTTTTTGTTCACTTTTGTGGCCAAGACTTTCACAGATTTATTTAAAAAAAAGAACAAAAAAAAAAGAACAAAAAAAAAAAAACAAAAAAAAAACTGCAAAGGATATTAATTTAATCCATAAAGACCCAAACATCCATCAGCGACCAACATTATTCACTGATATAAAATGCTAAATACCTGTTGATCCACTAATCCTATCAATACATGTAAATAATTGGCGTAAAATACAGTTTGTCATCTTTTCATCATCATCAGATGACCCATTTGTATGTTCAGGGGCTTTGTAGTTACCATGGAAACGCCGTCATCTTCTACAACATTGATTCACCAGTAAAACCCATGGAGCTGGATCAATGACAGTGGATGGACACATTGGGTTTATGTTCAATTAATGACAGATTTTTCTGAAAAAAATATTATTTTTTATCAGTTTTCTCTGTTTTGGATACAATAACTTTTAACTTTAATCTGAGCTTTAATGGACATCTACATAATCAGTACATTAAATAAAGCCCAATTTGATCTCAAGTGGGCCGAACCAGTAAAATAATAACAGAGAAAAAAGTTAAATTATATTATGATCAGGTTTACATCTACAAAGTTTCCTTAAAAATCTGAATAACATGAACAACTTGAATTGTCTTAAGAAAAGCTAGAGCAATTTTAACAATATTATACCTTGGTTCATCAGTTTATTATTTACGCATGTGCGTTACAATCGTACAAAACATTTAGTAACAGGCAGAATATTGGTAAAATTGCATTTACTTTTTTTAAGACATTTCCATTTATTCATATTTGTTCAGGTTATTCACATTTTTTGTAAAAGCATAGTTTGGTAATGTAAACATTTTCATGTAATTTTATTTTTTTTTACACCAAAAAAACAAAGAGAAAATTTGGGGTTATCATTATTTATAGCAGTGTTTTTCAACCTTGGGGTCGGGACCCCAGGAATTCAAATGGGGTCGCCTGAAATTTCTACTAATTGATAAAAATAAAAATAAAAACTTAAAAATATATGGTGAGTTGAGCGAGACAATCACAATCCATAAAAGACATGACAAACTCTGAAGCGGAAACTGATCTGACCCACTTTAATTGAACTGTATGTGTCTGTATATGGAACCTGAATTAAAATGATTTTGACACCAGTAATTGTTGATATCTTCAGTGTAATTTTTGCATTTCACAAATTCATCCCGCAGGCCGGATTGGACCCTTTGACAGGCCAGATTTGGCCCCCGGGTTGCATGTTTGAAACCTGTGCTATAAAGCTTCTTTAAATTGCAGAAATGAGAGGGAGGGAGGGCGAGTTAATTGACATTTTTATGACATAGCGGATTGTAACTGTGTGTATGAACTAGTTAGGTCTCAGGTGAGTACTTCCATCGGTGCCTGCTCCGTTTCTCGGTGCAGCTGCAGTTATGACACGCCTCAACGAACTCGCACACAAATGGCCAGACCTCTCAGGCAGGTCATTACCTCTGACATAATCAAGGCTCTCTGGAAAATCACCAAATCCAGCATCAGCACCGTTCATAAACAGGAAAAGAGCAGGAGGTGAACCATGAACTGTGTGTGTGTGTGTGTGTGACGTGAAACACCGCTGGTATTTTTTTGTTACTGACCAGACTTCCCAGCCTTAATTAACATTTGGCTTGAGCGTGTGTTGCCGTATTGTTTACTTCCACACTTTAAAAAAAGCAGGTGTGTGTTCTCAGCCCGGTTGTTTATTCCGCTTTGCCCTGAAAAGAACCTCTTTGTCTCTCCGTCTTCGTCAGTTTCTAATACCTAAATGATGACTCTCTCGGCAAACACCACATGAAAACACATGTTCTCCTCTGCTTTGCAACAAACATCTGCTCAAAGCTCTGGTAATGCTTTGGTATTTGTTGAAAAAGGACGTTACCGACGCCAGGAAATTACAGGCTTAAATATCATCAGCTGCAGTTGTCGATGACAGCCCGTGTTCTGAATACAAACGATGACGCAGAAATAGCTGGTGCATCATCTGCTCTGAGGATGCAAGTTGAAATGAGCTGAAACAAGCGGTGAATCATAAGGTTAGAAATGACCAGACACAGGAGACACACTAATCATCTACACTTCACAACCTTCACACCATAATGTGTCCTTTGTGATTTTACATGAAAACATAACAAGAGGAAAGCTAATAATGCGCCATGAATTTAAAAGGTTGGAAACTAGAAATAGCTGAACGCCAAAAACTAATAAAATCAGTATTTAATGCAGCCAAGTGGTAAAATTCTAATAAATGAGAGCTTTGAAAGGTTTTTTTTTTTTTAAGACTTGTATTTAATAATGTTTTCTTTGTTTGCATGTGCACTGCTAACATGCTTTGTTGTCCAATTGTAATATTACTCAGCATTTTAGGACTTCATTTAGTCATTTATATGCAGTTCAAATAGTTACCTTCCATAATTACTGTCACTGATTAGAAGTTGCCTTTAGTAAGGATTTTTCCAAAACTTTGCCAAATGTATGGAGGACGGTGGTGTTAGAGTTGTCGGCTTTCCCCACACACATGAAGATCTGTCGTCGTAAAAACTGAACAAGTTTAATATTTATGATTGTCGGCCCCGACCCGTTTCAGAGCCAATTATTGGGACAAATTCACTCTTAACATACCTCAGACCAAAGGATAATCTTATAGGTAGGGATGTAACAATATGAAAATTTCATTTCACGGTTATTGTGACCAAAATTATTACGGTTATCATTATTATCGCAGTATTGTTGAAATTGTGCTCAAAATGTTCAAAAAGTACTTATACACACAGTGAAATAATTTAACCAAGTTTTATTTTGAAAAAAAAAACAACAAAAAAATAAAAGAAAACAATAGGTGCAATGTACTTTCTGTTGGCAGAAACATTCAAATATTAACATGTAAACATCAAACATATAAATGTGCATTAACCCTTTCATGCAAAAATTATGAGAGCTTTAATCAAGATTTTTTTTTTTTCCTGAGTGTATTTATCCCTCTAGGCATTAAAAATACAATGTGATTTTTTTTTTTTTTAATGAACCTATTTTTCATGGAGTTGCAAAAATGTCCACTCAGCAGGACATCCTGCATTTAATTTTTGAAGCAAAGAAACTTATTTACTGATATACTATGTGAAAAGTATGAAATGAAATCATTTTTAATGCAGCTACTCTGATGTTTTCTCACATTTTAATGTACACTAATACTAGTCATTACTCAGTTCATGGAGATAATATGCAAAAATAAATAAATAAATAAATAAAAAAATGTTAATGACAGTCTATTAACAATAACAAGCAAGTAAACAGTGTATGGGATGATGCATAAGTGTCCACTGTGTTGGCTGATGTGGAACTAAAGCAACAAATCCATGAATATACAAGAGAACAGCTGTAGAATAACTGTCCACTGTAGTGACCACTATGCATGAAAGGGTTAAAGATGGCACTTTAAGGCCATTGTTTGACCATTTTCTATTTGAAGTTTGAGTTGTTTTAGTTTCTTTTTCATAGATAGATAGATAGACAGCCATGTTTTCAGAGGCCAAACATTACAAACTGGCATGCGCACGTGGAATGCTGCTGCTTCTCCAGGAAATGAGCAGTACTCTGAGTTTTCAAAGTAAACAAACACGATTACCATGACAATTAGAATTTAAACGGTAATACTAACCGTTGGAAATTTTACTGCGGTTTATCATTATACCGGTCATTGTTACAGCCTTACTTATAGGACAATCTTATAAGACATAAAATAATCTGGAGTTTGCCATCCTTGGTCGGGTCGGGGGAAAATCGGGATAAAAACAGCCAGATTATCTTTAAGTGTGTACCCCACCTACATTAGGGTGACCAGGTGCTTATGAGCCACATGTGGGACAAGAGGTGTGTTTGTGTGGGACAATGTGGGACACGTAACTGCAATGCTGGAACAAAGTCTAGATTTTTAAACAATGTGCATCGTATTGTCGAGCTTATAAATATGAATAACAATTTGATTTGGTTGCACACAGTATGCATATTTTTGCACTAGGCATTTATTTTTAGTATTTTTTGCTTGGAAAAACAAAAGAAAAAGCATATTTTGTCACCTCAAGTCTCTCAGTTCAAACTCAAACTTAAAAATAAGTAAAAGGGAATATGGATCAAATCTGACCAAACATCACATACATACAGTGTGTCCCTTCAGGTCGTACTCGCCTCCATGCACGATAGAGAAATAAGTTTGACATAGTTCGCAGAGTACCCTCTGTGAATCATCCCCCACCACTTTCACCCATGTATAAGCATTTTTTCTTTCTTTTCTGTAGTTGCATCTTCTTTTTTTTCCATGATTTCTGCCAATATTTGCATGTCGGTGTCTGAGGCTTTTGCCTTTGTTTTTTGTGTGTCAGTGGGCGGAGCTCAGGAGGACGCCGGTGACAGGTTGATGGACTCCTGACCCCACGTGTATGTTGGTTGATTGACAGCGGACACAGCCAATGGTGATAGCGCTGTCTCCGCGATAAAATGAAAATCATGTTTGGAGAAAAGTGACTGTCCTGCACTTTGGAGAGCCAGAGCCAATCAAATGCGGGACATCGTCATAGTTGTGGAATAAATGGTCATAATGCTGTGCAGTCCCGCACAAAGCAGGACACCTGGTCACTCTAACCTACGTAAAAATATTTGCTGTGCTGTACAATTCTCAAATAGCACATTTCCTGCCAGTCCTCAAAGCCATGCAACAAAATATTAACATGAACTTCTCTAAGAGCGCTGTTCTCCACAAGACAAGTCACATTGTGTCTAAAAACCATCCATACCATTTCTATTAAGCTTCTTTTCAAGATGCAGTAAAGATTTTTTCTGTGGTTATTGTGAAAGAGTCCATGTACACTTTGGACGTTCAACACAAGGGAGCGAGGTTTCTGTGGTTTATGTGGAACATCAGGGGGTCAGTAAGTGATAAATGACAGCGAACACTTAATAATAAATAATACATAGTCTGTTGAAAGTGGGTCGTATAATATAATGCATTTCAGCTCATGCATATAAGGTTATGCATATGGTTTGTGTATTTGCTGCGTGACATTATCTACGTAATGAGTAATGAGTCACATTATTGAGACGGGAACAATAGACGCCTCAAATAATTCCCTGAACAGGTTGTGACACAAATACAACTCAGCTTTTTGGTCCCCAGGGGATGAGTGGGGCTGAGCATGGGAGATTAATGACCAACTTATTTTACCCAGAAGACCTTGCTTCATCTCCAATTTTTCATTTACTTTCAAAATCCACCTTTTCCTTTTCTTTATCATCACTTATGCTCCATATTTCCATTCAACAGTTTCACCATTCAGCGTTAGCTTACACCTTTCATTCTATCTTCTCTCCTCTTCCCAGAATATTGTTCTTTAGTTTCTCCAGATCCCAGTCTAGTACTAGTTACACTTAGCATTGGAAAATTATCACATTTGTACAATAATTTTACCATTTCTACAAATGATAAAAATTCACATAATGCACAATAATTAAACCTAGTGTTTCTGTGATTACAGTTCTACAAATCCAATTACATTTTGCTTTCAGTATAAAGCTAGAAGGAAGTTTAACTTGGTAACAGGCTGGAGTTGCTTGGAGGTGGATGGCAAAATATACGAAATCCAGGATCCAGGAGGTATTGTGATTGCTTTGCTTTGTGTGTTTGTTTGCGTGTTTGTTTGTTTGTTAGCAACTTTTCGGGAAAACTATTCCAACCATCTTTACCAAATTTTACCCACAGATAGGCCTAGGCCCTGAGATGAACCCATTAAATTGTGGGACAAGTAGGCCAAAGTTCAAGGTCACAGCAAGGTCACAAAATCTCAAATTTTCCTATCTCTCATCATTGAGCAATTTTCAAAAATTCATAAAAAATTCAAAACGACTTCGATTATCCTCCAATTTGATACACTCGTAGCTTATTACAATATCCTGTATCTGGCACAAAATTGTCCACATCCACTGTGGAATGTGGACTCTGTGGACATTTCAATTTAACATTGAAAATCCAATTTATGACACATTTCTCATTATAACTCAACAAATATTGATTGGAATTTAATCTAATTTGACATACACATGACTGGTACCAAGCTTCAACTTTGTACAAAATATCATTCTGTTCCATTTCTCTTCCGTTACACTCTGTTGACTTTTGTTATTTTTTATGCACCATTTTCAAAAAAATCATAAAAAATGCAATTTGTGAAAAATCATTATGAAATTTGTTTTGCACTTCCATAGGCATATGTTCTATGACATAAGTTCCGGTTTTTGCTGTTCAACGAAAATTACGGAAGCAGTTACACAGGAAATTTGCGGGGGGGGTCACAATTCGTTTTCTCTTACATTTAAATGCTAACTAATAATGTGAAAATGACACCAGTTAGCCAACACGGTTACATTATTGACATATAGGAACTCATATATGAGCTTTCATATGGCGCCATTTTTGTTGACCTCGGATGACCTAGTTTAACCCTTTCATGCACAGTGGTCACTACAGTGGACAGTTACTCTACAGCTTTACTCTTGTATATTCATGGATTTTGTTGTTTTAGTTCCATATCAACCAACACAGACACTTATGCGTCATCTCATAAACTGCAATTCATACCATTATTGTAACTTTGCTGTTCTTGATTGGTTCTTGAGTGGAAATCAATTGTTAATATTTATTTTTTGCATATTATCTCCATCAAGTGAGTAATAACTAGTATTAGAATATGTTAAAATGTGAGAAAACATCAGATTAGCTGCATTAAACATGGTTTCATTTCACTGTTTTTATATCACTTTATGATATTGGGTTTTAAATACATGTTTCTTTGCTTCAAGAATAAAATTCATGGTGTAGCTGAGTGGACATTTTTTTAACCCCATGAAAAACAGGTTGATTTAAAAAAAAAATTCAATCACATTGTTTTTTTTTCATGCCTAAAGAGGAATATAAACACTCAGGAAAAAAAATCTTGATTAAGGTTCTCATAATTCATGCATGAAAGGGTTAAAAAGAAATAGTTGATCCACACATGCACACCGTTCGGGGTGCTTGGCGGAGGTTTGCATTCTCTGAACACTTGTTGAAATTGTGCTCAAAATGTTCAAAAAGTACTTATACACACACTGAAATAATTTACCAAGTGTCATGTTTGAAAATAAATAAATAAAAAATTAAAGCAAATAATAGGCGCAATGTACTTTTCTGTTGGCGGAAATATTCAAATATTAACATGTAAACATCAAACGTACAAATGTGCACTCCTCTCCCTCGTCCGAAGGGTATAAATGTCCATCCTGTTCATCATGCTGATTGTTTTCAGTCAGGGATTCCAATGTTGGAGCCACAGTGAATTGTGGGACGGCATTCTGTCCTCTCCCTCTGTAAAAGGATGGTCCTGTGTACCTCTCTCTCTCCTACAGAAGACAGCTGACATGGTTAACACAAATACTTCAAGGTCATTTCACTTGGTTGGGAATCTTCTGAAGCAAAAAACAATTATTCAAATACAACCTCAACCTTTTTCCTATATATTTTCCTGGCATTTTCTTCCTAAAATGTCAGGTCTGACAATTCCAGATGTCTTGAAAATATACTTGTTCTATCAAGAGACTCTTCCCTACAGGTCTCGATAAGTGGAAAAGCAACAACAGATTGAAATAATGTCATCAGTTTAAGAGTTTTTTCTCAAATACATGTGGTTTTCCCATTTGTTTTTTAAAAGTGCTGCTGACTTCAGGTCCGTGGGGCCCCCAGGTTTTTAACCGTTGACCACTGATATTTTCCTTTTGAGGCAGAAATGGGAATGTTCCTCTCAAGTGAAATATCACTTCAACATCTCTCCATCCCAGCCGGTCCCCTCTCTGCTGATTAATCTTCATCAGTCAAAGTGGAGCCTTTAGTTCTATAACCATCTCCCAGAGGACTGTTAAGGCATGCCTGTCCTTTACACGCACACACACACACACACACACACACACACACACACACACACACACACCTCTGCAGCTTTTTATCATTTCCTTCGTAGATATGACTGGTCATGATCAAGCCACTGATGTAATGAACATATCCTCTAATCTGTTCCCATACTTCATTCACTCAGAAACAAATCAACAAAACAACATCAATGTGCTTTTAGCATGTTTCTAATAAAGCACTTCCAACTATAGTTAGAAAGGCTCTTACATTTACACGACACTAAACACATCATGTTTGGACTCCATCGCTAATTGTTGAGGGAGAATCCAGTTTTTACCATGGAATTATCAGAGGATATGAATTCCCTAGGAAGTAAATCTGGATTCCAACCTGTAACCGTGATGAGATAAATATGGGATAACAATGAAGCAGGTGTGACGTTGAAATCATGTTTATTCTTGCCAGACATACACCCAAAAAATGAGATTTCTCTGAGCAACAATCATAAGGAGAGAAGAAATTACAAGAATGAAAATTGTCAAATGGTAACTGGAAACGGAAGATAGTTTTTGGAGGACATCTGGATTTTGCTGCCGTGTTTAATCAGGCTGATGCAGACCTGGAGCTGATACTACAAAGCAGGGTTAGGGGTAACTGAGGTTTTCCAGTTTCATGATAAGGGTTGACTTCTTATCGCTTTACGTCCACTTGGTAACTGATGATTCATACCGAGCCTGATCCAGAGCAGGTTATTTTTGAGATTATAGAGTAAAACATGCGAAAACACCGCTGATAAATCCACTTAAAGCCAAAAACACAACACACCATCATGTTCACATTAGTGTCACAGCTCTTCTCTGAACAAGTTTAGCTTAACCTCCTAAGACCCAGCTATGGATTTTCTGTCCACATTTGTGGACAAGAGTTTCACAACTTCATACAAAAAGAAAAGAAACGAAAACTGTCCACCACAAAGGAGATTCCATAAAAATTTTAAAAAACTGCATCTGAAAAAAACTGTTGCATCATGATATTTCCAATATGGGCACTTATTTAATAAAAAACAAAAAAATCTTGTACTTTGCTGACATTTCCTGGGTCTCAGGAGGTTAAATTGTTTTAACCCATAAAGACCCAAACAGCAACTGGTGACCAAAACCATCGACTGATCTAAAATGTTTAACAGCTGTTGATCCACTAATTCTATCAATACATGTAAATAATTGGTGTGAAATACAGTTTGTCATCTTTTCATGGTCATCAGATATGACCCATTTGGACGTTCAGAGGCTCTGTAGTTACCATGGAAACACTGTCATCTTCTACAACATTGATTCACCAGAAAAACCCCTGGAGTTGGATGCTTATGTCGAGGCCCAAAACGGAATCTGGCCCGATTCAGAATCGGGCTGGCCAAGAATGGAATTCTATTCTAGGCCGGCCTAGAATGGAATCCTGCTGCTATAATGTTATTTTTATACCATGTTTAATGCAAATGATCTAAATTATTACAAAAATCAATACATGGAATTTGCAAATATGTGAAAAAAATGAAACAAACAACATTTTAATTGTAAACTATAATACACTTTATTTACAAATAGAACCTAGTGGTACTCCCCACCAATATATGGTACAGTGAAATCAACTGAAATTGACAATAGTTACTCAAGGTATGTAAGACTGAAAATGTAAAATTATGACAAATTATGGAATTATGGATCATTTGCATTAAACATGGTATAAAAATAACATTATAGCAGCAGGATTCCATTCTAAGCCGGCCTAGAATAGAATTCCATTCTGGGCCGGCCTGATTCTGAATCGGGCCAGATTCCGTTTTGGGCCTCGACACTTATTTTTGTGTTCAGTTGTTGATATTTTTGAAAAAAAGTGACTTTTAAAGCAGTTTTCTTTGTTTTTCTAACATAACATCCCTCAACTTTAATTTGAGCTCCCATGAATATTTGCATGATCAGGAAATTAAATAAAGAGAAAAACATGATTTTCACTGAAAAAAATGCAAAATACAAAGGATAATATTACAATAAATTGAGGTAAATTTATGTATTTATTTATTTCAAACATGCAAAGAAACAGAATAAAACAAAACAAAGCAAATTAAGACAAAAACAAAATAACATTTAAATGAACAGAATCTATCCTCAAGTATGTACAAGTCTGAATTTTGCATGGTCGAAAAGGAGTAAGAAGAAGTATAAACTTATTTAATCCTACCCCTCAAGTGCTTTTACACCTTTATCACTAACTAAATAATTTAAGAAAGGTTAAATCAAGAGGAAAATTCATTTGGGAACTCTGATAAAAGTAGTGCCGGGTCTTTATGGGTTAATTTAATACATTTAACAAAGAAATTCAATCCTCTGTGTTGGTGTCAGTACTGAAATTTTAGAAAATACACATTAGGAGGCAGTCACCATTAATCCGATAATATGGAATCTCCTAGAAAAGGAACTCATAGATACTACCATTGATTTACGGCAGCACCGAAACTCAAAGATCTCATTAACTAATGTTAGTTTAATTTAGTTGAGAATAGAATACACTAACACTCTACTAAAATATTCAGAATGACTGTCAATAAGTGGTATAAATTGATTGTCATGAAATAAAACCTCATGCATGAAGTACAGGGTGGGGAAGCAAAATTTACAATATTTTGAGGCAGGGATTAAAAGACAGTGTATGACCAGTTAGTTTATTGAAAGTCATGAGAATTTATTTGCCACAAGAAAATTGACATAATAGAAAATGTTTTTATTCTATGTGTCCTCCTTCTTTCTCAATAACTGCCTTCACACTCTTCCTGAAACTTGCGCAAGTGTTCCTCAAATATTCGGGTGACAACTTCTCCCATTCTTCTTTAATAGTATCTTCCAGACTTTCTCGTAATAGTTTTGCTCATAGTCATTCTCTTCTTTACATTATAAACAGTCTTTATGGACACTCCAACTATTTTTGAAATCTTCTTTGGTGTGACGAGTGCATTCAGCAAATCACACACTCTTTGATGTTTGCTTTCCTGATTACTCATATGGGCAAAAGTTTGTGAAAAGGTATGGATAATAGTGTTAGGTATGATTATGACATCAATATATGTTTGGTTTCAAAACAATTGACGTAGTGCCTGCTGAGAAAAAACAACTAAATGTTCATTGTAAATTTTACTTCCCCACCCTGTATTTCCTAGATGCCAGTAAAACATGTTATCACTGTATGCATCTAAAATAAACCACAGAAATGAATAATGTTACACACCAGGTAAAAAGACTCTAAGATATTTCTGCATTAGCTTCATTTATGGTTGTTATACAGGTGATGGCAGTCGGGGTTGGCTCCAAAAAGTTCTGTCTTCCATAACCTTAATCTGAACTTTGTCTAAATGTACTAAGTCAACAACTTTTCTCCGGTAGAAATAGAAGCTTTAACGTCAACACTGTCAGGCTTTGATTGACAGTTCTGTATGACAGCTCACTCACCTGCTGGGAAAGGCTTTTGGAGTTTAGGTTTATTTAATTCATTTCTTTCTCAGACACAGCTCCACTGTAGTTGTGGTTAACTGGTTCCAGTAACAAACAGTAAAGTGACGGTCATACAGTCATGGAAAAAATTATTAGACCACCCCTTGTTTTCTTCAATTTCTTGTTCATTTTAATGCCTGGTGCAACTAAAGGTACATTAGTTTGGACTAATATAATGATAACAACAAAAATAGCTCATAAGAGTTTAATTTCAGAGCTGATATCTATCCATTTTCCATGTTTTCTTGATAATAACCAAAATCATTTCAGTTCTTACATCAATATCTATGGCATTGTACTGACAAAAACAATGCTTTAGGCATTCCATGTTTTCTTTTCTGTCTGTTTTAGTCACATGATACACACAGGAGTTAGTACTTGATTGCATAACCACTGTTTTTGATGACTTTTGATGGTCTAATAATATTTTCTGTGACTGTACAATGCTTGGTGAGCAGTTTAGAGTCAGTAAGCTAGCAGTTAGCATTAGTGCATCTCTGGGGCTCCCATAGTCCCACCCATTTTGTCTATATATGGTCACTTCGGACTCCAAAATGTCAACATGCTGAGAACCAAATCACAAACTAAACCATTCATGTATTAACCTTTGTTTTGTATTTTTGCACATTACAACACTATGAAGGCTCATGGAAGCTGTGAACCATCTGTAGCTGAAATTGTTACTTTAACACTTTTGGAAAAGCTCACATCTCATGGTTTCATACAGAAAAAAATTAGAAAGGTTTGATAAAAAAAAAAGATTCATGATGTGTGGAATTATATAGTGACACCAAACCAGGATCTGTATCCCCAAATCAAGTACTTTCATGGGTTATATTTTCCAGATTTTTCCCAAAACAAGCACTGACAACCAAAGGATTTAATGATTTAAAGTATTTAGTAACTCTTGAACAATTTATCCTTCAATACATTTTTAAAAATTCAGGTAAAACACAGTTTTTCAGCTTTTCACTGCTATCATGCATTTGGACGTTCAGAGTTTGAGCTGCTTCTAAATCTGGAAACCCCATCATCTTCTGCAACATTGATTCGCCAATAAAACCCATGTAGTTTGATAAATAACAGTGATTGTAGACACTTGTTTTTACATTCATTTAATGACATATTTTGCTGAATAACTCCCTTTTTCTTGAATCTTTGAATCTCTTCAGTTTTGTCTGTTATAGCATAACATCTGAATTTACTCTGAGTTTTTATGATCATGATCAGTAAATTAAATATAGGAAAATACCTGCATTTCACTGAAAATAAAATAAAATAAAATAAAATAAAATAATAAATAAATAAATAAATGAATGAATGAATGAATGAATGAATAGATAAATAAATAGAAATTAACCAATTAGGGAAGATTACATGTAGAGGAAAAAGTCATTTGTAAGTTCTCATAAAAATAGTTCTAGGTCTTTACAGGTTAAGTGAAGGCAAAACAAACTACTGGGATCCTCCAGGGACGAATTTGTTGAGATGACAGTAATCAGTGGTTTGTAGTGCACATTTGATTATATCAGTGTTTTTCAACCTTGGGGTCAGGACCCCACATGGGGTCGCCTGGAATTCAAATGGGGTCACCTGAAATTTCTAGTAATTGATAAAAATAAAATAAAAAACTTACTGATGAAAAATATATGGTGAGTTGACAGAGACAATCCCAATGCATAAAAGACATGACAAACTGTGAAGCTGAAACTGAAGCACTGTGGTTCTGTTTATGTTTCAAATGTTCATTGTGGTCAGTTTCAGATGCTGCAGCTCTTTCATAATTCATAGTTTGAGTTATTGTTTGTTCAGTATTAATTGTCAGCCTTATATGGATGAATGAATGAATGTTTTTATTATTGTGTCTTGCATAAAAAGACATGCCCAGCCCTTACATGGGCTTATAAGCCACCAAAAATATAAACCAAAAATCAAATACCAGACAACAGGCACAATACATATGAACAAAACAAAGTACTGACCTATTTAAACAAACCCATCTGCCGCTTTTTCCAGGCTTTACAGACAAATAATGCTAATTTAAATACATTTGAACTAAACAATCATTTCATCTTGTCATCATCAGTGCTCCAGAACATATCAGGATTTCGGATACACATGTCATCAACCAAAGAGGCTCTCAGTTCATCATATAGTAAATCCAAGCTGGACTGACTGTACATATCCTGACCAAGGAAAATAAAATTCTCACTTTGTGCAGTAATCTACACCTGGCTTTTCTGCCTCCGTCCATAATAATATACATTAAATAGACTAAATGTGTCTAAAATTAACGTTTTATTGCAACATAGTATAGCAAACTATTACATGATCAAAAACACATTAATTTTAGCAAAAAAATGTCTATGTTTTGAACGTCTGGGGTCACCAGAAATTTGTGATGTTAAAATGGAGTCATGAGTTCAAAAAAAAAAAGGTTGGGAGCCACTGCATTATAACACTAGTAATTATTTTAACAAATTACTCTGAGGTTTTGTGCAAATGCATCAAACTCATTCTAATGATATAATGTTAGTTGCTAATAGATACAAAACAAAAATATTAACACAATTTTGTTTCATATCAAACAGACAACCGGCATCCAAAAAGCTGAGTGGAAGTAGAGTTCAAAAATTAAACACATGTAGTGGAAATTCTAACAGTATAGAACAGGAGTGGGTCTGCAGCCAGTTACTGTGAGCCTGATACTTTCCAGCACACAAAACATAAAAAGAGAACCTCATGCCTCCAATCACAATCAATGAGTTCAGCAGACTGCTCCAGCGGGTACGATCCCAACCAGAATAAAAGAGGCTGAAACAAGAGGGAACTTGTTTGTAGTCGGCCAGAAATAGAGAAGACCGACAGAGGCGGTGGGCCGACTGGGAAAACGGACTCTGAAGCTGTAACGCTGCTGTGAGGTGTTGCAATAAACCTAAATCAGAGGGTATAAAGCTGCTTTGTCCCACAGTTTGGAGTATAAAACGTATTTGACGGTATTTAGTCTGACACTGGGACACGGGACTGTGGTCTCTTTTGTCTTGGGAACACACCAGGGACTGGAACACAGCATATTTTTAGTCTTAACAGTCGAAGCATTAAACATAACCATTGTACTTCCTTATTTTTTACCATTTCCAGGGATGTTTAATACCCTGGGAACAGGCAGCTTTCAGCAACAGCGTGCATTAAACATCATTACATACATTTAACCACTGTTACTGTCAAGTTTTATTCCATTAACTATTTTTCACTTCAATCTTATCAGTCTCAGCCAAAGGTTCTACACTATATGAAATGTAGAGTGGGACTTTTTTTTTTTTTTTTTCTATCAGTATGGGGGTTATTAAAGTTATTTAAACCCATCTAGTTTGGGCTATTATGTTCATTAAATGTATCCAAATGGAATAATTTAATACCACTGGAACTACAAATTAGAGTTATGTTAACAGATGGCTGTGTTTACACTGATGTTTAAGATCTTCTAATGGCTGTAAACAGGTTTTATGTGTTTCCAGATGGTTTCTTACAGGTTAGACAGCCAGAAGAGCAGTGCATGACCACTATAATGAACATGTGTATATGTGTGCATATGTGTACATTTTTAAACCAAACAAAATTAACTGCACATTAGACAGAAATAGTGGGGATCTGGCCTTCATCTAAACAAGCACTGGGTCATAGAGATGGAGTATATGAAATCATCCAAGTTTAGTCTGGAGAAAAATCCGACTTAAATTTTGTATAATTTCTTTATTCTCGTGAATAGAAAAAGCTCCTGAATTTCTGCAGGAAGTATGTTTGTGTCAGAGTACATCACATGGGAAACCAGGGTCAGATCAGGATCTACTCGATCCAGTCTCAAATCAACATCTGAAATATGGCAAATTTACATTTAAAGTATATTATATCACATTCTTACTTTGGCAAATAATGGGTTTGTCACTGGGCTCTTAAAAAACAGACTGACTGCAGGAGTTGATTATATATTAACCCTGTACAGCCTGAACAATTAAATCGTTGACAGAAAATTCCAGTTATTTCAAACTGGAGACTTTAATGGTTCTTCTGAACAACCTATATATATTTTTTTTCAAATATCAATTTCCATGTATGTGCAGAAGCGTATTGCATTCACACACACACACACACACACACACACACACATACACACACAAAAAGTTCGGCTCTGTTTTTCTGAATTAATGAGATACTGTTTTCTGAAAAAAAATTAAATTCAGCTCTGTTTTTCTGAATTAACAAGATTATTATCTTGTGAAAACAATTAATGAATTAACAATATCTGAATTAATGAGATAATTATCTTGTAAAAACAGAGCCGAATTTAAATTTTTTCAGAAAACAGTATCTCATTTATTCAGAAAAACAGAGCCACAATTTTTTTTTGTACTTATTTTTTTCTCATAATTGCAAGATAATTATCTCGTTAATTCGGAAAAACAGAGCCAAAATTTTTTTGTGTGTGTGAATGCAATTCGGTTCTATACTTTCGTCAGGTCTCAGTGCTCAAATATTATCATTTTTTAACAAACAAAAAATTATAACACAAACATGTCTAACAAATTGGTAATTCCTTTTCAAAATTGACAAAGTTCTGCCTCCTTCCTCATTAATTTAATCTTGTAGTGTCACTGGAAAGGCCTCTGGTGAATGAATTCCTCCCCCCTGGTGGATTGTCTGTGTATTGCATGTTTCTAATTGTATACATCAGGTTTTTCAAGAAAACAAATATCACACTGATCATGTAGAGGGCTTCAAAACTCAAGTATCAAATATGATATGTTTGGCGTTATAGGGTTAACCTACTTTCCACATAAAAAAAAAGCCAAAAAAACATAAATCATCCTTTAAAGACTTTTCCAATGGCACAGTGCTGCCTGGATCTCTGATTGACCAATGTTATTTTGTGATGTTTTCTAGTTAAAATACACCACAAAAGGAGCCATAACCAAATGCAACCTAATTGTAGGGTGTGTTTATCTGTGTACACGAAAAGTTTTTTCTTTTTTAACTAACTTTTCGTGCCTCTGTGGTTGTAGACATGGATGCTCACATGAATATAAAACATTGGACAGAGCTGAGAATAGGAGCATAATTGTACATTTTGCATCTGGAAATGAAGTATGTGTACCACAGCTAGTGTTAGTGTCCAAGTGACAGTGTCCATATTTTTAGCAGAATAATCCAGCATTTTATATTTTACTGGAAAAAAAAACCCCAATGTGCTGTATTTGAAAGTGCTCAGATATTAACTATACAAGGTACAAGACCATTTGACCTTGAAAAGTAGGTCAAGGTCACGTATTTTCAATAGGCTTCTGCTCCAAGCAAGATGCATCCACAGTATAAATTTGGTGCAGATATCTCAATACATTCTTCAGGTAATATATAATATGTTGTTGATAGACAGACCGACAAACAGAGGACAAACTGATTACAATACCCCTTCAGCCTGAAGTTGGCTGAGGAGTAAAAATCTATCTATCTATCTATCTATCTATCTATCTATCTATCTATCTATCTATCTATCTATCTATCTATCTATCTATCTATCTATCTATCTATCTATCTATCTATCTATCTATCTATCTATCTATCTATCCATCCATCCATCCATACATCCATACATCCATCCATGGCTTTGGTTTAGTACTTGTTTAGTTATTCTTTTGCAGTGGTGGAAAAAAAGTTTTTGGACATCTGTAATGACATAACAAGAGAGTAATACACAAAATTAACCCTTTCCTTCAGAATTCTCTCCAAAATCTGTCCCCTCTTTATGTGAAGTGCCATTCTATCTATCATTCAGCTTTACCTGTGGAAGTGAACAGGAGAACGTGGGTCTTACATCTATTTGCACTTAAATGTCATTTTATTTTACACCTTCACATTCTGAAAAATACAGCTTGTTTTGCACCTTACAGTTTGATTTTGGCACATTCCAGGTATTATCCAGATCCTTTTTATTCTTATCTTATGTTATCCTATCTATCTATCTATCTATCTATCTATCTATCTATCTATCTATCTATCTATCTATCTATCTATCTATCTATCTATCTATCTATCTATCTATCTATCTATCTATCTATCTATAATGCAGTTTCTCAGCTTTCATTAGCATATATTATGCTAATGAACGAACATGGAAATGCTGTTGTCTTCTGCATTAATTTACCAGTAAAAAAGTGTAGTTTGACAAATGACAGTAGTTGTTTTTATGTTTAGTTAATAATATATTTTGCTGAACAAATCACTTTTCCTTCAGTTGTTTCTGCTCTCATATAATAACCTTTGAATTTACTCTGAGCCTGGGTGTGACTGGAGAATTATACAGATATGGTTTTTGATGGAAGAGGAAACCGTAGGATCTGGAGGAAATGTGGAGGGAACTAAACCCAACACATAAGGGCTATGAGGTTGAGGTGCTAACAAATGTAACACCACAGATGTGGCTCCAAACAGACCTCCATCCATGAGTGTCTCATTGTACAAACAGAACAGATGCCAAACTGGATTCTGTCGCTGTTTTGCTGCTGAAATCAAACACTGGAGTCAAGTTCACTTCCAATTTTGCACCAGAGATGCTGTTCATGTGACTGTTTGCATCAGCCAAGACTAAAAACTCAACATCAGACAATGTCAAAAATCAGAAAATGAGATCAACTTAGGCTACGTTTACATGTGGATGGGTATCTGGCAAAACAGAGATTTTTCTCTGTTTGTGCCTCTTTTACTTGACAATGACAGGCACATGCACCGAAAATGTCGGTTTCTAAAAACTCCAGTCAAAGTGGAGATTTCAGCATATCTCTGTTTTCGTGTTTGCGTGTAAACAGAGGGAAATGGAGACCTCGGACGGACGTCAGAGTTTTCGAAGGAAATATTCTACCACTTCACATGTGATGATACAGTTTAGAGGTAGAGGATGGAGCTGATACGAGAAGTTTGAAGTGTTAAATGAGAAAATAAGGAAGTTTGATGCTTGCGAATGTTAGCATCTTAGCTAATTAGCACCCACTACATCTGCGAAACAGGATCTTTGTGTATTTACTTGATATAGAGCAGGGATCTGCAAGATTTACAATCAAAAGAGCCATTTTTGACTCGAAAAAGAAGAAAGAATGTGACTGGAGCCATTAAAAATATTTAAACACATCTACATTTTACCATGAGGGGGCTGTTCTTCTGTAGCCTATTTGTGATTAGTTTGCTATTTAACTATTTAACTTCCACTACAATAATGCAGTGTTTGGTGTATTTATGAAATTATACAACTACATTAGAGATGACATTCAAGATTTGTACAATTTTCTAGTGACATACACTATTTCCAAACAAAATTGCACTGTGTAATAGATAAAAAGCTAACTTTTAAACAGCCCAACCACTAACAAATGCAAACTGAGTATCTTGTATTGAATTTGGCACAATAATAATGTAGTCTTATATAATATGCTGTCAAAAAATTATTTTTTTCTGTGTATAGCCTGCACATTTTTGCAGGTGAACATTGTTTGAATTGATTTCGGCCTTTAATAATGTTAAAAAGTAATGGTTCATTCAGTTCATTTCCAAATGCTCCTTATGTTTTTTAACAAGGGGAGCCATAGAGAGAGGCTAAAGAGCCACATTTGGCCCAGGAGCCATAGGTTGCAGACCCCTGATATAGAGTAAGGCTTTTATGAGGTGTTTCCATATCTTCATAATTCATACTTTGTTTATGAGGCTTTTATCTGTTCTGTCAGTTCAGAGCCATACCAACTTTATTTGTAAAACACTTTACAAACTTTACAGTTGGGGCCACTCACATTTTATTCCAATAAAATAAACTTGTCTTCAATATTGGAATCACTTAAACAGTAGTTTGGTTTTAGTGTATGGTTTCATGTAACACCAACACTGTCCTTTTTCTGTAGATATAATACATAAGACAGGTTGACTGTTGAATGAAATGACATGGACCCTTTACTCTGTCTTGAACCTTGACATATTTTACTTCCTGTTTGCAGCCACAGACAACCTTAAAGTCATTTTCTAGAGGTCTGACCTACATGTAACCATCTAAACACTTTCTATGCAGTGCAGATCTGACATCAGAGGTTTACACAAAACAGTGTAAAAAAAAAACACTGCATGTTTGTGTCTTCATATACACACTTTGAGGTTTGTGTGAAGCATGTGCCTGTATTTACCCTGCGCTTGTGTTTTTGCGGTCACAGTAATTGTTGGGGTGTGAAGTCGTTTAGTGGGTTCAGTTGCAGGGTTGAATTTTATGAGGGGGATCTGTTTGCTAAAGTCACAAGCAGCCATTGTGACTGCGATTCCCACAGCTCAATTATGCTCCAATGTCATGGTCGAAATGTGACGGAAACGGGTCAACTCTGGCTCTGTCAACCTACAAACACACTACGTATAAATCACAAACTGTCAGCGACCACGCTCGGAACAATCATGATTAGCTCTGAAACTTTAACCCTATAACACCAAACGTATCATATTTGATACATGAGTTTTGAAGTCCTCTAAATGATCTGTGTGATTTTTTTTTTTCTTGAAAAACTTGATGTATACAATTAGATACATGCAATACACGGATAATCCATCGGGGGGAGGAATTCGTTCAGCAGAGGCCTTTCCTTTTTTTTTTTTTTTTAACTTGTCTTGTCCAGCATCGTAACAGCAGAATGGTAGTCTGGCTGCCTTTTGGTGCTGAACAAATTTGCTTTGCCAAGAGAAACATCATAAAGTATATGAGGCTCCCCTTGATACTCTCCTGTCTTTATTATGAGTTTTGTTGAACCACATTTCGATGCCGGACCTGACACGGGGGTTGGGGTGGGGTGGTGGTGAAGACCCTCAAAAGAAAATATCAACAATACAAACAACAACAACCATGGTGATAATTATAATGGTAACAATAAAAAAAATAAAATACCAGCAGCCTTTCCAGTGACACTACAAGACTGTCATTAATGAGGAAGGAGGCAGGACTTTGACAGTTTTGAAAAGGAATTACCAATTTGTTAAACATGTTTGTGTTATATTATGTTTTTGCTTGTTCAAATATAATTAAATTTGAGCACTGACACCCAATCAAATATGATACAAAATTGAAACTCATACATGGAAATTGATATTTGAAAAAACATTTTTTTGGTTGTTTAGAAGGACCAATAAAGGCTCCAGTTTCAAAGAACTGGAATTTTCTGTCAATAATTTAATGGTTCAGGCTTTACAGGGTTAAGATCTAAAACTTCCTTGAAGAAATTGTGAAAATTAAAACATCTCATCACATACATTTAGTTCTAATATACAAGCCAAAAATAGACAATAAAAACAGCCTGGACCCTGATGCTGGTTCCCAAACAGCCTTGGTGCAGGTGTTTTGTGTGTTCTGTTGATTCTGTCGTAAATAGAGCGTGATGTTGTTTCAGTTGCAGCAAAAGCCAAAGTTTTTAAGGCTGGTTAATATAAGGCTATGTTCAGACAGTAGGTCTTAATGTACAATTTGGCTTTTTGGATGAAATCTGATTTTTTTATGTGCTGATTCATATTACACATTGAATGTGACTTCTATCAGTTTTGAGTACGAACTGAACGTGACCCTGAAGTGACCCGCATGTCCAAAACAACTCCTGACGTAATACGTGACCACACAGGCATGCGCTGTGTTTACGGTAGTAACACTCCTGGACGCAGAATTGTGACATTTGTTGCATTTCAATGACGTAAAGGTCGGATAAATGCGACCTGACCATTCAGACTGAAGTCGCATTGCAAAATATCAGATATGTATCAGATTTAGGACCACATATGAAAGTGTCCTGGGTCGGATTTGAAAAAAACAAACAAACAAACGAATGGATTTGTGTTGTTCAAACTGTGTTTAACAGATCAGATACAGGTCACATATGGTCAGGTCCTGAAATTGGATAAAGATTAGAGTATCGGTGTGCATGTCAACGGGCTCAGTAACAGGAATATTGGTGTACCCTCATTACATATGTAGGTACTCTGAAAGAAATCTGATAATGGACTGAAGAATCTAAACCAGAGTTTTTGATTATTGCATTTCTTAAGTGCATGTAAACTCATCAGATCTGATTATTCCCAGTTATTGGATTTTTAAGGTCATGTAAACAGGCTCAGTGCACACATCCTAACACTTCACTTCTCTTCCAGTTAAATTATTTAAAAAATCCAAACATTGATCAGGTTCATGTTAGAAAATCAACTTTTAATCTCACTGATATTAAGCACATACAAGTACATATCATGCATGGTAGAAAGACATAAATAAAACATAAATACTAATTCAATTCAGGCTCTGTCAAGGGACCTTATAACCAGAAGTTTAGCATTAAAGTTCATTTCTAATCACAGATTGGGAATCCTCTGCTGAGCTTTCATTGTTTTTTTGTGGTCTAAACCAGGCCTGATAAACATTAGTAACTGACCACATTCATTTCTACACAGACTGAACATTTTCAAGAACATGAAATCACTGTTCCTCTGTTGTGTTTTGTTGAGCCTGTGCCTTGTTTCTGCTTTATGTAGAGCAGCTGTGGAGGTGAGAGCATGTGTGAGCATTTACCTATTAGTGAGCGTCCAATCAGAAAAGAGCAACAAGCGACTACAACGATTACCTGTTGGTTCTAATCCCCCTAAGAGAGAACATTTTGACAGTTTCTGCATCAGAACCATTGATTTCTGCTTGAATCCTTGTCAAATAATGCACTTAAACTCTACACTACACATACATTTAAGACCAGACATGAACTGTTAACTTGGATTTTTTTAGTACTGATAAATAGGGCAGAAGACATCTAGCTATAGAGAATACAGTTAAATATAAAATGCAGAACAAGTCTGTACAAATGTACACAAATTCATGTGAACAACTTGCTTGAATATTTCATGATTTTAAGTCGGTCCGATACAGCGAAATGGCAGCGAGCATGCATGAAAACTATAAAACTGTACTCTGAACATGCACAACTGATACTTCATCAGTAATTGTACATTTTGTCTGCAACTAACAGTTACATATTTGCCATAATACACAAGTACTAATATGTATGTGTCTGGAGCATCATTTGTATTCTGTAAAAAAAAAAAACAACAACTCAAAAAACAGCAAAAAAATGTGTGTCAGTGTGGACTATTGTTGTAAAAACTGATTCCGAAGGGGCCTGCAACGTGAGAAGTTGATGATTGTACCTCATTAGATTACACCACAGAACACAAATGTTGTTATTTCAGGCTTATGATGACCTTTCCTGACAGAAACCCACACAAAAAAAAAAAAAAAAAAAAAAACCTTCAATTTACTTTGTTTCACCAGAATCGCACTCATGTACAAAGCAGAGAAAAAAAACAAATACTTGGGTTATTTTCTTTCTCGATATACATTTCTTTGCATTTTTTCGACTTTATTTTCTGTTGGTCACCATTGTTTTCATGCACGCCAGTCATTCCTTCAGTACTAGATAAACATCAGTAATATTTGAAGAGAAAACACCAGGAGTTGGGTCTCATCATCACTCGTACAATCCTCAAACTAAGAAAATAAACATTTCTACGATGTGCCGGTTGAAAGGTTTTCACACAAAAATTGTATCTTCATGTTAAATACTTATGTCAGAAGATTTTTTTTTTAAGTTGCAGTAGTCACGAGGTGGTTTTAGTACCGTTTATTTTATTCCTCTTTCATTCCTTCGACTCTTCTTTGCTCTTTTCTTTTTATTTTTCTTCTGCAAAGTCATTCACACGCCATCGAGGTCACCACGGGGCAGTGTGTTAGTGTAACTTTCCGACTATTTTTAAACAGCGATGGGACACAGAATAGATAATATGTGCACGTATTAGAGAGATTTCACAAGATATAAGGCCTCTAGCAGCCATAACTCACATTTTGATGTTTTTTTTTTTCCATTAATGCTCCAAAAACTCCCATTACTTACAACATGGACACTACTATTAATACTTCTACTACTACATTTTAACCCTTAAAGACCTACAGCTATTTTTCTTGTGGCCTCAAAGTGAATTTTTTCTTTATGTTTAATCTTTCCTTCCATTATTACATATTATTCTTTACATTTTTAGTGAAAATCAGGTTTTTTCCTGTATTTTATTTTCTGATCATGTGGATTTTTATGAAAACTCCGTGGATTTAAAGGTTTTTATATCAAAGAAGAGAAAACTGACTTAGACTTATGACAAATTTGTCATTGATGAATCCCAGCAGTTCTTTGCCTTCACCTAAATCTTAAAGACAAATCACTTTTTCCTGTACATTTAATCTGCTATTTTTTAACCCATAAAGACCCAAACATCCATCGTCAACCGAAAAGCAATTACTGATCCACTAATTCTATCAAAACGTGTAAATAATTGGTGTAAAATACAGTTTGTCATCTTTTCATGCTCATCAGATATGACTCATTTGGATGTT
The DNA here is from genome assembly GCF_902148855.1 of Sphaeramia orbicularis. Lineage (NCBI taxonomy): Eukaryota > Metazoa > Chordata > Actinopteri > Kurtiformes > Apogonidae > Sphaeramia > Sphaeramia orbicularis. Next base: position 16,796,027 of record NC_043963.1, on the reverse strand, counting down.
CAGAGGCTCCGTAGTTACCATGGAAACACCGTCATCTTCTACAACATTGATTCACCAGTAAAACCCATGGACTTGGATCAATGACAGTGGATGGACACATTGGGTTTATGTTCAGTTAATGATATATTGTACTGAAAAAGTCACCTTTTCTTCAGTATTTTTCTGTTTTGATATAATAACCTCTGACTTTACTCTGAGCTTTTATGAACATCTATATGATTAGTCAATTAAACATAGGAAAACAGGTGATTTTCACTGGAAAAAAATGTTAACTTTAGAGGATAATATTACAATAAATGGTGATTAATAGCTTTGGAAAGGTTAAAAAACACTGGGTCTTTATGGGTTAAATATTATCTTTTCCATCTTAAATTTTCACCAGTTGTTTGATATGAAACAAAATTGAGTAAATATTTTTGTTTTGTATCTATTTGCAGCTAACATGACATCTTTAGAATGAATTTGATGCAGTTGCATAAAACCTTAATGTATTTTATTAAAATAATCACTATTGTTATAATGGTGTGTGCACTGAAAACCACTGATTACAGTCATCTCAACAAATTTGTCCCTGGAGGATCCCAGTAGTTTTACTTAACCTGTAAAGACCTAGAACTATTTTTATGGCAACTTACAAATGAGTTTTTCCTCTACATTTACTCTTCCCAAATTGGTTTATCACTATTTCTTAAAATATTATAAGGTGCTTTTCAGTGAAATGTACAGGGTGGGGAAGCAAAATTTACAATGAACATTTAGTTGTTTTTTCTCAGCAGGCACTACATCAGTTGTTTTGAAACCAAACATATATTGATGTCATAATCATACCTAACACTATTATCCATACCTTTTCACAAACTTTTGCCCATATGAGTAATCAGGAAAGCAAACGTCAAAGTGTGTGATTTGCTGAATGCACTCGTCACACCAAAGGAGATTTCAAAAATAGTTGGAGTGTCCATAAAGACTGTTTATAATGGAAAGAAGAGAATGACTACGAGCAAAACTATTACGAGAAAGTCTGGAAGATACTATTAAAGAAGAATGGGAGAAGTTGTCACCCGAATATTTGAGGAACACTTGCTGCAAGTTTCAGGAAGCATGTGAAGGCAGTTATTGAGAAAGAAGGAGGACACATAGAATAAAAACATTTTCTATGATGTACATTTTCTTGTGGCAAATAAATTCTCATGACTTTCAATAAACTAATTGGTCATACACTGTCTTTCAATCCCTGCCTCAAAATATTGTAAATTTTGCTTCCCCACCCTGTAGGTATTTTCCTGTATTTAATTTCCTGATCATGTTTACAAAAGCTCAGTGCCCAAACAGACAAAACTGGAGAAAAAGGGACTTTTTCAGCTAAATATATCATTAACTGAACATAAAAACACCTACACCCACTATCATCAGCCAAACTACATGGGTTTAATTAATGAATCAAAGCTGCAGAAGATGACAGTGTTTCCATGTTCACTACAAAGCCTCTGAACGTCCAAACTGGTCATTTCTGATGACCATGAAAAGCTTACAAACTGTATTTACCTGAATTATTGACATATTTTGATCAGATTAGTGTTTCAAAAGTTGCTAAACATTCTAGACCAGTAGATGCTTTTTGTCACTGGTGGCTGTTTAGGTCTTGGAGGGTGAACTTTGACCTCAGGTTACAATACCACACTTCACGCTTATTAAAACCAGTGTGTTCTTTGATATAATCTCAGCCTCCATCTCTGTTTTTACTGTTATCTCAGCCGTTTGTTCTTTCCTTGCCCCATTGCTCAAGAAAAGAGAAGCCCTTTAGGATTCGGGAACCATTAACAGTTAGGTTTTAACAACAATGAAAAAGACAATTACAGTGTGGATTATCTCGTGTGCAAACCACAGACCGTCTTAAGACCAGTGTTTACAAAGCACGTAGACCAGGAGAGTGGTTCGTTACCGTTGACCTCTACTATTGTTCCTGCTGTTATTATTGGAAAGTTACGGGACATAGAGAAACTGTGGGAAAATAAATGATACAGCTGATTTTAAAGTGTGGGAAAAGAATGCCACAGGTTAGCTTATGTAATGTCTATGGAAGATGACCTCAAAAATGGGTCAGTTTCACATGTTTTTTAACTTTAAGACCAGAAATACTCAAATTACCTGCGTTTAGGATGCTGTTAGCAGCTACAGCAAAGTTTACTAATTTTTCACTTTTATCGCTGTAAATCAAACTTTTTTAGAACTCTTTCTTAATGTAGTATGTGACCATTCGAACAATGTTTAACCCATAAAGACCAAAACAATCTACTGATCTAAACAATTTAATACCTGTTGATCCACTAATCCTATCAATACTTGCAAAAAGCTACTGTAAAACCCACTTTTTCATCTGTTCATAGTCCCATTTGGACATTCAGAGACTCTGTAGTGACTGTGGAAACACCATCATCATCTACAACATTGATTCACCAGTAAAACCCATTGAATTTGATCAATGACAGCCGATGGAGATATTTTGGATTGTACTCAAATAATGATATTTTTTGTTGAAAAAATCATGTTTTCTTCCTTTTTCTCAGTTTCTGATATTATGACAACCAACTTTAATCTGAGTTTTTATGAACATCTACATGATCAGTGAATTAAATATGGAAAAATACCTGATTTTCATTGAAAAGATGCAAAATAGAGAGGATAATATTATAATCAATGGTGATAGATAACTTAAGAAAGGTTAAATACAGAGATCTGCCACAAAAGTAGCACTGGGTCTTTATGGGTTAAATTAATCCAGATCTGCTTGTCAGGGTTTTTCATGTCACAGATTAAGTTTCCACTGAGCTGTGGTGCCTAAAGATCCCCAAGGAAGCAAATATCATTAGGTACATACCAGGAAATGTCATGGTCTTTACCTAAAAGCGTGAAAATAAGCCTCTGTGAAATATCCAACCAAGGGTCAGTGAGGAGGTGTTTTGTTCAAACCACAGCAGTACAAATAAAGCTTTAATCCGTTGAACTGTCAACAGTCGTCTAACGATAAGTGTGAGTTGTCGGAGCTTATGTATTCTGTAACTGTGTGTGTCCGTGCGTTCGTTTGACTCTAAATATTCTGTAGAAGTCAGTCGTGTCAGCTCTTGAAGCGAAGAATGTTTCGTAATGACGTCAGAATATTCACAGACACATGGACCATGAAGTACAACATGAAAAGGACATGAATCCAGTGATTGTACTGTGTGAAATGAGTCCAACTTAATGAAAAATAAACCATGTGTTTGCACGTGTTTTACAGATCTCCAGTCTTTTCTCCTTACGATGAGTCGAGTAGCTGACTTTGCAAGATTGGATGTAAAACATACAGTAAATGTGAGAAATGTGAACCAGAATTCTGTTGCACATCAAGCATTTCCATAAACTGTAAAGATGGTGTGTGAATTGTTCAGGATTTTTGACCAATGGACTTTTTCCCAGCAGACATTTTAACATGTTACAGCAGAAAACACAAACATATACTTGACATTAATGAAATAGTTGGTTTGACTGTGACGCATCAGTTTCAGGGCCTTGGTTTGTACATGAAATGTCTCTGTGGGACTTTAACCCTTTCATGCATAGTGCAGTGGACAGTTATTCTACAGTTGTTCTCTTATATATTCATGGGTTTTGTTGTTTTAGTTGCATATCAACCAAGACAGTGGACATTTATGCATCATCCCAAACACTGCAATTCATACCATTGCTGTAACTTTGCTGTTTCTGTAAATCAATTGCTAATTGTTGTTAGACTGTAATTAACAGTTTTCTTAATCAAAAGCGTTTTTTTTTTTTGCATATTATCTCCATGAAATGAGTAATAACTAGTATTAGAGTATGTTAAAATGTGAGAAAACATCAGATTTGCTGCATTAAATTTTTTTTTATTTCCTAGTTTTCACACAGTACACGGTGTCCCAAAAAATTCGACATCATTTCATCACCTAATAATTTGTTTAAAATTTGTTTGCTCTTTTTGCTCAAAAAAAAAAGCGTATTCATTTTTATTGTTCTGCTTTCAGGAATAGACATGCCGTTTACTTCAACAGAAAAGGTGTTCTGTGTATTGAAGTATGCCCAAACTCAGTCAAATGTGAATGCACAGCATGAATTTGTTAGAAAATTTCATAAACAAGTGCCAACAGGAAAGCAGATATGGATGTGGCATAAGAAGTTTCAAGAGGAAGGCTGTTTGTAAAAAAATTCATGGGAAGGAATGCCTCTCAGACCAAGTTGTTTGAGGTGCTCTTTGGAAAAAGGGATTCATAAAGTAGATACCAAACTGGAAGAAAACTCCAAGGCACTCTCTTCAAACATTAAAATGCCTTTATCAATATCGCACGGTCATATCTAGACCTAAAAAACACTTCTACGCATTTCAACTTCAAGCCTTCATCAGGAAATCTGTTTGTGTCGGAAAAAAGGATCTGGAGAGTTGGCAGTTTCAGAAGAGGTGGTAAACCAAGTTCGGGAAACGAGTCCAAAGAAGTCAGTGTGAAGAGCAAGCATGGAAACCTGGATCCCTAAGCCAACTGTTTGGTGTGTGTGAAGAAAATACTTGAGCAATAAATCCTATTAAGTATCATTTCTCCTGACCATGTAGCCCCTCCGATATGGACATCTCAAATGATGTCAATTTTTTTTTTTGGGACACCCTGTATATCACCTTCTGATGATGAGTTTTAAATACATGTTTCTTTGCTTCAAACATTAAACGCATGGTGTCCAGCTAAGTGGAGCTAAGTGTAACTCCACAAAAAATAGGTTCAGAAAAAAAATTCAATTGCGTTTTTTCATGCCTGAAGAGGAATGAAAACACTCAAGAAAAAAATATACTGACTAAGGTTCTCATAATTCATGCATGAAAGGGTTAAAATGGAACAGAAAATTGTGATAAATGTAACCTGTGATTTTCCTGCTGGAACAAAAAAAGGCTCTTTTCAATTTCATATTTTTCACCTCCTCAACTCCTCAGGGCTCGATTATGACCTGGAGGGATGTCTCAGTGAAATAAATCAAGAGTTGAGGATGGAAGTGTTTTTAATGATCGTATCCATGACATGTAAAACACATCTGGATTATTGAAACTATAACAGGAGCAGAACTTTGTAAATTCATGTTTTCAATGTAATTATTAATTGAAAATGATTAAATGCATGGTTGAACTTTTGTTAAATAAAATATCTGACATCCCTACAGTCGCCTGAAGACAAATTATGTCACATTGCTTTTTTACATGAACATTCATCTGACAGGTAACAAAACACAGCGGTAGCCTCTTAAAGCCCGCCTGCCCAGTTTTGTCTGTGTTGCTATGGTAACACTACATGATGATTGTAGCCACATACGCATGCACAGGATTCAAGGAGCCACAACTTGAAGATTGGAAAAGAGGGGGAAATGTCTGCTGTGAAAAGGTCTCACCCACACAGATAGGTTTCACTTTCCAGGCTGATTAGACTTCTGCTCAGGATGAAAGTGGGCGGGGTTATACTTGGACATGCTGATGCCAAATGAATGTCCAAAAAAAAAAAAAAAAAAAAAAAAAGATATTCCATATGATATTACTTCCATGCTTAGATTTTAATTACCGTAATTTCCAGTCTATAAACCGCTACTTTTTTCCACACGCTGTGAACCTGCGGCTCAAAAATGATGCAGCTAATTTATGTTTTCCGGGCTAACGATCAATCCAGCTGTTGAAGAAGGAAATAGAGCTGCTGCACGTAAGCTTGACATCAATGAATCGATGGTGAGACATTGGAGATGGGGTGGGTGCGGTTTTTTAGTCAAGTGTGGCTTATAGTCCGGAAAGTACGGTAATTTGCCATATTTGTGGTTATTCATCATTTAAAGAAGTAAATCTGTGGTTATTATGGATCTGATTAATAAAAGGAACATAAAACTCTCACCTATTTTATAACTTGTTTTTTTTTCTGTCATTTCTACTCATACATGCTGTTTGATGGAAGAGCGGAGCCACTGCTTATCTTTCAATTTAACATCCACAAATCACATGTTATAAGTCCACAACACAGGTTACAAACTATATTTACAATTTTTTACCTCTAAAAACCAACAAGAGATATCTATAATTATAATGAACTGTTACATAATGAAGTACATTATCAGTAAATGAAGAGGAATATTTAGAGAATCACTTTTACAAACCTTTACAAACTGGATCTATACACAGAAACGTGCAAATAACTACTTCACCTTGTATTTGGCCATGTGTAAGGCTTTAAAAAACTCATCATAATGATACTGCTGTGTGTTCTTATAAATCGGACAGTACAGTTATGTGCAAACTCTGAGGCATCAACCGGCTTCAGAGTTGTTAAAACTAAATAAAATACGAGCAGCTGCGCTCCAGCTGTGCATTTTTGATCAGAAACCAGCACCGCTTTAGATGATTTCAAGGAGGAAAGCGATGTCTCACTTCAATAAAACATCCTCTTAAATCCTCTTTTCTCATATCTTTTTCATTACATGTCCCTCATGGCTTCAGGACTGACATGCACCTTTTCAATCACATTTAGAAACGCCCACACGGTTCTGAGAAGAGGTCTAATCCACCACAATGAAAGAACACCTGTGTAGGTGGACCATGGGTCTGAAAAGCCTTTAAATGGAAATATGGTAATCAGGTCCCCGCGAGTAAATGCCCCATTTCTGTATTTATGTGTGTGTTTATAAGAAAAACCTCCTACTGCACATTTTGTACATATCGACATGAACTAAAAGACAGTTCAGAGTCATTCAAACGGCGAAACTGGATACAAATGTGTTGGTAGTAGCGTGACTCCACAGGCGTTTAACTTTCAGTGAAGAATGTAATGTAAAGCAGTGTTCAATCTTTCTGAATAGCAACAAAACTAAAAGATTATCCACCTCCTCTTCATATAAACATCCATTTTTCATTTTAACAGCCTGTTCGGTTTCTCCTTTTGTGTTGTCAAACACGTCAGTCTTTTTACTGAAAATTAGAGCGTTATCCCTCAACAACGTGTCTTCATTCTTCCTCTAACTTTCCAAATGTCAAAGCCAAGGAGTCGCAGCTGGTCTTGACCCTCACTTCTGCCTCAACCCTCTTCTCCATTACTTTTATTTCTTTCTGTTTCATCTGCTGGTGTTTCTGCCTCTACTCCTCCCATGTGCTCAGATCCCGCGGCGTCCTGTTGCGTTCTCCGGAGTTCTTGCTTCGAGCCTTCCTGGCGCTGTCCTGGGCCTGTCGATACTTCTCCAACATGCTCTTGTGTTTTCTCCTCAGCTTGTCATTGCACCACATCCTCTCGCAGTACTCCTCCACATGCAGCAGGTTGGACGGGCCGATCAGCTGCATGATATCTTTGAACCACGTACGCGACTGGCCGATTTGGCTCGATGAGACGCCCCTGCTGTACGCGCTGCAGGGCATCCACGGCCGGAAGCTTCCCCCGGATCGATCTTTGAAGGCGTCAGGAAGGCCGGCGGCGTCCCGGGCCATGAGTTCATCCACAGTGTCGCCATGGAGGACTTCCAGGGTGAGGCGGGTCAGAGTCTGGGTGAAGCCGTGCTCGCGGGAGCGGCAGATGTAAACACCTTCGTCCTGGCGGAAGAGACGACGAAACAGGAGGCCCTGCTCTGTGGCCATCACACGATCATCCAGCTTTACCTGTGGAAGTCAACAGGAGAACGTGGGTCTTAGATCTATGTGCACTGAAATGTCATTTTACACCTTCACATTCTGAAAATTACAGCTTTTTTGCACCTTTCAGTTTTATTTTGGCACTTTACAGGTATTATCCAGATCCTTTTTATTCTTGTCTGTCTGTCTGTCTGTCTGTCTGTCTGTCTGTCTGTCTGTCTGTCTGTCTGTCTGTCTGTCTGTCTGTCTATCTATCTATCTATCTATCTATCTATCTATCTATCTATCTATCTATCTATCTATCTATCTATCTATCTATCTATCTATCTATCTATCTATCTATCTATCTATCTATCTATCCATCCATCCATCCATCCATCCATCCATCCATCCATCCATCCATCCATCCATCCATCCATCCATCCATCCATCCATCCATGGCTTTGGTTTAGTGTATGTTTAGTTATTCTGTTGCAGTGGTGGAAAAAAAGTTTTTGGACATCTGTCATGACATAACAGGAGAGTAATACACAAAATTAACCCTTTCCTTCAAAATTCTCTCCAAAATCTGTCCCCTCTTTATGTGTAGTGCCATTAAATCCTATCAATGAAAACAAAGGAATATTTCAATTTTGTTTAACTTGTGCTGTAGTCATTCATCATGATCAATTAGTGTAAGATAAGATAAGATAAGATAAGATAAGATAAGATAAGATAAGATAAGATAAGATAAGATAAGACATCATTCTCACAACAGGGGAATTTGTAATGTTACAGCAGAATACACTCAAATAATATAAAATAAGCATTAAAGTAATGACATAAAAGTATAAAAATATATACAAATATAAGTTAATACCAATGTTTTCTCTAATCTCTTGAATTTACAAAGTAAGCTGTTCTGGGAAAACAATGACAAATGCATCGAATAAAGGACTCAAACTCATTAATCCAAAGACAACCATAAAAAATGTCCCAATTTTTCAGTAAATCCCAGACCATGACTCTGTTCCAAAAGTAAAGCATTTGACAGTTATGTCTGACGTTTGGATGAACCCATTCTCATCCCATATTTCCACTAAATTTATGGACTCCCAGAAAAGATTGAATTCCTCTATGATGCACAGATTTACAACTTATAAGTTCATGAAAACCCCAAATGCTCGAACCACAGTCAGGTACAGGGTATGAATTATGGTTCAGTCCAAATCCATTTTCTCCAGATCCTGATGACTGAGATAAAACACTGACATCTTCTTTAAATGATGCGCTCATCCAGTGTCAAGCTATTTATTTATGTGACAGAAACATTGAAATATAATTGAAAACAACTGAACCTCTCCTGTAGGTTTTCTCCATACTTTTCTGTTTTGTTGAGTTACAAGCAGTGTTGTATAAAATACTGGAAAGTCACACTTGAGTAGAAGTACAGGTACTGTACCAAAAAATGACTTTGGTAGAAGTTCAAGTCACCAACTGAAATACTACTCAAGTTTAAGTCTTTACGTATCTAGTATTTATTGTACTTATGTATTTTAAGTAATCTACACTTAAACGAATTCAAGTAAGGCAAGCAAAAGTACAAGTAAATGTTAAAAACAACCAAAGGCAGTCAGAATTTGGAATATTATGCTGCTGCTCACATCAACAGATTAGCGACAGGTAAAGTGTGGACCATCATTACTCATTGACCTGGAGTTCAAAATTTTACAAAACATTTCTTGAATATTGCCCGGCAGTAAGTTATTCTTTGATTTATACTTTATTTGAATAAGAGAGGGAGGCTATGATTTATGGGGAAAATTAAATTTAAAGATTCATAAAGTACGCACTATGTTAAAAAGTTTCATTATGACCATCTGTGGAGTAAAACTGTGGAACAAATTGTGTATGGAGATAAAAGAAATATCAAACATAATTCAGTTTAGAAAAAGATATAAAGAATTGACTCTTGAGAGGTCCAGTATTTAATAATGACAATGAGGCCTGTTTGTTTATGGATAATGTTGCATTGATAAATACGCTGTAGTTATTGAAGAAAATTGTTGAATTGTTGAGTCTGTTTGTATGAATGTACAGCCATGATCATATCGTTGTGTATAATTCAATCACTGCTTTATGTATTTGTTATGGTTCGATGCTAAAATTAGGAAAAATGTATTGGTTGATTGTTGTATTAAGTTAGTGATAAAGGTGTAAAAGCACTTGAGGGATAGGATTAAATAAGTTTATACTTCTTCCTACTCCTTTTTGACCATGCAAAATTCAGACTTGTATGTACTTGAAGATAGATTCTGTTCATTTAAATGTTATTTTGTTTTTGTCTTAACTTGCTTTGTTTCGTTTTATGTTTTTTCTTTGCATGTTCTAAATAAATAAATAAATAACGCGATTAGGCCCAATGAAAGAATAAGCTTCCTGCCTTTGTTGCAGTCACTGGTAATCTCAGCGGTGAAAACAGCAAATTTCCTTTAATTTATTTGTTGTAACAATACTGTGCATTACAAATGTGTTGGAGTAGAAGTACGCAATTGAGTTTGGAAATGTGGTGAAGTAAAAGTGAAAGTAAACAGAAAAAAAAAACTCAGTAAAGTACAAAATCTCCCAAAACATACTTAAGTACAGTGGTGAAGTATTATGGCTCAGGAGGTCATCCAGTAACTGAAGGGTTGGCGGTTCAAATCCCGCTCTGTCCTACTCATGTGCCGTTGTGTCACTCACACGGGTGTATAAATGGGTATGAATGTTCGGTGGTGGTGGGAGGGGTCATTTGGCGTGAATTGATGCTACGCTTCCATTACCGTGCCCCAGGACGTACGTAGTTTACCACCATCAGAGTGAGAATGTGAGAGGGAATGGAAAAATGGAGCAATAAGGTAAAGCGCTTTGGGTGCAAAGCACTATAGAAATTTAATCCATTATTATTATTATTATTATTATTATTATTATTATTATTATTATTATTATTATTATTATCATCATCTTCATCATCATTATTATTATTATTATTATTATTATTATTATTATTATTATTATTATTACTTTTACTTTCTTACTATTTACTACTACTTTCCAACTAGTCCGCCATCTGATCATTGGCTTTAACTCCCAATAAAAGCTTTAATTCAAAGAGTTCAATAGAAAACAGTGTTGGAGACTAAAACATCTTATAAATTCAAACAAAAGTTTTGGTTGTGTATCCACTTATTGTGCTTCATAAAAAAAAATATAACAGCAACATCACATCATTATTCACACATAAAGCTCAAAATGGACGATTGGGAGGCAGGAGAAAATAAAGCAAAAGCATATAAATGCAGACATTCCAATTTTTATTCCTCTCCAGTTAACACATTTTGGCTGGAAGAAGAATTGGACGTGCAATCTAGTTTATGTTTTTAGCAAAGAAACGAGAACAGAGGCTGTTTGTATTGTTTTTTCAGCTTGAACGGCAGCAGTCAGACTGTACCATGAAACCCAGACTGTTAGTTTGGACTCTTTTACTGCGACTCCGTTCCTTTCCATCCTTCACTTTCTTCTCTTCACAGCCCAACCCTCTTTTGCCTCCTCATTTCACTTTAACGCTTCCTCCGTTCTCCACCAACCTGTCGCCTCCCGTTCGTTTCTATTCCACCTTTGCTGGATTTCTGTGCCAACACAAACACGGTAGACGTTTCAGCTGGAAGAGTGGCAGCCAAATGTTTATTTGCAGGGAAACAGAGAGGACTGGTAATGCTTTAATACTCGCATGGCTGACCGAGGCACTCCGTTAAACTTGGAGAAACATAACCTCCAACGGATGAAAAATGACTCTGGGTGTGGGCACGCAGGGCGACATAATTTTCTAAATAGCGCTTTGCAAAGCTGTGTTTAAGTCACAGTAGTGGATACGAGACATTGAGCGACAATTAAGCCTTCAATGGCATGTGGTCGGGGTTTGCAAAGAATTCACTGTTTATCCAAGAGAAAGAGCAGTTTTGCCTTTTCCTTTGAAATATAACATCTTAATTTCAACCATATGTCAAAATGCTGTCAAATGTGTCGACCACGTGCCAAATTCACACATGAATCTCACATTTAACGGCTGTTTTTCAAGCCACTGTTTGCCAGGAGTTTCATTCTTCCCCTCATATGCCCTCCACCTTCCTTTCTCCTTCAGTAGAGAAGGGTAGGTTGATCTGACGAGCGTTTACCTCTTCTTTGCGGTCATCGCGTTGGACGAGCCAAGTGACGGTAGCTTGTGGAGAGCGAGGGACGCACTCCAGGAAAGTGCTGTTGTTCTCCGTCCCGTAAACCACCTTGTCCTCTGTCAAATCGATGTCTTCTGGTTCAAAGAAAGACGATGAAATGTTGTTAAATAGAAGAAAAATGTGAACGACCACTTAAAAACAAATGAAAACAACATCAGACATGTCAACTTTCCAACATATGAGAAAATATGATTACTATGGCAACAAGATCGTATTATTAAAGCATGATCATATCACATTGGTCATGATGTTTGACAAGATGGACACAAATCCTTTTGTCTAAACCTGGTCAGTGAATGCACCATCACTGTGGTGACAATCTAAGAATATCTTATCAAATATCTTACTGGGGGCAGGAGTGTATAAGTTGAGCTTCATCCTGCTCCTTTTTGAATATGTTTTCTTTTTTTATATAGATTTTTCTTCTTTTATTGGTTTTAAATGTTGATATTTGAAATAAACAATTAATCAAATCAATCAAATCAATGTAAATGATGCCTGACACCATTTAGCAGTTTTATAAAGGAGAAAATAACTGATTAAAGACACACATGATCATTTAAATGCCAAAATTATGCATAAAAAACTGTTTTTTTTTTATATTTATGATAACCTATGCAAAATTACAGTCCTGGCCAAGAGTTTTGGGAATGATATATAATTTATAGTATCTAATTCTAATTGTGTTATTCCCCAACCTTTTGCCGCAACTGTAATTTTTCATGGGTTGTTATAGATATTTAAAACAAACCCCCCTTTTTTTTTTGTGCATTTTTTCATATTGTCCTCCTGTATGTATATGAAATGTTTATTTAGATCTTAAAATAGTTCATATAATTTTTTTAGACTCTCTAATCCCACAAATATGCCTTCTAAATAAAAAATAGGGAAAATTGTTGAGGTAATATAAACAAAATGCACACAATCCAGATCAGGTTTGTCACATTCTTATTTGATATGAGTTATAAACACATTTTTAACCAATAATGAACATTGGCCAAGAACCGGTACATTAATTTTCTCTCAACTAAACACAAATGGGAGTATTTCTAACAAGTAATGAATAGAACTCTGGATATGTGGAGCACATAATTGTAATCCAAATGTTTTTGTGAACAATAAATACTCTGTTTTTCCCCAAGAGATGTTTTGTAATTTTTGTAAAAACAGATCCCAAATGTGGTAGGGGACTATGACATCATGACCAACCACTTGAGACGTATTTCAGTTCTTTCTTTCTCCACACATTTATTCATCATTCTGTCTTTTTTAACAGTTTTCCAGGAAAATCACAAACCGGCCTGGCAGAGAGTTCACCAGCACAAAGAACTGTCAACTTCATGTAAATAAAAATAAACAGTTAAAAAAGTCAAATACCTCAGAAAACAATAAGAACAAGTAAAGAAACCTCACATGTGAATGAACAGTGAGGCTCCGACCACAGGATAAAGTCTTAGTGCAAGCGAAAGAAAACATTTACTTCTGGGAATTTGACTTTAACAACAGCTTTACACTTTTGCACAAAGAAACCTTTTAGAGCGTGGGTTCATCCAGAGTCTGAAGCAGAACCCTTTCATCACCCTGACCCCATACCTGACTCAGGTGAGCAAACATGCATCTAATACGTGAACACATACTCCACAGCCTCATGTTTTTTTCTCTTTGTTGCCTCTATTCACACTCTTCCGTCATCCCTTCCTCATCATCATCCTTCTTCATTTGTCTCTTGTCTGTGTTTGTTTTGCAGATGATCGCTGATAGTAGGTTTGAACTCATCTGTCGTCATCTGTCTTACATTTTATCTTTCCATCACTTTGTTTCAACATGTTTTCGAGGATCACTGACAGCAAAAAGGCAAAGCTCTTTATAATAATTTGGACAGTTTGGGACAAAAAATACTAATTTAACATGTAAAATAAATACAAGACTTGGTTCTACTAGATCAGAGGTGTCAAACTTGTTTTAGTTCAAGGACCAAATTCAGCTTAACATGATCTCAAGTGGGCCGGAACAGTAAAATAATAACATAATAACCTATAAATAATGTCAACTCCAAAGTTTTCTGTATGTTTTAGAGTATAAAAAAGTAATGAAAATATCAATATTTACAAAATTGCCCTTTAAAAGAAATTAAATAATATGAACCTGAAATTTTATACGAAAAATAAATACAATTTTAGCAGAATTATGCCTCAGTTTATCATTTACAGATATATATTACATCTTACAGATCACAGTGGATCTACAAATACACAAAACATTTAGTAACAGGCAGAATATTGGTAGAATTGCACTTGTTCATTCATTCATTCATTTGTTTATTTCAAGCAATTTTTGTAATATATGCAAATTCAAAATTCCAAAATCATTCATCTACAGTCAAAAAGGAATGGGAAGAAGAAAACTTATTCAATACAACCCCCATTCTCATCATCAAATAACTTAACATAATAACGTTTTAAATACTCACTCCTGTCCTTTGAGTTCAAGCCAGAACAATGACCAAAATCGGCCTATACCAAATTAGAATTAACTCATTTGACAGTATTTACATTATAGAACCAAAATATGTGTGAAAAATAGAAATAAAGTACATTCCTGGTGGTGTCCAAGTGGTAAAGACCAGCAATAATTACATTCAAACAACTTGTCTTTAAACATTTCAGGTTATTCACATTTTTTTGTGAAAGGATAGTGTGTAAATGTACAGTTTCAAGTAATCTGACTTTTTTTTTTACACTAAAAAAAGAAAAAAATTCATTATTTATAGGTTATAATGTTAATGTTTGACTGGTCTGACCCACTTTAGATCCTGCTGGTCTGTATGTGGAACCTAAACTATAATAATTTTGACACCATTGATTGGTAATACAATGGTATGCAGAAATATTAGAACACTTGTAAAATCTTTAGAAACTGGTGGTTTATTTGTTCCCAGAGCCTGAATTTCACTTTTTTGCCATTGCAAAAGGTAAAGGCAAATGTACTGAGAATATTTCACCTACAAATGTATCGGTCCAGTCCAATTTTTTTTTTTTTTTTTTTTACATTTTACTCTAATATTTAGTGTGGTCCCCCTTGCCAACAATCTGAGGAAACTAAGGAAATGCTCTAGAATGAGCTTCTGAGAGCGTGGAATGACATTGGGGTTGAAACACTCAGAAAATACATCGACACAATGCCAGACAGATGTGCTGCTGTGATTGTTGCAAAGGGGTGGGGTGGGGGGGGGGGCACACTAAATATTAGAGTAAAATGTAAAAAAAAGGACTGGACTGATACATTTGTAGGTGAAATATTCTCAGTACCTCTGCCTTTACCTTTTGCAATGGCAAAAAAGTGAAATTCAGGCTCTGGGAACAAATAAACCACCAGTTTCTTAAGATTTGACAAGTGTTCTAATATTTTTGCACACCACTGTATATTCAATGTATTTTTCACACATTTTTTCACAACTGCACACAGGCCGGATCAGACTCTTCGGTGTGCCGTTTTTGGCCCGCAAACCATACGTTTGACACCCTTGCACTAGATTATCTGTTCTTTTATCAACAGTGACAACAGAAACAAGAGCAGGGGAGCTGAGGAAGGGGCCAGACATTCATCGTATAAACAGATGTGTTAATGTATATTTCTGCTCAAATATATACAACATGTGTCTGACACAGTTTGGTCGACTGAAACAGACAGATGCAAATCCATCTGACGCCTCACATAAACACTCTTCTTCTTTCATCCTCAGAGTCACTTCAACAACACAAACACACATACGATCTTCTCTCAAACACAGGATGACTCATGTCCAATAACATCTGTTTCCTCAGTGTCGTCTCATGTACAGTATACACAGAAGAGTGGACTTCCTCCACTTTACAGCTCAACAGTTTAGCTTTGTCTGACAATGTAAGAACTAATGAAGTATCTGCAGTGTCCTGGATGCACTTTTTAGTGGAACTGTTCAGCATGAAACATATTAAGACTCGCAGGAGTTAAAATATACAATAAAAGATCATTTTAGGTCATTCATGTAATGTGGAAACTATGTCCTGTTAACCCTTAGGTCCTCCTCAGGCATTTTTGTACATTTTTCTCATTTTCTTCCCATTGACATCCATTATAATCACATTTTTTAAATCTCACTGCCATTACACTATATAGCCGTACATTCTCTAATGTCTACATTTAATTTTGAAGAAAATTAGGGATATTTGACATTTTTACTGTATTCCACCAACTTCAACAAAAATTGTTAAATGTCTGGTTGTACATTTTTGCCATAAAGGTAACAAGAGGGTAGTAAATTTGAGGAGGGCATATATGAGGGACAAAAAAATGACTTAATTAGAAATAAATAAATGAATGAATGAATGAATGAATAAATAAATGCTGAAATAAATGTATAAATAACTAAATAAATTCTTGAAAAAATAACTAAATGCACAAATAAATACATAAATGAATAAATAAATAATTAAAAGCTTATGTTTTATGTTTTTATTACAATATTTTAATACTTATTTATTTATTTTCCTCAATTATGCATGCATTTTTAAATGTACAGGGTGGGGAAGCAAAATTTACAATATTTTGGGGCAGGGATTGAAAGACAGTGTATGACCAGTTAGTTTATTGAAAGTCATGAGAATTTATTTGCCACAAGAAAATTTACATAATAGAAAATGTTTTTATTCTATGTGTCCTCCTTCTTTCTCAATAACTGCCTTCACACGCTTCCTGAAACTTGCGCAAGTGTTCCTCAAATATTTGGGTGACAACTTCTCCCATTCTTCTTTAATAGTATCTTCCAGACTTTCTCGTAATAGTTTTGCTCATAGTCATTCTCTTCTTTACATTATAAACAGTCTTTATGGACACTCCAACTATTTTTGAAATCTCCTTTGGTGTGACGAGTGCATTCAGCAAATCACACACTCTTTGACGTTTGCTTTCCTGATTACTCATATGGGCAAAAGTTTCTGAAAAGGTATGGATAATAATGTTAGGTATGATTATGACATCAATATATGTTTGGTTCCAAAACAATTGACGTAGTGCCTGGTGAGAAAAAACAACTAAATGTTCATTGTAAATTTTGCTTCCCCACCCTGTATACATTTACTTATTTATATATTTATGATTTTATATATATATATATGACAAAAAGTAATCTAGAATTAAAAACAAAAAATCAACAAAATATCAACATGATTAAAAGTCCATCCAAAAAACACAGCTGTTAAAGGTGTGTGTTACTGTGTGTGTTTGTGTCGTTAACCAGAAAATTGTACATGACAGTATGCGTCAACAGGGAAGGGTTTTTGGTCTACATAAATGTGTGTAATTCAGCTTTTGAAATGATTCAGGGAAATGAAGTTAAAGGGCATAAAAGATTGATTTCTATTACATTACATATCATTTCATCCAATTTAATAGGATTATGTAGACAATAAAACTTCCAAAGATGAAAACATGCAATCATTTTAAATTAAACCCTCTCTTACATCATTTAGTTTTCACTTATGAGAGTAACTTTGACACTTACCGCCCATATTTTGATCCACACACTGCAGAACAGGGTTGCCGTGTCTGATATCCTGTCTGCGGTATCGTCGTTTGCTGTTCGGAACAAAGCGCGCACATGACGACCCATCCCAGGCGCAGTACGGGTCTCTGGCGAGGCAGCATTCAGCGCAGGCCTTTCCATAAGTCTCACAGCGATGCAGCTTCACCAGGGCCACGCCTGCTGGGGAGCCCACATACAGGGCTTGCTGTTCAAAGACATGACAGAAGAAACAGCCATAAGGAGGTGATCAACGAAAAGCAGATTCCATTAATAAAGATGATTAAACTCACCCTTTTGACTGATATGTCCATTGAAGTTATTGGAGTTGGCACCTGGAAAAATTTAAATAGTTTAAAATTGACAAAAAAAATGTAATAAGAGAAGTCAAAAGAGATAAGAAAGAAGTTTTAGATACTGCATTCCATTTCATATCCAGTTGTCTTCATCATTTCAAGAGGATTTATGAAACGCATTAAAATACATGTCATATCTAATGCTGAGTGGCAGCTCCTATAATAAAAAAGATGAACTGCACAGACACGATAACTCCAGAAACTCAGTAAAAACATACTTTAAAGACTTGTAGCTCCTCCAGTGTGACCTCTTCAGTCTCCAGGCTGTTTCCACTGTGAAGGGCGATGACTTTCAGTACTGTACCAACGTCTGAAACAGAAGCAGATACAGATTTTAAAGCTTTAAAAGTTTAATGTTAATGTGAACCTACAGGAAATGAAGGGTGGACTTCCTCGTCTATGTCATGAGTTATAGGTGAGTACTATCTGTGTGCCCTGTATTTCTATTTTTTTTTTTTTTTTACTTTTATCATCATGAATATTGTCTAAAATTATTGTTATGATATGCATTAATAGTAATAACAACAAATGTAAGCTAAACAATGTTCTTTGTCAATGTTAATGACCACATTTACAGAAACAAAAAGTAACGGAATGACTATGCAATTCTGGCTTCTTAAAACAAAAGAAAATTAGAAAAAAATAGTTTGTACTTGGTGTAAAAGTATCCAGTTTCTCCTTAGTGTTTAATTTAATTATTCCCCAAAATGATGCTTTTCACTCAAAAAGGAAGTAATACTACCAGTTAAAGGGCAATACTAGACTTGTAGAAATATGAATAAACACATAAACTGATAATCATTGTCCAAAAATACAAGTCTGAGGTACTGAGATACAAAAGTCCATTTTTACTTTATTACCATTTCAACCATACAGAGTCTTCAACAGGGCTCAGTGCATCGTGGGATGCTAATCAAGCTGCTCATGTGATTTGTATTGTCTGAATACAGGGTAAAGGAAATAGAATTATAAAAATTGTAAAAACAGTTTTTGAGTAAAATATTAATTTATAAAGGCACTGACTGACACACTATATTCTAATGCTAGCTGCTAATGCTAGGTACTGTGTGTATGTGTGTGTGTGTGTGTGTGTGTGTGTGTGTGTTAGGACAGGTAAAATGCAGACATTGAATTTCCCTAAAAGTATAATGAAGTTAACCTTTAACCTTTAGTAGCTGTTGTTAGTGCTGTGTGTGTGTATGTGTGTGTGTGTATGTGTGTGTGTGTGTGTGTGTGTGTGTGTGTGTATTAAGATGGATAAAATAAAGAGACCACATTTATCTACAAGGATAATAAAGTGAATTTATGTTTAACCTTTATACACTGATGCTAATTGCTAATGCTATGTACTATGTGTGTGTGTGTTACAATGGGTCAAGTGCACAGACCAAATTTCCCTATGGAGATAATAAAGTAAATTAACCTTTAACCTGTATGCACTGATGCTAGTTGCTAATGCTATTGCTAGGTAATATGTGTATGTTACAATGGGTAAAATGCAGAAATCAAATTTTCCTATGGAGATAATATAGCAATTTAACCTTTAATCTTTATGTGATGATGCTAGTTGCTAATGCTAGTACTTAGGTATAGTGTGTTTATTAGGATGGGTAAAACACAGAAACTGAACTTCCCTATGGGGATAGTAAAGCGAATGTACCTTTAATCTTTATATGCTGATGCTAATTGCTAATGCTAATGCTTGATAGTGTATGTTATGATGGGTAAAATACAGAAACTAAATTTCTCTATGGAGATAATAAAGCGTATTAACCTTTAACCTTTATGGGGTGATGCTAGTTGCTAATGCTAATGCTAGATAGTGAATATATGTAACAATGGGTAAAATGCAGACCAAATTTTTCTATGGAGATAATAAAGTGTATCAACCTTTAACATTTATGGGCTGATGCTAGTTGCTAATGCTAATGCTAGGTAGTGTATGTATGTTATGAAGGGTAAAATGCAGAGACCTAATTTCCTGCAGAATGATATAATGGGTTAACTGTTAAAACACTGACCTGTGCCAATGAACATGACGTCGTATTGTCCGTCCTCCGCCTCGACCCGGTCCACCACGATCTGTTTGAGCCTGTAGGGGACGTTGGCCTTGACCAGCATCGGCTGACGCAGAGCAGGATACACTGAACGCCACATCAACGGGTGGCTACGAGCAAAATGCAGCACTGAGTCCGGGAAGTCTTTTGTACTGGCGAACTCTCTACCAGGCTGGTTTGTGATTTTACTGGGACACTGTAAAAAAAAAAAAAAAAAAAAAAAAAAAAAAAAAAGACAGAATGATGAATAAATGTGTGGAGAAGGAAAGAACTGAACTACATCTAGATTGGTTGGTCATTATGTCATGGCCTTCTACTATACTTGGAATCTGCTTTTACAAAAATAAAAAAATCTCTTGGGAAAAACAGAATATTTATTGTTCATGAAAACATTTGGATTACAATTATGTCCTCCACATATCTAGAGTTATATTCATTATTCGTTAGAAATACTCCCATTTGTGTTTTGTTAGGAGAAAATTAATGCGCCGGTTTTTCGCCAAGTATTATTTTAACAATTAAGAGAAATGAATACTGTCCAAATAAATGCATTTTTTACACAAACCATATGACTCGTGATTCAGATCAGTAGCTCTCTGAAAATCTGCCAAAAACTTTGCACATGCATGTACATTTTTCTCTTCGCTCCAACTGTTTTTAAATATTAAAAACTACTGATGGTGGCCAAAACCTCTAGTTGTTTGTCTGGATCTCCACTGAAAACAGATTTGTCACTTTAATACGGATCAGCAGACATGTCCTCCTCCTCCTGTAATAATTATAAAGAGCATTCAGTGTCTTATTTAATGCATTACAGCTCAATGAACAGCCAGAATTACACGACTGGATTCACAAGACTCTAACCCTGCTCTAACTTAACAATAACAAAAGGATAGTGTAACGAATAAAACAGAGTTACTTGTTTAAATATTGATCCATATTTTTGCTCATGTAAATGCGTAAAAATAAGAAAACCAGAGACTCACAAGGAATTTCGCAGCATTGACTGGATAAAGTAGAAGCATATGTCAAAGTCTTGAGACTGACATCTTTGCCAAACATCATATATTATTTCTCAGAGAAAAAAAAAGCCTAAGAATTAATTGAGAATCTTATGAGAATATTTGGAACATTTGATCATCTTATAATGCTGCAGATAAGCTGAGGTATTTCTATAAATGTCCTAGATAAATCTCCTCTATATTTCTATTCCAGACTTCCATATGGTAAAAATATTGTTCCTCCGACTTATCACAACAGTAAGTGATCCACACAACTGTTCTGCAATGGTCTGGATTCAATTTCAGAGAGGGATCTGACCTGTGCAGGAAGGTGAACCTGAAATATGCACAAATTATCAGTTTGTAATAGTCGACTAATTCATGCAAATGGAATATATTTCACTTTTTACACAGAATGTGGAAACAGATGCCAGCTCTCCTCTATGACCTGCAGCTTTGAAACAGTGCGATAGGTCACCCATGAACTGTGACTCAGCGTGTAAAAAAATGTTTCCAGTAATAAATATGTGGGTGTGGGCAAACTCATTAAAGTACTTTTTTTATTTTATAAACTATCATTGAACTTTCTATTTGGAAGAGAAGGGACATTATTATGTACATTAACCCTTTATAGGGCACTTATATATATTCTGAAAATCAAAATTTCAAACATAATGTGTCATTGGAGGACATAAGACTTTATTACTTTTGTGAAATTTTTCAAAAACCTTTATTGTCATGTAGATTAGATTAGATTAGATTAGATATAAACTTTACTGATCCATTGGGAAGAACCCTCAGTGGATTAAGGTTATGCAATAACTTAAAAAAAAAAAAAAAAAAAAAAAAAAAAAATATATATATATATATATATATATATATATATATATATATATATATATATATATTTTTTTTTTTTTTTTTTTTTTTAAGTAGTGAAAAAATTGCAAATGCACACTGAAAAGTACTAGTAAAAACAAGTAGCAAAGAAGTAATAATAATAATAATAATAATAATAATAATAATAATAATAATAATAATAATAATAATAATAATAATAATAATAAGTAGGTTATTATGTTATAGTATGCACAATATGTATATATATATATATATATATATATATATATATATATAGTTTAATAATCATAGAATAAAAGTACTATGAGAGACAAGTGTCAAAGTAGTGTGAATATTAAGTATGTTGTTATGTTATAGTATTGTAATATATATTATTATACACAGAATAAATCACAGAATAAAGTTTTAATATAGGGAAAAATCATAATAGTAATAGTAGTCATAACAATGATATACAAGTAATATAAGTATGTAAATAATAATAATAATAATAATAATAATAATAATAATAATAATAATAATAATAATAATAATAATAATAATAATAATAATAATGATGTAGAAAATCAAGGTCAAATGTGGTACATTTGGTTCCTTACCCATAAGTGGCAAAAAAGGATATATAAAAAATAGAAGAAAAACACTTATAAGGTGAAAGGAACACGCATTTTAAAACATTAGAACATCACTTTTAGAACATTACAACATAAGTGCTATCAGCGTACACATCATCCCTTTATCATTCCTTACATTAGTACAATTACTTCTAAAGCAGGTACACTCACTGTTCATATGGAGGTGGACCTTACAGACCCTGTTGACCACATTGGACCTGACATTGTTGACTCACTGTAACTGTTGCTGTCACTGTCTTTTAATGTGTGCAGAAATTACCAAAAACAGTCACTTGCCCGATACAGGCTTAAACTGCCCATACTGCTTCACATATATACTTGTGCAGCTCGTGGTGCTTCCATTTGTCTTTCACCTGTTCCCTAAACTCATGTGTTTGCACAGCGAGTTAAAATGTAAACTGGAAAACCTCCAAAGTCTGTCCTCAACTCATCCTGACTTTGCTGCAGCAGGTCATCGGCTTTCGATCCAGAGCCGAGAGCCAAGTGAGAATTAATGAGAGGGAGAAGAGGTGAGTGCATTTGGCAGATACTTACTAGCTTCCATTATCATCATGTACGTGGGTGTGTACATAGAAGAAGTACGCCTTGTGTGTAAGTTTGGTTTTGTTTGCTGGGTACTGCCTAGAAACTGAACTCCTATCTATAGCTTTACATCTATGTAATCTATATTGACAGGTTCAGCAGTGGAGAAGATAAGATCAGGTTTAAATCCCTAAATCCTCCTAAAAACAAACAATTCATATTAAGAAAACACATTACTTCCCATTAGGTGCCTGCGAAAACTTATAAAAATGCTCATTGTTGTAATGATGCAACATGACTGACTGGAAAAATGACTCTGGGCGTGTTTTATTGAATGACATTGAACTAAAACATTTGTGATTACAAGTCTTTAATCTGAAGTTGACATTATTACACCATATGGTTTGCTTAAAATACGCCATTAAAGTGATCCTCATGTCAAAAAATAATCAAACCCTAATCCAAGAGGATGACCCAGGAGAATAATGTGCTGAATACGGATGATTAAAGCTGGGAATTGTCTGGTAGAATCCCAAAATATGGATGATTTATACTTTTAAATAAAGACCCAGGTAGTATTAGAGCTAAAACTCTAAAGTCCATCAGATTTTTTTAAAAATCTAATATAAAATGATTTCCGACATAAAGTTAAACTAAACGCAGTGATATTGGGATCCAAGACAAATATTTAAGGAGGATAAATCCGCCGAATGTCTCTCAAAACTTAAGATTAAAGTTTTATTTTGACAGGTGGGACGTGATGGATGTTACACAGTATTAGGTTTAAATCTATGATGAAATATCAAAGGGGCTTAAACGTTCAATGGGAACAGAAATCACTTTTTTTTTTCTCTGTTATATGAGTTTTTGATTAATCATTCAACCCTTAAAAAAAAAACAATCAATTGGCTCATGAATTGGACTGTATTTCTCTCTAATCTTTTCCCTCCCTTTGTCCTTCCTCTCTTTTCATCTGTGCCTCTTCATCAGCCTACTGAGTCATCACCTTTTCCCTCTTTCCTTCCATTTCCTCTTCCCTTTCTCGCTTACTCTCATTATTGTGCCAAGACATTCCTGTTAATCAGAGCACCAGCCGAGTGAAACCGCAGAGGTGTCTGTTCTGCTGTCGCATTATTCATATTTCTTCTGCCTCCATACGCTCCCCTTGACACTGGTAATGAGCTGGAATCTTTTTTTGTGTTGCCTGCTTGTGTGGGTGTTTGTGTGTAAAGAAAGTCTGAATTACAGTGATTTGGTTGCGAGAACATGACAGAGCTCCGCTGAGACGCCGGACGTAAACCAGCAGAAGGGTCTGTGTTGTATTCAGCCGCCACAGCTGCACAGCGGCACTGTACTGACATGGAAACCTTCACTGGAATCGAATTTAAATTGTACATTTTATTAAAGGTGAATGAAACACACTTCGTTTATATGTAAGGCTTGAACAGAAAAGCCATTATAGTCTAATATTTGGTATTATTAAGGGGTATTGTTTTTTGGTTCAGTTTGTTTGCTACCTCTGCCTGCCTGTCTGTCTGTCTGTCTGTCTGTCTGTCTGTCTGTCTGTCTGTTTGTTTCTTTGTCTGTTAACAAGATAACTCAAAAGTTATGGAGGGATTTGGATGAAATGTTGATACTGGCACAAGCAACAAATGATTGTTAACACTCTAGCAGCAAAACTATTGGTTGAATTCATACCATATTTGGTTTATAGATTGCCAGTGAACCAGAATAGATCTCATTACATTTTGGGAACAGTAGGTCAAAGTTCAAATTTTTTATGATTTTTTTTTTAATCTTTTTTTTTCCCATTTACTTATAATGGGCGACATTTCACATGTCTGTAGCAGCAAAACTATTGGTTGAATTCATCTCAAATTTGGTTTATCGATTGCCAGTGAACCAAAATAGATCTCATTACATTTTGGGAATAGCAGGTCAAAGTTTAAATTTTTTACGAATTTTTTTAATGTTTTTTTTTCCCCTTTACTTATAATGGGCGAAATTGCATATATCTATAGCAGCAAAACTATTGGTTGAATTCACACCAAACTGACCCTATAGATTGACAGTGACCCAGAATAGATCTCATTACATTTTGGGAACAGTAGGTCAAAGTTTGCATTTTTTTTTACAAATTTTCTTGATTCCCCCCCCCCCCCCCATTTACTTACAATAGGCAAAATTTCATGTTTGTAGCAGCAAAACTATTGGTTGAATTCATACCAGATTTGGTTTATATATTGCCAGTGAACCAGAATAGATCTCATTACATTTTGGGAACAGTCGGTCAAAGTTTAAATTTTTTTTACAAATTTTTTAATGTTTTTCTCTCCCCCCTTTACTTACAATGGGTGAAATTTCACATGTCTGTAGCAGCAAAACTATTGGTTGAATTCACATCAAATTGACTTTATAGCCTGACAGTGACCCAGAATAGATCTCATTACATTTTGGGAACAGTGGGTCAAAGTTCAAATTTTTTTATGAATTTTTAATTCGACTTTGAATTTCCCATTTACTTATAATGGGTGAAATATGTGCGAGGGAGGGGTTTGTTTTGTCTGGCACCACTTGTTTGTTATTGTAAATGACAGAAATTAACAGATTTAATCCATAAAGACCCAGTGCTACTTTTCTGGCAGTTCCCATATGAATTTTTCTCTCTGTTTAACCTTCCTTAAGTGATTTATCACCACATATCATAATATTAGCCTCTATATTCTGCATTTTTTCAGTGAAAATTAAGTATTTTCCTATATCTACTTTACTGATTATGTGCTTAAATCATCATGATGGGATTACATTGAAGGGTTGTTATATCAAAAACAAAGAAAACTTAACAAAAATGTGACTTTTTCAGTCAAATCTATCACAACAGAACATAAACCAAGTGTGTCCATCCACTGTCATTGATCCAGCTCCATGGGTTTTACTGGTGGATCAATGTTGTAGAAGATGATGGTGTTTCCATGTTCACTACGGAGCCTCTGAACGTCCAAATGGGTCATATCTGATGACCATGAAAAGACGACAAACCAATTATTTCAACATATTGATTGGATTAGTGGTTTTAAAGTTTTTAAACATCTCAGATCAGTAGATGGTTTTGGTTTTGGTTTATATTTGGGTCTTTATGGGTTAATCAGATAGTCAAGTTATATTTACTGATATGAGTAGATTAGCACCAAAACAAGGTTTTCACACCTTCTCCTGTGTTTTATAGAGGTAATTACTCTGAATGTTGACCTTCAAAGACCTAAACATCCACCCACAACCAAAAGCATCTACTGATTAAAAAATGTTTAATAACCTTTGATCCACTAATGCTATCAATACATGTAAATAATTCAGTAAAATGCAGCTTCTCATGGTCATCAGATAAAACTCATATGGACGTTCAGACGCTCCAACAGGGGCTGCAACACTGACTCATCAATAAAACTCATGTAGTTTGATAAATGACCTGGCTGTAGATGCTTGTTTTTATGTCCAGTTAATGATACATTTAGATGAAAGTCACTTTTATCTTCAGTTCTATCTGTTTCTTATTAAACTTTTTAATTTACTCTAAGGTTTTAAGAAAACCTGAAAAGTTAGTGAGTTAAACATGAGAAAAATACCAGATTTTCACTGAAAAATGCAAAATGCAAAGGATAATATTGCTAGCCTCATAGCATAATTGCCTAAGTCCTATATTATATGGACAAAAGTACTGGGACACGTTGAATTCAGGTGTTTCATTTCTAACAGGAGTCAGGATACAACACAACAATGTCAAATGCCAAAATATAGTTTTTTTATTGTGATAAATATCATATTGATTATTGATATTGATGTTTATATGTCAAATCAGCATGAACAGGACATCTTCCAACTGGGGACACGATGTGTTCCAATATTTGTGTCCATATAGTTTATAAACATCAATATTTCCTTTTTAAGTGTAATAGGAGATTTTTCTTCCTAAGTGAGATGAGAAGAAAGTACTGTAGATTGTTAGTTGTGGTAGAAAATTATTATTTACAGTCAGAGCACAAAAAATATTTTAGAAATTTAGAGATACAACATTTAAAACTAGAAAAGTACTCAGAGAGCGCAGACCTCCGCCAATGCAGATCAGTCCCCCCACCCCCCTCCGATCACCACCAAAATGTAATCATTTGTGCCTTGTGCCAGTACCAACATTTCCTGAAAATTTCATCAACCCCCCCTCCCCCCCCAAATCATCACCAAAATTGAATCATTTCTTAAGTAATCATAGCCATGGATTTAAAAAAACAAAAAACAATAAAATCAATGTTGAGAGAAATTTGGGGCATTTTGGAAGCAAAGATAACAATTTAAACCAAACTAACCAATATATTACAATAATATTTAACACAATATAAAACTATATTATGTCATTTGTCATTATTGTTTTGTATACCAGACCTCTGTTAGAAAAGAAACGCCTGAATTCAACGTGTCCCAATACTTTTGTCCATATAGTGTATGACTTATTCTATATGTAAATTACACTATGAGGCTAACGATATTACAATGAATGGTGATAAATCACTTAGGAAAGGTTAAATGTACAATAGAATTCACTTGCCACTAAAATAATTGTAGTTCTTTAAGGGTTAATAGACTGAGACAAACTCAGACTGAATTAGCTAAGAGTCTATTAAAGTTGTATTTTAACAGCTGATAAAATGGGTTGTGTAATGTGTTTTTGGTGATTAAATGGCATATATGTAAAGTGTAGCTTGTTACCCTTCCAACACAATATTCTTTGAAGCATTTATTTGACGTTCATTTGACGCCAAGGTTTGGAAAAATAGTGTAACTGCCAGTGTTTTAGTCAGACACCACCCCCATGTCATGTGTGCCACCCTGGTCTTTAAGGCCGTTTCTGTAATGGGAAAGTTGATATCAATGTTGCAAACACATCAGGGGGTGAGTGTTATTTTTTTTTTACTTCAATTAAGATCGCATGCTTTGATGGTTAATGCTGTTTGTTGTAGCGAGGCTTAAAAGGAGACTGAAAACACAGATCCACTTTCATGTGTCAGTTAGGACGAGTGACTCACCACGCCTGGTCTGGGATAAGGAACTCTGCCTTCGTAGGCCCCCCACTGGTAATCAGGGCCCTCTTTATGAGCAAAGGGTCCGTTAAAGGCTTCTCTGATGTCGGCCATTCGATAAACACACACAGCAAATCCCTGGAACACATTACTGTAGACAAGAGAGGGACATGTCAAGTTCAACAAGTTCTAAAAATTCACTGTTTCCCATAAAGTCGGAATAATTTTGTTTTCAGACACATTCTTTTCTCCTTTTATTCCTATTCACACACCAGTAATCACCTTTGACCAGACACAATGATTACACTTTATCTATTAAGAATAAATCACAATGTCACAATTACATAAGAAGAGGTAAAAATACTGTATTCCACCTTAGGAGCAACAGTGTATTAACTTAATAGTGATAAGAATTGTTGGCAAAACTGGGAGGAGCAGATCAGAGAGATGCAAAAAACCTTTAGAGATAGAACTGGAAGATATGAAGGGACTCAGTGACCAAATAAATAAACTAGAAGCACTCGGAGAGCGCAGACCTCCGCCAAGGCTGATCAGTGCCCCCCCCCCCGTGGGCCCCCCCCTCCCCCGATCACCACCAAAATTTAATCATTTCTTCCTTATCCCATTTCCAACAAACCCTGAAAATTTCATCAAAATCTGTCCATAACTTTTTGAGTTATGTTGCACACTAACGGACAGACAAACAAACAAACCCTGGCAAAAACATAACCTCCTTGGCAGAGGTAACTATATTGTCATTCCTTTACTTATATTTTACAACTTTCCCACTTGTTTCTATTAATACTTTTATTCTGTGATTATTAAACTATATATACATAAACATATTGTGCATACAATATTATTATAATATAATGTAAAAAGCGTATTATTATTATTATTATTATTATTATTATTATTATTATTATTATTATTATTATTATCATTATTATTATTATTATTTGCTCTTTTGACACTTGTTTCTACTAGTACTGTTATTCTGTGATTATTAAACGATATATACATACTGTGTTACTGTTTCTGTGGTTGTTTTTGTATTGTTTTGAATTTTGGTGTCAAATGTAAAATGCATTGCACATAAAATGTATGATTATTATCATTATTACTACTATAATATTATAATATTCTAACATAATAAGCAACAGGACTAGAAGATATAAAGGGACTCAGTGACCAAATAAATAAACTATGTTGTCATTTCTTTACTTTTATTTACTACTTTGCCACTTGTTTCTAGGCAAGGCAAGTTCATTTGTATAGCACATTTCAGCAACAAGGCAACTCAAGGTGCTTCACACAGGACATTGAAATACAACAAGGGAAAAAGAAACACATTTAAAACATTATTAAAGAAATATGTGAAAGGTGATTAAAAACAGCAAGTAAGAAAACAACACATAAAACCCAAAAACATAAACACACACACATATTAAAGTAAGAGTTGCAGTGCAGAGTTTCGAAGGAGAATATAAAATTTTAAAAGTAAAAAGCCTTTTAGTCTACTAGTTTCTACTAGTACTTTTATTCTGTGATTATTAAACTATATATGCATATACATATTGTGCATTCTATAATATTATAATATTCTAACATACTAAGCTACTTATTATTATTATTACTATGATTATTAGTATTATTATTATTATTATTATTATTATTATTATTATTATTATTACTTTGCCACTTGTTTCTACTAGTACTTTCCTATGTGCAATTTGTCACTACTGTTTTCATAGTTATTGTATTTGGCTAATGATGTTCATTTTGTCTTCTGTTAATGTAATTATACTTTTCTTTTTTTTGTCTGAACAAAAGAAAAAAAAGAAAAGTTATTGTATTTCTTTTTTTTTTTGGATGTATATTCAGTGTTGTGCTGCTTTTGGAACCTCAGTTTCCTAAGGGTACTGCCCAAAGGATCAATAAAGTTCTGTCTAATCTAATGAAATATACTCTGTGTTGAAAAATCTTTACCTGATGGTGCTGAAAATTGCGTAGACATCTGGGTTTCTTTCATCCTTGGTCCTCAGCAAGAAAACATCCTCTGTTTTTTATGAGAAGACCAGTTAATCTGTGTCCATGTGTTGTACGAATGAATGTTTTATAAATTATATGCATGACTGTAGGCTTGTCTGTGCATGTATTTACATATATGCAAGTCCTTGAAAGCGTGCAAGTGTAAAAACATGTGCATTTGTGTGAAATTTCACCTAGTTGGTTGAAGTGTGTGTCGATACCATGAGGTCCTGGCACCGAACACACCAGTCTGGCTTTGATGAAGGTGCTCCACTTGTTCACCAGGACTCTTTGGCCTCCGACATCATTCTGGCAGAGAAGACAGAAATTCCCATAATCTATAAAACACAGCTGCACCAAACTCTGATAATTCCATCGGCACATTTTTATAGTTTTGCAGCGGATTTAATATGAAACAATGACTGACGTAAATGTTTTTTGAGGGTGACTGAAGGTATGTGCCCCCACACTGGGCTGGGTGACATTTTTATAGATAAGGCCCCAATGTTAAATATCTACAAAGTTTTAGAGCAGATTTTCTGAATGTGCAGACATGATGTAGCTACAACCGATATGTGACCCCAAAAACAAGCCACAACAGCCTGAATAATCAGAGGTTATTTCTGATCAGTTTCTGTCGTTTGACAAATATTAACCCATAAAGACCCAAACAGCAACCAGTGACCAAAGCCGTCCACTGATATAAAATACTTAATCATTTCTGAACCACTAAACCTATTAATAAGTTAAAATAGTTAGTGTAAAATACAGTTTTTCATCTTTACATGGTCATCAGCTATGACCCATTTGGACTTTCAGAGACTCTGTAGTTACCATGGAAACACTGTCATCTTCTACAACATTGATTCACCAGTAAAACCCATGGAGTTGGATCAATGACAGTGGATGGACACACTGGGTTTATGTTCACTTAATGATAGATTTTACTGGAAAAGTCCATTTTTCTGCAGTTTTCTCTTTTTATCTCTGCCAAGGAGGTTATGTTTTCATTGGGGATGTTTGTTTGTTTGTTTGCTTGTTTGCTTGCAAGATAACTCAAAAAGTAATGGACGGATTTTGATGAAAGTTGATACTGGCAAAAGCAACAAATGATAAAATTTTGGTGGTGATTGGAGGTTGATTGAGGTCCACACTCGAGTGCTTTTCTAGTTTTGATATAATAACTGTCAACTTAATCTGAGCGTTTAAGAACATCTTCATGATCAGTAAATGAAATACAGGAAAATACCAGATTTTTACTGTAAAAACACAAAATACAGAGGGTAATATTATAATAAATGGCGATAAATCACTTAAGAAAAGTTAAATATAGAGAAAAAAAACTATGTTCGAATTGCCACATAAGTAGCACTGGGTCTTTATGGGTTAAATGTGACACTGAGCCGATACGACTTGATTAGTACACTCACTTTTTCATCAGTTTTGTTTGTTTCTGATATAACAACCCTCAACTTTAAACTGAGTTTTTTTGTTTTTTTTTTTTACTTTTCTTTTTTTTACATTTTAGCTAGACAGAGTGATGCAGCATGAGGTAAAAAAAAAATATAGAACAGATATTGACTGCCATACCTGAATGTCAACCCCCCCAGCCACTCAAAGCCCAAAAAAAAGACAAAGAAATAGTTTAAAATAACCTTTTATGAACATCTACACGATCAGTGAATTAAACATAGGAAAATACATGATTTTCACTGAAAAAACACAAAATACCGAGGATAATATTACAAAAAATAGTGATAAATCACTTGAAAAAAGTTATAATAGAGAAAAATTTATTTGGAAAGTGCCACAGAGGTAGCTGTGGGTCTTTATGGGTTAAGCAGCCGTCTGGTTCTTTCTTCTTCCACCTTAGAAACATGAGTAAACTGAGGTCCGCGCTTTCTAACGCAGAGCTAAAATGATCATACGTGTCCTCATATCATCTGGTAGCAATTATTGTAATGCACTTTTTTCATCACTTAGTAAGCCTGTCCTTGATGGTTTGCAGGCGATTGGAAATGCTCCTGGAAGACTACTTACTACAGGTCAAATAAATGGTCTTAGGTCACCCCTCTACTTATTTCAGTTAACTGGCTCTTTGTCATGTCCAGGATCTAGTTAATATTTTCACAGTTAGATACAGGACGATGCACAGTCAGCCTGACCTACAAGACTCTCATTCGTCAGTTTGTTTGGCTAAACTGGTTGTCTGGTCTATGCACACACGTAAAAACCTGTTGCAAGCAAACTTTTAAGGCTGCAGCCTCAACGGAGATCCAACATGATACTATGAATTGCATAAATATACACACCACTTTTAAGTGGCGTGTTATCTGTTCGCATTATAAGATTTCCACGTGTATGTTCACACTTTGTCAAATACCACATGATGAGCAGTTAGGGTTAGCGGTTACGGACATGTAAACTGGAGATCTTGACGGAAATTGACACGTGATCAAATGGCGTTGAATAACATGTAAAAGGATGAAAATGTGTACATATAGCACACCAATAGAGCCATAAGAACTGGTGTGACATACAACGCGATTTCATGAGATCAGTCTGGGAGATTTTAAAGAAAGGTAAAAATTGGTACATTTAGGTTAATTCTCCCGTCAGTATCATTGACCACGGTGCTGATGATCTAAAGTTGGAACCCAAGTGCTTTCACTGCTTCTAATCCGTGCTATGTGCTGATGCTAATTGCTAACGCTAGGTGCTGTATGTGTTAGGATAAATAAATTTGGGTAAAATCCAAGCCTGAATTCCGTTATGGGGACAATACAATGGGTTAACCTTTAACCTTTAGAGGCCTGTTTCAACAGAGGAACAGAGCATGTAGTGAAAACCATGAAAAAAGCATGTGCTTACCCCCTACCCAAAGGAAAAAAAAATTACTGAAAATGATGAAAAAACACTACAATTTTAAAATTTAAAGACCTAACCCTAGGTTGAAAATACTCTACAACAGAACACAAGTATGAATTCTTGGACTTATTTATTTATTTTGTGTTTAAAAACAAAAAAATAAATAAAAATTTGGGAATTTAATGGTCATAAAAGCAAAAATTGTCATTTTAATTGGTTTCAGTGGAGGCATTTTGTCCTTAAAGCAGTGGTAATATTTTGCACACACAGCTTATTTCAGACTAATGGGAAATGAGTTTGAAATTTGAATTCTGAGTTAAAACACACACATGCACCAAATGTTTTCCTATTTGCAATAACAAAAGTCAAATGATTAATAATCAAAAATGTTATTAGCATGGGGCAGAGGTTTAAAAGCAGCTAAAGACTTATTTTTATTTCCATTTTTTTATGTTGTTTACCCTTGTAAAGCACATTGTACTTTTTGTCTGTGCCATATAAACTCATTTTACTTAATTATTTGATTAATCAGGGAAAACTTATGGCTATTTTTTATGAACTAGACTATGTTTTCAAATTATTTCAGTCTGTTCGCAGGCTGCCTCATACTTTTACAGTCATTGTTTAATTTCAAATCCAGTCTGTCGCAATCATTAACAATAACCCAAATGTACTGTAACGGATACTGAAAGATACAGACGCATAATGAGTTTAGAAAAAAAAAAAAAGACACAGCACCTTATGGCAACTTGTGCAATGAAGACTCTGAGGACATGCGTGGATATTTTATGTGTGTGTAATGAGGATCTGTGGCGATAATTGCCTCCTTGGCAAGAAGCACGACTGGAGAAGTGATGACAACTATTTATATTTGCCTGGGGGAGAAAAAGTGCTGCAGAGGAAACGCTATCATATGTATATGAGACAGAAATAAGTGGAGAGATGGAACCGAAGAGGACGGAGAATGTTGAAATGATAGGGTTATAGGGTTTAGGTGGGATTTTCGTGTTGGAGTTTGTGAACATTTTTCCTGCACCGTCTAATATAGCAGCTGTGTGTATGCGTGTGTTTGCTTGTATGGATACCTGTATCTGCGTGTGGCGTATAAAACACACATATGGTTTTATAAGGCAAATCAATGCGTGAAAGAATGTGAGAGAACACGCAGAGCAGATGGACCGCAGTTGGACAATTTGACAGCTGTGTGTGTTTTGGACGGAACAGCAATCCTCTGAATATTGTGTTGCTTTCGTGGCCCTTTGGGAAAATGTTGATGCTGGATGGTCCCAGAAGACATTTTTCCTTTCCCCAAGAGTGTTTGGAACAAGAATAAACCCCTAAAACCATTACTTTCAATCTTGAGAAGTTAATCCTGCAGACATTAATATGTGACCATGTAGAACAAGACCTCTAAATCACATGGCTGTCTCTTTGCAGGCTGCCGTTTCTCTGCAGTCGTTCTCCACATGTAATCGTCTTCAGATGGACTTCAGTGGTAGTGTGAGTCTATACATCACACTTAGAAGCCTGGCACTGGCTTTCATATAAAACTTGAGATCCATAACAGATTTTCCAGAAGACAGGAAAGGCTCAAATGGACTCCCACTCTCCCAGATCGCAACTCCGCACCCTCTTCATCAAGAGGCAGTGCATCCTCACAGACGTCTTATTCCTTGGGCTTTTGCACGGCAACAAGGAAGTACACTTAATAACTGAAAATCCACTCTAGGGGGTTGGGTCATGCAAGATTACGATGCATTTTAAATACAGCTATGGATGAAAAACCAAAGGGCAAAGAGTACAGTTGTTAAAAAAAAAAAAAAAAAAAAAAAAGGAGGTTTCATACAAGTAAGTAGAGCAAAAATACAAAGTCTGAAACACTCTGATATGGGTGTTTCTATGAAACAGGTCCCTAAAAACAGAACATGGGGGCTAAAAATTCAAACCAGATGTAGACAAATGTTATGAAGCAAGTTTGGAAGCACTTTGGGTCTATTTTAAAAATAAATATTTACTGAGATAAAAGAGAAACTATTTTTCAGATAAAACACACTTATATTTTTTTTAGATTATTTTTTATACAAAAATCTGCATGTAACAGTAAAATGGACATGATAATTATACGTAACTAGTTTTTTTAATATCTTTATTCTCTCACAGGTACATTTTGGGAATCGAACTAATTATGCAAGGCAGAGTGTTTCACAAAAATGACTGCTGTTACAAAATCACTCGCAATTTATGTGTGTTTAACAGGGCAGGTTCTGCATGTAACGCAAGTGGACACGATGGGTTACATACAAAACCTGGAATGAGTCTGAGATTCATGAAAATCCCACATTTGGATTAGAAAAGCCACTAGGATCACTAAATTTAACACAGTGTCTTTATTTATTGTGCTATATAAGACCATTTCCAGCCATGTTTTCAGATCAAATGCACTGACACGTAGGTAGCTTTTCCTGTCCCAATTTTGGTCTTATTTTTGGCCCCAGTATTTTATTTAAATTTCATTAATTTTGGGATGGCACAGAGCAAGAGTATAATTTTTTTTGCATTTATCTGAGGTCATCATTAAATACATCCTGGGGGGAAATATGTCTACATTTCTCTTTTACTATTGGTTTAAAAAGCTGGCAAAGTGCCAGATACCAAAATATTTTTTGACTCTCTTCAGCTTATCTACAGCTGCAAAACCAACTACAGCTAATGGGAGTAGTTAATGTGAATAAACAGCTGCCTCCGAACACAACAGAGATTCCAACACAAACTTCACATTAACATACCGTCTGGGTTTGGAACTGCACTGATTTGGATGATAGGGTATAAAGGTTCTCACCGCACACACTCTCCCGACTCGTGTATGTATGGCGCCCTCTCTGTCTCCTGCTTCTGTCGCTTTCTCCGTGAAGAAGAAATACACTTTATCGTTGTCTCTGTCGTCGTTGTCTGGGATGAGGTGGGCTCCAATGAACTTAGGGTCTGCAGAGAAAACAAGATAACAAAACAGTTCATCAGAAAGACGAAGACATACACTTTTAGATTCATTTCTACTGTTGCCTTTGAAAGTCCATCTAAAGCAAAAAAACATGTGCTCTATTATGTTTGTGCCCTGTAATCTTTAAGTTTCACTGTGTACATGTTAAAGCTGAAAAGTTTCCCATTTAAAACTATGAGTTTAAGGAGACAGTCGTATTTACTCATAATTATCTTGGTGCTAATCTGGATCAAATATGCAACTTTTATGATGTTAACCTTTTCGAACGAATGATATCTGAGCTGGAGTCTATGTCATTATAAAAATTTATTTTTAAAGCATAGTTTTTCTGGGGGTTTTTTGGGGGTGGGGGGGTCTTTTAGTGCAACACTATTGACTGAAGAGGAATACTCCTGACTCCTGACTGAAGTAAAATATGTGTAATACTACTAACTGAGGAAGTGTGAGTGTAATACTACTGAACAAAGAATAATGTTTATTACTCCTGACTTAAGGCAAATGTATGCATCTATATTTGAGAGTTATAGCTGTAATTGAAAAACAAAACAAAAACAAAAATATATCAATGAATATACAGTATATATATTTTTTCTTTCTACTTGACACCATGTATTGTGTAGCTTAAGCTGTAAAGTAGGCGAGCATTAATAAGCTTTGCTTCTGCCTGAGCCTTTTTCAGTCAAATCGTATTATTATTCTGTTCTTCTGCTGTTTTCAAATGCATATATCATTGAAATAAACTAACTAAGCACTACATGCTGCGCTGCGTCATCACCCCTTTGATTCTGGAAGGTAGGTCCACTGTGTAAATGTCCAGCCTGTCTCACCTCTGTTACTCCTTTGGTTTGGCTGTGGAAATTGGTCAGTGGTGGAAAAAGGTGGGATCACCATCTCACCTTATTTCCAGGATCTCTGTGTAAAAGTGGCTTAAGATTAAAACTGTGAAATGTTACCGTGTAGAAGCTTCTGGTCGGTCTCTGTCCTCATGGTGGAGCGTCCTCCCATAGTCCTCAAGATCACATGGTCACTTCCAAGAAAATCTGCCGTCAGTCCTGTGTACAACTCCCCACCTGGAGACAGAAAGAGTACAAATGCAGGCTTAAAGTAGAAAAAAAAACAAGTCTGTGGTAACAAAGAAAAAGAAATAATAGAAAATTAAAAAAATGTTGGAACATAGAAAAATACAAGGAAATCAAGCATGACACAAAAAAAAATAATGTGGTTGTGGAAAATAAGCCAGAGGAAGAACTAGAACCGATCCAGTAGAAAACACACCGGGAGAGTAATCTGAAACCGAGCCTACACAACATCCTCCACCGAGACTGAAACCGACACAAGAACTGGAGTTTAATTTCAAACAAAATGACTTTCCTGCTATTAGAAATAAAACCCTCAATCTTTCCTGTGTAGTTTCTTTGCCTGAACCTCGGAAACCTTTAGCAGCCGTAGTTATCTGTCATCGGCTACGACAGGAAACTCACAGAATCAGCTGAGGACGGAAATCACTGCTACACCTGCCCGACTCATGACAGATGCTGCTTCCATTTAAATGTATTTATTTTTCCCTGCACAGAGACAAATGAAAAGTAATCGTACTGTTTCGCTGACCTCATGGGTGTAAGTCAATTCTTTGTTATATTTGTCTTATTTGGCTGCAAAATAACTCGGTATTGAAACCACACACTGAGTCAGAGTCACAGACAAACAAACAGAAACACAAGCAGTAACAGCTGATGACAGGACTGGGACTGAAAGTTTGTGTGTTTTGGAAGATTATCATGAGAAACAAATTGGGTCAATATCTGATGAAAACGGCAGCTTTTCTTCATTCCATACCACATCAGAATGTCGCCGCCGTCTCGTTTCCATCAAAGAAATGATGAAAATTGCATGAGTGTGAGACAGAAGCCTGTTTGTTTTTTCTATGTTACTGATCCATAAGAAGGAAATCTATACGGGTCATGGTTAGAGATAGAAGTGTGATAATGAGGCCACAAGTCATATTCACTCAAGGACAGACTTGTGATAAGCTGTCTGCTCTATACTGACGTTTACACTGCAAAAAATGTCTGCACAAAACTAAGAAAATTAAACTCATTATTGGGTTAAAATGTCTTATTTCAAGTAAAACAAGTGGTGCCAGGCATTGATCCAGCTGATGTCATCATGTCCATGCATGTACTGATGTAAGCATATCAACTGCCTCTATATATGTGCCAAGTTTGAAGTGAATTGAAACAAAATTGGTGTTTTTATAGACATGTGAAATTTTGCCCATTATAAGTAAATAGGAGAAGAAATTTTTTTTTAAATTCATAAAAAATGTGAACTTTGACCTACTTTTCCCAGAATATCACAAATATTCTGGGTCACTGGTAATCTATAAACCCAATTTGGTATGAATTCAACCAATAGTTTTGCTGCTACAGACATGTGAAGTTTTGCCCATTATATGTGAATGGGGAGAAAAAAAAAAGATAAAAAAAAAAATCATAAAAATTGAAACTTTTACCTATTTTTCCAAAAATGTAATGACATCTATTCTGGGTCACTGGCAATCTATAAACCAAATTTGGTATGAATTCAGCCAATAGTTTTGCTGCTAGAGTGCTAACAAACAAACAAACCGAACCAAAAACAATACCCCTTACCTACCCTTTGGGGGGCAGGGTTCAAGGTTCAAGGTTCAAGGTTCACTTTATTGTCATTACATGTAGTGTATACATGAAATGAAATCAGTACTCAGGTCTAGCAATGTACATGGTAAAATCCTATAAAATGAATCCTATATTAAAGATAATAATAATAAAATCTGATAATAACAGTAAAAATCTAAAAAATAATAATGAATAAATATACATAAATAAATACTACAGTGCAGGATTAAAAGAATTGACAAATTTGGTAGCGGAGACTGGTAGTGGTGTAGTCATGTAAAACAAACCAAAACAACAAAAAGAGGCAGGGCAGGGTTATTATCTGTCAGTGCAATAAGAAAATTGCACTTCTCATGTTTTCTTAAAATAAGAAAATATTATCAAAGGATTACAGAATGCTAAAATTCTTATTTTAAGCAGAATATACATGTTTCAAGTCTTCATAGTAAGATTTTTTTTATCTACTTCTGAAGATGTAATGACTCAATAGATATTTATAAGAAAAACTGCATAAAACAAGTAAAATTTCTTGACAGTTCAAACAGTTACTCTGTCCGCTGTACTCATTTTCCAACAATGTAGCTTGTTTTGTTATAAATATTGCTTAAAATCATTTGTACTATTCAAGTGGGGTAGCTCAAGAGGAAAATTCTTGGAACAAAAAAAACTATCTTTACAAAATTAAATCTCAAATAAATAAATCTAGCTCACATCGAACCTCCTGCAATCACATCCCTTTTGTCCAAATATGATCACTTTCAGCTCCATAAGAAACAAATCCTGTTGGCATCTGATGATAAATAACAGTTCAAGTAATGTCACGGTTGTAATTCCTGAATGAACACAATATATTTGTTAAGCCCAAAGCTGCGAAATTTGTGTCACTGTCCAAATACTTATGGACTCTATGGACTTATGGACTTATCTTGAACCACAGCTCCACTGTTACTTAAAACAAAACACATATACAAAAACTGCACCAGATACTCCAATTATATCAATACATTACACATAACATTTCACACAAATGCTAAAAGGCACATACTGCTGCTGTTTTGCAGGTAAAATCACTGCTTTTCTTCTCATTCTCAAGGTTATATTGATTTTCCCCAGCCTTCGTGGTAGGGTAGTGAATGAGCCACAGAAAAAACTCTGGAGCAAATCCAAAAAGGGAGGCAAAAGCTTTTTTTTTCTTTACTTTACTTTTCTTTTTCTAACATTGCAGGATAGAGTGTTTTCTGAACCTGGACAACAGTGGAGGTATGTGCTGACTGTAGATAAGTACTTCATACAGCCCCACTTCAGAAAATCCAAACATTACTTTTGATTATATAAACAGGAAATTATTTTACTGTAAAAGCCGGAGTGCTTTTCTAAAAGCAACAGCATTTATGAGTCTTATTTATATGTAATAAAAATGTTTAACCCATAAAGACGAGGTAAAATCCAGTTTCTCAGCTTTAAATCATAATGAGATATGACACATTTGGACGTTCAGAGGCTCCGTAGTGAACATGGAAACACCGTCATCTTCTACAGCATTGATTCACCAGTAAAACCCATGGAGTCTGACAAATGACAGTGAATGGAGACACTCGGTTTATGTTCAGTTAAAGATAAATTTTGTTAAAAATGTCATATTTTCTACATTTTTCTCTGTTTCTGATTATATGACAATTAACTTTAATTGGAGTTTTTATGAATAGCTACAAGATCAGCGAATTAAACATGGAAAAATCCCAGATTTTTTTTTCAAGAAACACAAAATACAGAGAAAATATTATAAGAAATGGTGATATATTGCTTAAGAAAAGTTAAATAGAGAGAAAAATTCATTTGGGAACTGCTGGAAAAGTAACACTGGGTCTTTATGGGTTAAGAAAATAATGTTAATAATTAATAATGTTAACCAAAAAATATTCAGGCTTATATCCTCTATAGTTTTTATATATTTTTTAAAATTTCAGTTCTTGATATTTTTGCTGAAAAAGCCTCTTTTTCTTCAGTTTTTTCTGTTTTTAGTATAATAACCTTAGAATTTACTCTTTTTTATGAGCATCTACATGATCATTGAATTAAATATAGGAAACTAGAAAAGCACTTGGAGAGCACAGACCTCAGCCAAGGCAGAGTCCCCCACCACCACCGATCACCACCAAAATTTAATCATTTGTTCCTTGTGCCAGTACCAACATTTCCTGAAAATTTCATCCAAATCCATCCATAATTTTTTGAGTTATCTCGCAAACAGACAGACAAACCCCAATGAAAACATAACCTCTGCCATTCCTTGGCGGAGGTAATTAATGTTTTGTAGATTTCAAGAGTGAGCTTTTACCCAAGAGTTGAAGGACGGAGGGTGTTCTTCAGAATGTGAAGCTTCTTAGTGAGATTAGTCTGCATCAGTAAAGTTGACGTTGTTACTTCTAATGGGATGTAAGAGAACCTTAACCACATCAGTAGTGACCTGGTTCTACTGAGGTACCATTATTACCTCTGCCAAGTGGAACGAGGTTATGTTTTCATCGGAATTTGTCTGTGTGTTTGTCTGTTCGCAAGATAACTCAAAAAGTTATGGACAGATTTGGATGAAATTTTCAGGAAATGTTGATACTGGCACAAGGAACAAATGATTACATTTTAGTGGTGATCGGGGGGGGACTACTCTACCTGGGTGGAGGTCTGCGCTCTCCGAGTGCTTCTCTAGATTCTTGATAGTTCAATTTTAAATTATTCTTGGAGTTTGTCCTAAAACTTACATCTTTGGGAGAGAAACTATCACCATTGTTAACACTTTGTGCCTCCTTGTCTTGTAACAGTTTCAAGACGTTCGTTGACCCTTAGCTGACCCTTGAGTTATCTTCCTAACAGACAGACAAACAAACGAACCCTGACGAAAACATAACCTCTGCTGTTCCTTGGCGGAGGTAAAAATACATAGTTTACACTGAAAAATGCAAAATACAGAGGATAATATTATCATAAATGGTGGTAAATCACTTAAAAATGGTTAAATATAAAGAAAAAAAATCATTTGGGAAGTGCCCCAAAAGTAGCCCTGGGTCTTTATGGGTTAAGAGGCAGCAGTATTTTAAAATTGGGATGAACAGGAAGGATCTGATGATGACACACCAACACTTCTGGTCACTTACTCTGATTGACATCTTCTCCCATTATATACTATTTTCACTCATGTCTATCTTCCCTTTTCTCTTTTCCTGTTTGTTTTTTTCTTTTTCGGTCTATACACTGAATATCTCCAGACCGATCCACATTCTCCAACAGTTTTTCTCTGTGTTTTTGCATTTGTGTCACTGCTGTGGTCCAAACGACTGAGGATTTGGCTCTAATTGGAAGGTTTCCTGCCAGATTCAATGCATTATGGGACAAATTCTGACTGTGAGAGCACCCAGCTGCAGAGTGGAGGAGGGCAGATGTAGACACACATAGTCTCCACACCCACCCCCAGTGGCTCTGTCAATGACATAAATCAGTAGTTTTTCAAAACCCTAAATACCTAATGACATATAGAGAGAAACACCCATAACTATTTAACCAGGTCAGCGCAGTTTAGTGTGTGCATACGTCCTTGAGACACATACTTTCGTACATTTCCAGACTATTAGGGGGAACTTTACCATTTCAAAACATCGCATTGGTCTGGAGGTGAAAGTTGCAGAAACATACCGTCCGTGTTTCATTTTTCATTGTTAAAAGTGACAGATAACGGATACATAAATATAAAATTCTTATTCTAATTAAACAAACGTGTCAAAGCAAGTTTAAGTCATGAAATTGACATCATTTTATTACATATTTTGCAATGTAGGGGTAATGATTGCACTTGGAAAGGATACTTAACACTTGGCCCAATGCTTTT
Organism: Sphaeramia orbicularis; assembly: GCF_902148855.1. Taxonomy (NCBI): domain Eukaryota; kingdom Metazoa; phylum Chordata; class Actinopteri; order Kurtiformes; family Apogonidae; genus Sphaeramia; species Sphaeramia orbicularis. The sequence goes on along the minus strand of NC_043963.1, from coordinate 16,753,634 downwards.
GTTTTCTATATCTTCAGAGTTTCGACATATTTTTCTCTTAACCCATAAAGACCCAAACATCCACTGGTGACCAAAAACATCCACTGATCTAAACTGTTTAATACCTGTTGATCCACTAATCCTATAAATACATGTAAATAACTGATGTAAAGTACAGTTTGTCGTCTTTTCATGGTCATCAGATTTGACCCATTTGGATGTTCAGAGGCTCCCTAGTTACCGTGGAAACACTGTCATCTTCTACAACATTGATTCACCAGTAAAACCCATGCAGTTGGATCAATGACAGTGGATGGAGTTGCTTGTATTTAGATTCTGTTATTGATATCTTTGCGAAAAAGTCACTTTTTCATCAGTTTTGTTTGTTTCTGATATAACCCTCAACTGTAAACTGTGCTTTTATGAACATCTACACGATCAGTGAATTAAATATAGGAAAATACAGGATTTTCACAGAAAAAAAACACAAAATACAGAGGGATAATATTATAAAAAATGGTGATAAATCACTTGAAAAAGTGAACGTAGAAATACTGTCATCTTCTACAACATTGATCCACCAGTAAAACCAATGGTATTGGATCAATAACAGTGAATGGAGATGCTCGATTCATGTTCAATTAATGCAATATTGTACGGGAAAAGTAACCTTTTCTTCAGTTCCCTCTGTTTCTGATATAACTTTTGAATTTACTCTGAGCTTTAATGAACATCTACATGATCAGTAAATTAAATGTAAGAAAATACCTAATTTTCACTTATAAATGCATAACGCAGAGGACAGTATCATAATAAATGATGATAAATCACTTAAAAAAGGCTAAATATAGAGAAAAAATCCTTTGAGAATGGCCACAAAAGTAGCACTGGTTCTTTGTGGGTTAAACAAACATACTCCCATGGACAGTGATGGTCAGCGGTGGAATGAAACAGAGTTTTTTAGGGTCAGTCTGTGTAAAATCAATCAGGCCTCCTGACTGACCATCTCCAAACAGCCTCATATTTTCAGAAAATAAAACAGCATTCAGGTAAATATGCTGGGTAACCTATAAAGACCCAACTCAACTGCAAAATGCAGGTTTTCATCTTTCCATGGTCATCAGATATGACCCATTCAGAGGCTCTGTAGTTACCATGGAAACACTGTCATCTTCGACAACACTGTATCACCAGTAAAACCCATGGAGACTGACAACTGACAGTGGATGGACACACTTGGTTTATGTTCAGTTAAAGATAAATTTTGTTTAAAAATGTCAGATTTTCTACACATTTCTCTGTTTTCTGATATTATGGCAATTAACTTTAATCTCAGTTTTTTGCTACAAGATTAGCAAATTAAAAATGGGAAAATACCAGGTTTTGTTTTTTTTTTTTTTTTAAGAAACATGAAATACAGAAGATAATATTATAATAAATGGTGATAAATTGCTTATGAAAAGTTAAAAAGAGACAAATATTCATTTGGGAACTGCTGGAAAAATAACACTGGGTCTTTATGGGTTAAGAAAGTAATGTTATTAGTTAATAATGTTAACCAAAAAAATCAGGCTTATATCCTCTATAGTTTTTGAGATACTGGGGCTTTGAAAAAGTGATTCTGATTATTTTACTGTGAAAAACAAATGATGCAAGCTCTAATGGCTCTAAGATACTAGACATCTTTAACTTTTGGTGTATCGACACAGTGAAGCACATCAGATTTTTTTCTCTATGGAAATGGACTGGGCTGAGATTACAGAAGTTAAAGACATCTTATACCGATTACAACTCCTGAAAATTTCATGAATCCATCATGAGTAGCTCAAAAGAAATCTTTTTTTTTCTGTACCACTTGTTTTTACAGTAATATCAACATCACCCCATTTTCAAAGTCTTAATATATAAAAACCTAATGACGAAAGGAGGCTGAAATTGTGTAGCTTTTAATAGGACTAATGATGTTATTTTCTAAAAGTATGAGGCAAACCGCAGATGCTCAATCAGGAGTATTTTCTGAAATCTGGTGGTTTGAAGTGGATTTAACCTTCACTTCTGTACACTTCTGAGGTGTCTGTTTAATTTTTAATTACATTTTTTTTTCTATTACCTTGTATCTTAGAAGAAAATACTGTACTTGCTCAGATTGCATTTTTTTCATCATTCTTGTCCTGAGAAAACTGACAAATGTGAGTGTTTGCTTTACAGACTGAGAAATTCTCCTTCTCAAACTAAATAAATTCTTAAATTAGCTAGAAACACGCCAGGTTTTACGAGCTCTTGAAACATTTTAGAAATACATGGTTATAACACATACTGTTATTCATGGTAATACATACTGTTAATACTGTAAATTGCGCCTATTCATATTTTATCCAGCTTTATTTTTTATTTCACTAATCTCTATTCTTATTTTATCTTAGCTTATATTTTCTTATATTATTTTTTAGTTTTTGTAATTTTATATTTGCTCTGTTCTTATTTCTGTAGCACTGGTGTTTGTAAATATTGCTGCATTGACTGGAGTTGTACTCCTAATTTCATTGTACGCACAATGACAATAAAGGCTGTTCTATTCTATTCTATTCTATTCTATTCTATTCTATTCTATTCTATTCTATTCTATTCTAGGGTTCCTACAGGTTTCTACAAGTTAAATTTAAGACTTTTTAAGACCTTTTTAAGACTACTTACAATAGAATTTGATGCCTATTTCACAGCCAAACTGGCACAAATTCATGACTCCTTGAATTTAGGAAAATGTATTTATTTACTCCAACGTCTTGATTCCCACCATTCCGAGTCATTTCTCACCAGGGCCTACAGAGTAAATGATAATTGTTTCCTAATTTCAATGTAAATTGTCAGGTTGAAACAGGTGGAAATGAGTCGACTAACGTTACTTTCTTTGCAGCTTGGACATTTAACACACATTTAAACACAATACAGCAAAAATAAGTTTATGGCAACATAACTTATGACCTACCATATCAAATTTAAGACCTTTTAAATCCTTTTTTTAAGCTATTAAATGCAGATTTGTAAATTCAAGACTTTTAAGACTTTTTAAGACCCTGCGAGAACCCTCTATTCTATTCTATTCTATTCTATTCTATTCTATTCTATTCTATTCCTACAGGTTTCTACAAGTTAAATTTAAGACTTTTGAAGACCTTTTTAAGACTACTTAGAACAGAATTTAATGCCCATTTCACAGCCAAACTGGTAAAAAATTCATGACTCCAAGAATTTAGAAAAATTGATTTATTCACTTCAGCACCCTGATTCCCACACTTCCAAGTCATTTCTCATTGTGACCTGCAAAGTAATCATCAATTGGTTCCTAATTTCAGTATAAATTGTCGGGTTGAAACGGGTGGAACTGAGTCGACAAATGTTACTTTCTTTGCAGTTTGGACATTTAACAGAAACATTTAAACACAACACACCCAACAAGTTTATAGCACCATAATGTAAGACCTACCATATGAAATTTAAGACCTTTAAAATCCTTTTTTTTAAGGTATTAAACGCAGATTTGTAAATTCAAGACTTTTAAGACTTTTTAAGACCCTGTGAGAACCCTCTATTCTATTCTATTCTATTCTATTCTATTCTATTCTAAAACAAGGGTAACAACCCAACAAATGCGACAAACTTATAGTATATGATGCATTGCAGTAGATTTAAGATGTACAGCAGTAAAACGCATCACAGACATCAACTCAGCGGTAAAACGAATCCAAAAACATCATATATATAATAGTAAAACACTGAACAGACTACTTTTAATGTCATAGTAAGTAAAGGATCCGAATATGTTTCTACCTTCGGATGTAAAACATGATGTGACTTACCGCTGAAAGTACTAGCGAAGGGGAGGTTGGGGTCATGTGGGACCTTCCCTCGTCCATTCTCCACATTTGTCGGGTCCATGGTGAACACATGCTGAGAAACAGATGCACGGGGAGTTATTAGTCAAATGGCCTTTAAAAATGTCATCTCTTTATCTGCAGGACAGAATCACTATCAGCTGGATGTTTATTAGAATTCATACGAAAAGTATTCCGTTCTCGTGCGAAACTTAAAATGTTTTGACGTCACGTAAAACTAATTCATGAAGATAAATGGGGAAAAGGAGCTGCTAGTTCCCACTGACAGTAAAATAAGTGAATGTATTAGATTTCTATCATTTCTCCCATCGAAGACACATCTCACCCTTTGGGAAATAAAACAGACAGCTGCAGCACCTGTGAAAAATGATCTTACTTTTAGACCACTTAGTAGGAAAAAAACCCTCAGTAAAAGGCCATCTTTCTTTGTGTCCGTTCTATTTTCAACATAAAGAAATGGAATAGGAGCCGTTTTTAGCTTGTATTCCTTATTTATTTGTCCTTCCATTGAACTTTGCATCTGTCTGAGAACTACGACTCTGTCTGAGAAACAAGGAAATGCAGGCTCAGAATAGATGCCAGAATTTAGACGAGTTTCCCACACGTTTCCCACTGCAGATCGACCCCAGAGAGCTGAATTGTGTATTGTGAAGCTGGCGGGATAATAAAAGACAACAAAGTGTATGACTGTTATCAAATAAAGAACTTAATCAACAGTAAAAGAGTGTTAGCTGATACAAAAAGGGCTGCATAGATCATAAAAGTCAAATAACACAGACTGTGAAGTAACAGAAATGTAAATATCTGAAGTCATAATCCACTTTTTATTGCCAGAATGATTTAAGACGTGTATAATAGGGGAAGGACTGTTTATGTTTTTGTGAAGGAGAAGCCGTGAGTGAAACGATTTGGAAAAATAGAGGAAGAAATGTACAATCAGCGCAGAGTTGTTATGAAAACTAAATCTAGCAGAGAGAAAATAATTTAATTGACTGAAATAAAAATAACACAGACAGCTTTCAAAAACATGAAAACTACAATGGACAATGCAACACAAACTACAATCAGGTTTGTTTTTGATTTGTTCATAATGAGCAATAGGAAAATGTCTTCGTACAATACGTGACTTTTATTAAACACTGGTCGGGTAAATAATATCGGATGTCATGCATTCTGCTTTCAGCTTCAAATAAAGGCTCCATTCATAAAATCTGAAAAAACTGAAACTAGATAAAAACTCATTCATAGCTTAACAAGATTATATTGTATGTAGTGATGATATTCCAAGCTATAAACAACAGAGCAAAGCCATAAACCAGAGCACACTTTGGACCACCAAAACCACAAACAAATACAGCGACAACAAAAACAACGTAAAAAGCTCATTTTTACATCTGTATGGTATTATCAAGTTTTGTTCTTCAAACTAAAACTCATAGATGTTTTTTTTGACAGTCACTCGAAATAACACTATGTCTTATAATCGTCACATTCTGCATCAGCTGATAGTTTACATTATAGCTCTGTTAGCTTAGCTGTGTTTTTAGACTGAAAACAGCCACAGTAAAACCACTAATCTCCTATTTTCTGTACAGTTTGTGTTGCAAGTAACTGAACTAAAGATCTGTTTGGAATCAAACAAACAAGATCAGAACTGTCATAGTTTAGTCTGAACTGTAGATCAATGAACAGCAACTTAGCAAAGATAATAACATCCCATAATAACTTTATTCCTTCATAAGCCTCGTAATCAAATTCACCCGAGTACAAGAAATGCTGCCATTTTAGCATCAAACTCAGTTTTTTTCATTTATGACTGTGTCCAGTGGAGAAAACAACAGCTGCTAGTTTTTATCACTTCTTTTCTTTGACTCTAAAAGTCAATCAATCAATCAATCAATCAATCAAATGTTATTTATATAGCGCCAAATCAAAACAAAAGTTATCACATGACACTTTATTTATCGAGCCGGTTTAAACCAGACTCTAAGCCAATTTACAGAAACCCTACAGAATCCTCCCGGAGCAAACACTTGTGACTGGTGACAGGTGCTTTTCTGCATTTTTTTTTTTTTTTTTTTATATATGTACTTGGATTTTTATTTTCATTTTTGCCACTTATGGGCAAGGAACCAAATATCCTCCTAAGACCCAGCTATGGGTTTTCTGTCCACATTTGTGGACAAGAGTTTCACAACTTTATACAAAAAAAAGAAAAAGAAAAGAAAACTGTCCACCACAAAGGACATTCCATACAAATGTTAAAAACTGCATCTGAAAAAACTGTTGCATCATGATGTTTCCAATATAGGCACTTATTTAATAATTAAAAAAAAAAAAAAAAAAAAAGCTGGTACTTGGCTGACATTTCCTGGGTCTTAGGAAGCAAGGCTCTAATAGTTTTGGATTTTTCATTATAGTTTAGTTTTATTTAGTTTTGACTTTTTTTCTCTAATTCAGTTAGTTTTAATTAGTTTTTAGAGCAGGTTTGCTAGTTTTTATTAGTTTTTGTTATTTTCCAAATGCTTAGTTTTAGTTTACTTTTAGTTTTGTTTTTTGTTTTTTTTTTATATCTTTTCTTCTCTGTCATATTCAAATAAGTCCCAGACAGGACTCTGCTGCTTTCTCCCAGCTTTAGTCTCTAGTTTCCAGGTAGAGCGGGGATCAGAAGACGACTGTAAACCACAAGTGACGAGAAGTGACAGACCGTTAAATATCATCTGGTGCCAGCAGCTAAAATTGCTTGAGGGAAATAAATCGATTTCATATCAATCCGACATTGACAAAGATGAAAACGAAGGGAACTTTATTCATAATTTTAATATGTTTTAGTTAGTTTTGTAAGCACACAATACAATTTCAGTTAGTTATCATTTTTTTCATTTTAATTATAGTTTTTATTTTTTTCAATTAATGATTTTTCAATTCTAGTTTTCGTCATTTCGTTAGTTTTCATTAACGATAACCTTGTTAGGAGGATATGGTAAATTCATTGACCTTGATTTTCTACATGACAAAAAAAAATATTGAAAATTTTCACAAGAGTACACATAAGTCTTGTGAAATTTAGAGTATTTCTACAAGTGCCCTATAAAGGGTTAAAACAAAAAAATTAAGCACTTTTACTTATAAAAGTAACAGAAGACCAAACTTAAATAAAAAACAATCTGAAATACTAACTCAAAGCAAAGTAATCCTCATGAAAACTTCCACACTATAATAAATGTCAACATCCCCGTACATTTACATCAAACAGGAGTCCAACTCTTTTGTCAGACTCCAACAGTGGGCCAGTAAGGAAACAATTAAAATAACAGAGTGGCTTTTTCTTCATCATTCATCACTGGTTGAAGTTCACCTGACGAACACTGGCCACATCCAGGGATTGTGTGAGCTGTCACATCAGCGCAGACTAAGTGCACACAAAGGTCTATTGTCTTTAGCCGTTTCACCACCACCGCGGCGACATCAGAGTACCAGTCGGCATGTGCCAGAGTAAACCTGGGCGTGACCACGGCGTTCCAGCATAAAAAGGGTAAATGGAAGGCGACAGGACCTACAGTAAGACTTCGTGTTTAATTTTAGTCTATATTACTGATTAAAGTGTCCTCATTGTGAACTCTGCATGTCTCGCTCTTTGTTCCTCTTACAGACAATGGCGTATTGTTACTGAGTGGGTGAGTCTTCCACTGAACGCAGATCACAGGGGAGATGATGACATTGAAGGCAAAAACACAGTGGACAATACGCACACCCACGCACACGGTCCATACATGCACATTAATTCATGCGATAATACGTGCTGAGTTACATGAACAGAGCAAATTGCTACTGTCAGCGACAGAAAAAAACCTATATATACACTGGCATATCCAACAGGTCTGGGGAAATAAGGAGAGACACTTCTGTTTTATCTGATCCACATGTAGGTTTTTGAAGGTTCGTGTTTTTACGTGTGCAATATTCAACATGTACAGAACTGAAAATTACACAACAGTTTACCTTTAATAAAGTCTGAGATGAGTATTTTCTTTAACAAATGCTTTTGAGTCTTGTGTCTTCTTTTGATATGAAACAAAAATAACTTTATGTGAGGAATTATTATTAATATTGTTATGTATAAATTCATTTTAAAGCTGAACCACATGTGTCTTTACTTTATAAAATGAGATTCCAAGTCCAAGTAGAGATGAATATCGGTTAGATTTTATCAAAACTATTACACTTATCAATGCTGTTTATGAATCAGGTACTTTAACACTGTTATAATCAGTTCTTTTGTTAGATAACTGTTAGGGTTAAAGTTCTAATTGAAAACATAATTATTTGTTTTGCTTTTTATCCCATTTACAGTGTATACAGTTAAAATATAATTAATATTCTTAGCCAGGAATGTGCAACAACATTATTTTGAACTAATTATTTTCATAGACTCTGCGTTCCTAATAAAGAATTACATACCGCAGAAGAAAACAGTTTCTCACTCATCATTTTAACCCATAAAGACCCAAGCATCCACTGGCGACCAAATCATTTACTGATTTAAAAAGTAAAAAAACCCTGTTGATCCATTAATCCTATCCATCCATGTAAATAATTGGTGTAAAATGCAGTTTTCACGGTCATCAGATATGACCCATTTGGACGCTCAGAGTCTCTGTAGTGAACGTGGAAACACCGTCATCTTCTACAATATTGATTCATGGAGTTTGATCAGTGACAGTGGATGGACACACTGGGTTTACGTTCAGATAATGATAGATTTGACTGAAAAAAAATCACTTTTTCTTCCATTTTCTCTGTTTTTTATATAATAACACTCAACTTTAATCTGAGCTTTGATGATCATCTACATCAGTGTTTCCCAACCTTTTTGAGCTACAGCACATATTTTACATTAGAAAAATCACAAGGCACACCACCAAAAAAAAAAGTCACAAAAAGTATATTTATTGAAATATAACGCAAATCTAGTCTCAATTTACTCACTCAGTGTGAAACCTGGGCATGTTTAGTAGAACACAAAGCAAGTATTCTTGCAGGAATTGACGAAAGACACACACAAATCTTCCTCAACAGCTCTGAGTCTCTCTTTGTGTGTGTGTGTGTGTGTGTGTGTGTGTGTGTGTGTGTGTGTGTGTGTGTGTGTGGAGGGGTGGGGGGGGCACATCGGGGGTGCACTGGCGACACTATCGCGGGGCATTTAGAACAAGAAAGCTGAGAGGGGTGCGTCAGCGACCCCTCGGACGGATCCCCGGATTGAGGCTGTTGTATAATAGTATGTATCCCGCCCCTGCCCCAACCCAAGGGTTCGCAGGTAACTCGCTGATCCATGCATCTCTAGTAAGTGGGGCTTTATCAACAGAATGCACTGCATCTGGGCCAGTTCACTTTCACTTTTATTTTGCAAAGGGAAACAGGAGACTGTTGTTGTAGAGTGGATCACTGGTGCATGCAGTCGTATGTTTCTATATTACACTGCTCGCTTACAATACCAATCAGGTGAAATTGGATAATTTTCCACGGCACACCTGATGACTTCTCACATCACACTTACGTGCCTCGGAACACTGGTTGGGAAACACTGATCTACATGATCAGTAAATTAAATATAAGAAAATACCTGATTCTCACTTAAGAATGCAAAATATTGAGCATAATACTAGAATAAATGGTGATAGCTAAATTGCTTAGGAAAAGTTAAAAAATATAGAAAAAATAATTTGGGAACTGCAACAAAAATAGCACTGGGTCTTTATGGGTTAAGTATAAACCTGAATGCAGACTTTATTTCTACAGCGTGGCAGTTTTCCTACATCCTCCAGATCTCTAAATCCCCCAGACAGACCCAACCCGAGGTTTCATCTGGATTTGAAAAATCACAAAAATGCTTCACAGACAAAAGTCTTAGAAACAGAGGTGGTGAGAACAATTTACAAGACAACTTTTGCTGTAATATTACACAGGAAATCTATTTTTCTGTTTTTCTTTTTGCAGTTCCCTTGGGAAAACTGATACCGTCCAAGCTTAACAATACTCTGCTCTTCCTTACCCGTCCCTTGTGACTAGTATCTGGTGTTACTGAACATGATTTCTGATCCCTGATATGATTCATTACTACATCATATAGATACTAAGCAACATACAATTTCCTGTGTATCATTTTCTAAATCTAGACAATGCTCTGTTTTGTTACTTAATCCTTACTTCCTTGCTCTTATCTCTGTCGATGTGTTTTTCTTCTCCCTCTATCATCCATTTCTTCTCTCTCTTTTTTTTTTTTTTTCTAAACTTGTCTTGTCCAGCATCATAACAGCAGAATGGTGCCTTTTGGTGCTGAACAAGGGAAACTTCATAAAATATATGAGGTTTTGTATTAGCTGCCCCTCTGAAGAGGCACAAGACATGTTTGTGTTAAATGTAGAGACGTTACTGAATATTTTGTGTCTCTCACTGGTTTATTAATTTGTCAGTTACGCTGGCGAGCTAAGCTAACGTTTATTGTTAGGTCTCAGTCAAGCTAATCCTCATAGTTCTTTTGCTAATGTGAAATGTAAGTGCTTCGTGATTACATATGTTTTTTTTGTGTGTGTTATTTAGCTCTTACGGTTGATGGAAGGATTTATTGCCATTAAATATAAAAAAAAAAAAAATCACCAGTAAAGTGTTATCCTTCATTCGGGGGGGTATGCTACAATGATAATTATAATGGTAACAATAACTAGAAACAGAACTGAGTGAGCTGGGCAGAAAAAAAAAGGAAGAAATAACAACAAAATAAAATAAATAAGACCTATTAAATGAGATATAAGAAAGGAAAACGTGAGCAAAATATCATAAATGAATAACGACCGCACAAATAATACCAGCAAACAAATCCATACAATGTCAATTTCTTCTCACATTTCCATCTGTTTTCTGCTTTCCATCTCTTTTTCTTTCAGTCTCGTTGCTTTCTCTCTACCACTCATTTTTCTTTCCACACTATTCACTCTTAAACTTCACGTCCCTACATCTCCTTCTGTTGTTTATATGTCAGTGTATATAATGTTGGATGGTAACGTAGACAGACCAGGTTTTTACCTCAGGCTCTTAAATGTGCATCTTAAATGTGCTGCCGACGGTCGTACGTATACGAGCGTCCGCATGTGTGAGTCTGTGTGCGTCTGTGTTATCTCATTTTGATTTAGAGGAATGGTACGGCTGCCTGTGCTGCAGATTAGACTGTCAGAGCCACTTTGGCCAAACTCTGCCAAGACAAATACACACAAATGCAGCGATACAGAGAGAGAGAGAGACATCCAGGCCACTTTGTGCTCAACTTGGCCAAACAAAATACATCAGAACCCACAGTACAAAATGATTTCGACAACTGACTACTGACATACACACAGAAACATTTGCACCATTCCACTTGTGAGAAACCTAATTTCCTTTATTTATTTAATAACGTCCATCACTATCCAATATAAAATCATACTTTCACTAAAACTAAAACGTCTCCCTGACTGTTGGCTCTTAGGAGGTACAACAGATCATATACACATTGCAGGGTTGGTAGTTCAATCCCCAGATGCTTTTGTTAAAGAGAGCAGTTGTGAATATGTGTGCACAGTCATATTTTAATGTTTCAGTCAATGTAAAATACGTGTCATAATCCATTGATTTTCATGTGTGGTTAAAGTCCATCTGCCTTTTAGGGTCTTTTTCACCATTTGATTTTTCTTCACAATAAGATACTAAAAAGAAAATATAAATCACAAGTGGTGCCAGGCACAACAAACCCCGCCCCTTGCACATATTTCACTCATTATAAGTAAATGGGAAGATTTTAAAAAATAATAAAAAATGTGAACTTTGACCTACTGTTCCCAAAATGTAATGAGATCTATTCTGGGTCACTGGCAATCTATAAACTTAATTTGGTATGAATTAAACCAATAGTTTTGAGGCTAAAGTGTTAATGAACAAACAAACCGAACCAAAAACAACACCCCTTGCCTTCCTTCAGGGGGGCGGGGTAATAATAAATATTCACTGTCACATGGCAAACCCATAACGTAACCACTTGACCTCCAGTCATGAACAGGTTTTTTATTACTTATGTAGCCAAACAGCCAAGTAACATTTAGTCTAATACACAGGTGTCAAACATGCGACTCGGGGGCCAAATCCAGCCCGCCAAAAGGTCCAGTCCGGCCCATGGGATGAATTTGTGAAATGCAAAAATTACACTAAGATTTTAACAATCCTTTTAGTTCAGGTTTCACATTCAGACCAGTTCAATCTACAGTGGGCAGGACCAGTAAAATACTATCATAATAACATATAAATAATGACAACTCCAAATGTTTCTCTTTGTAAATGTAAATATTTTCATGTATTTACACTAAAACAAAGTATAATTTTGCACAAAAAAAAAAGTGAATAATCTGAACAAATATGAACAACCAGAAATATCTAGAGAAAAGTATAATTTTAACACTATTCTGCCTGTTACTCAATGTTTTGTGTGTTTGTAGATCCACTGTGATCTGTAAGTTATAATGTACATGTGTAAATGATAAACTGAGACAGAATACAGTTATTCTTTACAGAATATTATTATTATTTTTTACAGTTTGTTCATGTTATTCACATCTTTTGAAAGAATAGTTAGTAGACGTAAACCTTTTCATAATGTAAATTAACTTTTTCCACTCTAAAACATAGAGAAAAATTTGGAGTTGACATTATTTATATATTATTATGCTATTATTTTAATGGTTCAGCCCACTTCAGATCAAATTTAACTGAATGTGGCCCCTGAATTAAAATGAGTTTGACACCCCTGGTCTAATAAAACACCACCATCAATAACGAGCATCAGAATATCCGAAAAATGCTTCACAAACTCTGAAAAAACAACAACTGGAACGTACACAGCCTTAAATATATCAGCTCCTCAATCAACAGGAAATGTTTTTTTTATGAAATAATAATTTTAATAGGCAAAATTTTAAGCCACGGTGATAATAATGAAGAAGAACCAGCTCTAAATATTCACATAATAGTAATGGATGAAAACATGCACATTTGTATTCCTAAAATGATTACTGTCAGGATGTAAAGAGCTTTTCAACAAATACAACAAAAACAGCTTTTAGCAATCATCGACTTTAAAATAGAAGAGTGAGATATGAATCCAGTGAATGTACCATTACCTTATAAAAATAAAGAGTGTGATGTGAAAATGTTCTAAAATCTGACTGAACCGCTGTATTGTTGCAATAATAAACCATGGTTGCATTTAATTGTAATGAGACCTGACATTTTTTGACTGAAACCTGCTCTGCCATTAATGTGAATATAAAATGAACAGATGAAAACAAACCATAGTTTACTTGCATTAGGGTGAAAGTCAGGGGAACATGCAGGAAATGACTCCAAAAGATTTAAGCAGATCAGGTAAAGATGCAATCATTAATCTAATGCGGATTTTCCCTTTAGTACCTTGACCTGTTTTATGGAGAACATTTGGTATCTATCAGAGGAAGAAAAAAATATCACACCATCAGACCACCCACTAGGAACCGTCTGGACTGAGCACCCAAACCACAGCTCAGCCAAAAGGCAGAGCTCATAACATGCTGTTGCACCCTCACCTCACCGTCCTGTCAAATAATGAGAGTTCATGTCTCATCACTCAATTCTCACTTGTGCACAAGCTTTATCATTATACACTGTAAAAAATGACCATAGAATGAACACCAAAAAGTTGTAAAATTGCAACAGAAAAAAACTCCCAATGAAAATACAACACAAAGTTGTTTTACAGTTAGTTATTACATCAATCATTGTACTCAGTACATTAATTGTACTAAAAACCAAAAAAGGAATAGGCTAGAAGCAAAAACTTATTTTTTTTCCTATCCTTTTCAACTAATACTCTGCTTACATCAACTTAAATGTGTACAGCATCGAGCATTCACACGATAATAATGAAAAATTTAAAAAAAAAAAAAAAAATCAACAACAAAAACATGTCTACCATCTCAATTCAATATTTCTGAATAATTTTAAACTTAAGGTACTTTTTTTTTTTAATCTTTGCTAAAGGAGTGGATAACTTAAATGCATCATAGTTTTTACAGGAAGAGTATGTTAACAAAACCAGATTTGTATGTAGTTATATAATTATATATTTCTATTGTTTTGAGAAAATAAAACTGTAAATTAAAAAAAATGTGGTGCCATTTAAATTGCAAGACGGTAATGTTAAAATAACAGCGTATTCTCATCCTTTGTTTTTTTTTTTTTTTATAAAACTAATAATAAAAGTAAATTTAACATCTTAAACATGCAGACATCACTGAAATCCAGTGTTAAACATAGACTACAAACAAAAAGTTAAGAATTTTTTTTTTTTTTTTGTCTTTTTTTTTGGTCATTTTTTCCATTTGTAAATAAAACTATCTCTAATCATTAAAAAAATGTGTTTCAATTCAGTTCACAACCAAAAAAGTAAAAAAAAAAAAAAAAAAAAAAACGCTGTGCAAGAATACCAACTGAAAAAAATAGCCCAAAAATTAAAAATATGCTTAACTTTTACTTTGTCGTGTACATGTTTAAACTGTTAAATCTATATGTTACTCCGTAAATATGTTTGTGGTTTGATGTGTTTTTTACAGTACTGTTCTGGTAACCATAGCTGCCAGTTTTTTTATGTAAAAACAACAGGATTATTATTATTTTTTTTTTTTTTTTTACAGTGTATCGTTCCTTCCTTTCTTTTTCTTTCCCATAATGTTTTGTGAAACTGAGGCAGCAGGAAGAGTAAGAGTTCAAAGAAAAAATGGAAAAAAAGTAGGAGAAGGAGAAAATCATCTGATTAAGATTTATGACGATCAAGCTTATAAGTGGCTTATTCATCTCCAGGTTCATGTTTTGGTCCAAAAGCAACACACACACATGAAACAGAAGGCTGACGCACGAGCAATTAATTTTTTGTTTTTTCATCTGCAGTAACGCTGTAAAATGTGTCACACAAAAAGGCCTTTTCCTCCGTCCTTTAAAAGTGTTTTATGTTTCGTAGCACTTTAAAAAACATTGTCAAAAGGGAGGAGAGTGACTCTGTAAGTTGACCATAATGGAAACATGTGGAATAAAAGCAGGCTTTTAGTGTAAACTGGAACTGCTCTGATCTGAACACTCTAAAGTGCATCTGCTGTGGAAGCCAGAGGGTTGTTTGTGTGTTTTGTTTGTGTGTCTTTGAATTTTTCCGTTGTTGTTTGATGCACAGAGTGGATGTCTCGTTCTGTGTTTGCATGTCTTTTTGTGATTGTTTTTATGTATTTATATTGAATTCTCATGTCTTTCATCGTGCTGTTTGTGTAATTCGCTTTGGGTTAACTGACTGTGTGTGTGCATATGTGTGTGTGGTCCGGTGTGTCGTCACTGAAATATGATGGTTTATTTTCACGTCCATGACACAGGCTGTGGTGTCACTCACTGTGGGGATTGTAGAAAGGCTGGTCCAGATGATGCAAATCACTAAAGATGAGGGTTCACACTTGTCTTGGATCAATATTAGTTTAAGGTTAGGTTTAGCTTTAAATATGTCGTGGGATCCAAACTGTATTAGGGAAAAACTTGGACTATTAGAGATAAATGGAGTAAAGAACTGGTGGTAGAATTAAGTGATGACACATGGTATAAAATATGTGAAACTCAAGTGACTACATCTAATTCCAGAAATTGGAAAATATTTTGTCAGAAAAACATAATTACATTTTTTATAACAGCTAAGATCAAAAAGGTGAGCAGGATGTGGGTCATGCGCATGTTTTTTTGGCAGTGCACAAAATTATCCCAATATTGGAATAATATCAGTGAAGAATTTGGAAAAATATTGGGAAACAAACTACCAAGGACATGTTCTGTGCTATATTTGGGTCATTTAAGAGGAAAAGACATATCAAGTAAGGATAAATATTTGATTAAAATCCTCTTGGTAGTGTCTAAAAAAGCCATCACACAAAAATGGTGTAAAGAGGAACGTGCGAAGATTAATGGAAAAAGTGCACAATATAAAGGATGACAACTGAATGTTTGTGTTGAAAAATTTAAAAAAATGAAACAATAAAATATAAGTTAAAAAAATATATGTTGTGATTATGGACAAACTGAATGAACGGACAAATTACGGAAATCTAAAGTTACTTCGTCAAAAATCCGTTTGCAATTGTCAATATTTTAAAAGTTTCCACACTATATATTAGATAAACACTGACATTAATAGATTTTAATCCTCTTTAACCCTGTAAAGCCTGAACCATTAAATCATTGACAGAAAATTCCAGTTCTTTGAACCTGGAGCCTTTATTAGTCTTTCTGAATTACCAAAAATTTTTTTTTTTTCAAATATCAATTTCCATGTATGAGTTTGAATTTTGTATCATATTTGATACATCGGGTCTCAGTGTTCAAATATTATTTTTGAACAAATAAAAACATAATATAACACAAACATGTCAAACAAATTGGTAATTCCTTTTCAAAACTGTCAAAGTTCTGCCTCCTTCCTCATTAATGACAGTCTTGTAGTGTCACTGGAAAGGCCTCTGGTGAATGAATTCCTCCCCCTGGTGGATTATCTGTGTATTGCATGTATCTAATTGTATACATCAGTTTTTTCAAGAAAAAAAATATCACACTGATCATGTAGAGGGCTTCAAAACTCATGGATCAAATATGATACGTTTGGCGTTATAGGGTTAACGGTCCTACAGTTTGACATTACAGATCTGTCTGAATGTATGCCACTATAAAGCCCTATTTACACAGGACTAGTATAACCTGAAAACATGAAACAACATGGAAAAGTGTGCATTTCATGTTTTGAATAAAACAAAATATCAAACAGGGTGAAAACACCACAAAATTTAAGACATATAAAAACATTATTTTCCAGAGATATAGTAACAATGAACAGTAGTCTAATAGTAATAGTTATTGATGGTATATTATAATTTGTTTTCTTTTTTGGTAATTTAATAAATGACCTAATTTTTTTTATGGACTGTATACATTAGTCATGTGAAATTGGGGTAGGACAATACAAGTTCTGCTTCTTCCGACTCCATTTCTGACCTGGTGTTGTTAAAGAGCCACAATGGAATAGTTGTACATTGTGTAAGTCTTCTTTTTTCTTTTTTGTTAACTTGTTGCCTTCAATATTCTAGAGTATTCCATTTAAATTTGTACATTTTTTTTGCCCTTTGTTCACCTTTTTATTTTATTCCAACTTATGTTTAAAATGAAGTTTATTATTATCATTATCACTACCTGTGAAACTCGGTGATTTGGAAATAAACCCCTCATGTCAGTGTTTCCTGACAGGACAAGTCTGATTTTTCGATTAAAGTAAGTGACATTATTCCCTGGTTAATTGTCTCTTAAACTGGGTAGATAACTTGCACGTATACCGCTGACACTATAGATAACACCGGGAGTTAAGTTCTTCATCTTGTAAGTGAGGAAGTGAAGTATGAAAATTATAAATATTTAAAGAAGATGATGCATAGAAAATAATCTGTCTGTTAAAACTTTCTATTTTCCACATGTAGTTGTTGCTTTGACATTAGTGACTAGTGTTGCCTCAGTGATAACAGGTGATGCTGTGATTATTCATTATTGATAAAAAACCAGATGACAGAGTTAAGCAGCGTCCAGGTGGAACTTTTGGCACTGGAACAGTTGTACCTTCTATGTTTCCTCAGTTTCAATCTGATGTAAAACAGTCTGAAGTCTTCATCGCTGCTAAACTTTACCATCACTGTGCAGAAAGGAAGTTGTTGTTGTGGTGTCACTCTTGGGACAAACCCTCCTTGGATGTGAACTACACCCACAGCCCTTCTATCACAATATTTCCACATTCATTTGATTGTTTTCATCTTTGTGTAAAAGCATGAAATGTAGTTAACATTTGCTGACACTTAGAATCAATAACATTCCGTCCAATCCTAACGAATGTCTTAAATCGTGTTTGACAGACGAAAAAAAACGTTTCCTCACTCTAACCCCGCTGATAAAACCTAACCTAGTTTACATGTACATGATAGCATTTCATGGGTTTTGCATACATTGTGTGTGACACTTAGACCACAACAGTTCTGCAGACATGCGGACGGACAGACAGAAACAGTGTGTGTGTGTATCTACCCCTAACTGAGATGAAACACCTACGAGGTCAACGGTCATCCCACCCAGAGTCTGGTCCGAGAGCCCGCGGCCTCGGTTCCTCCGAGAGGTCAGACAAACAGATGGGTGTGTGTTCTCCACCGGTTAACCACTGGTTAAATAAATGGACAGGCTCCCTGTGGTGTCGTGTGTTCAAACACACAACCTGACTACATGGACGGACAGGACGGTGGTCTGAGCGATGCTGCCGGTCAGTCAGGACAGATACAGTGGTCTGTAGGGGTCAGCCAATGAGCAGATGTCATATTCAACATTTTCTCTGTGTTGTTTTTTTTTTTTTCTTATCTGAACCCCCAGAAGTGAGAAAACTAAAGGAAAAGTTATGATCACCGAGTCCAATCCACACATAAAACTGATGGAGTCCTTTCACACAACTCATTTTGCAAAGATACACAAAAACACACATCTGTCATATCTTGTGAATTCCCATACAGCCACATCTATACAGTAAATTAACCCTGAAAAGCCTGAACCAACCAATTTTGTATCATATTTGATACATCAGGTCTCAATGCTTAAATATTATTTTTGAACAAACAAAAACATAATATTGCACAAACATGTCTAACAAATTGGTAATTCCTTTTCAATATTGGCAAAGTTCTGCCTCCTTCCTCATTAATGACAGTCTTGTAGTGTCACTGGAAAGGCCTCTGGTGAATGAATTCCTCTCCTCTGGTGGATTATCTGTGTATTGCATGTATCTAATTGTATACATCAGGTTTTTCAAGAAAAAAAAATATTACACTGATCATGTAGAGGAATTCAAAACTCATGTATCAAATATGATACGTTTGGCGTTATAGGGTTGAAGGAGTGATATTTAGGTTTTTTTTTAAATGGAATTGTGTATTTTAAATCATTTCCCTGTGGACTACATAAACTATAAATGCTATGCTTGGGTCTGAATAAGATAAGATAAGATAAGATAAGATAAGATAAGATAAGATAAGATAAGATAAGATAAGATAAGATAAGATAAGATAAGATAAGATAAGATAAGATAAGATAAGATAAGATAAGATAAGCCTTTATTTGTCCCACAAGGGGAAGCTCCAGGTTACGGCAGCGATACACAAAAAGCACACAAGAACATCAAAAATAAAGACAAATCAAAAAAGCTGGTTATACTATTTACAGTTGTGCGTATGTTGATCATGCTACAGGTTGAACAGGGTTACAGTTTATTGCATGGTTTATTGCACAGAGTTATTTGGAGCAGTTTCTGTTGTGAAGAAACTCGTTCCACTCATGGCCACTGGAGGCTATCTGTGAAACCTGGAGCTCCCATTGACTTACACTGATTCGCTCTCTAAAATCACAGTTTTTTCCACAAGGGTTAAAAAAAAGTAATGGGTGTACCAGTTTTACTAGCGGCAGTTCATGAATTCTGTATTTAGGCTTCCATAGAGTCGGACGTATGGTGCGTGTACTATGAGCAGTGCAGACTCCATGCATACTGTCCACAGATGTTTGAGGTTTCATAGTTGAGTGTACCAATCAAGTCATATCAGCTCAGTGTCACATTTAACCCATAAAGACCCAGTGCTACTTATGTGGCAGTTCGAACATAGTTTTTTCTCAATATTTAACTTTTGTTAAGTGATTTATCATCATTTATTATAATATTATCCTCTGTATTTTGGGTTTTTACAGTGAATATTAGATGCCCCCCCGATCACCACCAACATTTAACCATTTGCTCCTTATGCCAGTACCAACATTTCCTGAAAATTTTGTCAAAATTCGTCCATTACTTTTTGAGTTTTCTTGCTAACAGACAAACAGACAAACAAACAGACAAACCTCAGTGAAACCATAACCTCCTTGGCAGAAGTAAAAAGAGAAAACTGCAGAAAAAGTGACTTTTTCAGTAAAATCTATCACTAACTGAACATAAACCAAGTGTCTCCATCCACCGTCATCGATCCAACTCCATGGATTTTACTGGTGAATCAATGTTGTAGAAGATGACGGTGTTTCCATGGTGACTATGGAGCCTCTGAACATCCAAATGGGTCATATCCAATGACCATAAAAAGATGACAAACTGCATTTTACATCAATTATTTACATGTATTGATAGGATTAATGGATAAACAGGTATTAAACAGTTTAGATCAGTAGATGGATGGGGTGTGTTTGGGTCTTTGGGGATTAAAACATGTCGATATGAAGATTTACTGAGTAGTCTATTGTGTGACACCGAGTACATGTACACAGAATCCACACAGTTGTGAAAACTAAGCGTTGCATGGACTTCCGGGGAGTCAAGTACACCCAACTCTGTGGGGGCCTTTAAAACATGCCTCCAGTAGCTTCTGCGTCCTTAAGAGAGCTTAACATTTGAACTTGTGACCTACTTTTCCCAAAATGCTTTGTCCTTCTGTCGATTACCAGCATCCAATAAGTCGGCTCACTTGTTTTTATACTCCCAGTTTTCATTTTCCTTTTTCCTAACCACACAGATCACTATATATTATAACTGAGTTCAAAGGTATTTAGCAAAACTAGAAGATGTGTTATGATGGGCCATAAAACAGAGTCCAAAACCACACAGAGGAAGAAATATTGAGGGAGAAAGAAGAACACACTGTAACAAGCACCTACATCTACAAACAGGCACACTCTAGGAACAGGAAAAAGGCTGCAATTCACCTCTGCACTGTGCACACAAATAGCACACACACACACACACACACACACACACACACACACACACACACACACACTTAGAGGTTTCCCAGTGCACAGTTGGCACTCGCCCACCCCACTGTCTCATTTCCCCTCCACGGCTCTTTGCCAGCATCCAGCTTTCCACTCTTCCCGTGCCCAGTTTGACCCCCTCCCGCTGGGCCATGCAGGGCAGCTCTGCAGTAAAACAGCCAGCCATAAGTCTGCCTTAATGGCTCTATTCATTGATTCTTGTCTTTCAAATGGCTCCAAGTGTAAGACTCTGCAGAGGGTCCCACTAAGCCGAGCAGTCGTGTCGAGAGGCTGCCTGTGAAGCTGAAAAGCTGTATAGAAGACCTGACGGAGCCGCTTGAGTAGCCCTATAGAGAAACTCAGGGTAGAGCTTCCTGCTGGGGGTTCACTTTGAACCCTGGTGATGTGAACCCACAGCCAGGCTACTGTAGCCGATGTTTTTCTATAAAAAAAAAAAAAAACCACCCAGGCAACAGCCGTATTTGTTCAATTAGCCTGATTTCTTCACATGGATCCTTCAGGGCACCCAGTGATTCCATACAGTTCACAACACTTCTATACACAATTAAAATGGAATCTTCAGGGTGAGTAATAGCCAACCTCCGCCAAGGCAGAGCCCCCCCCGATCACCACCACGAGCTCATGTCCCCCATTTTAGCCTCAGTCCACTGGCTGCCCATAGATTTTAGGATCTGTTTTAAAATTCTTTTATTTACTTTTAAATCCCTAAAGGCGGCCATACACTGTGCGATTATTTCGATCGTTGCACGCAGCTCCATCTCAAACTGTGCGAATCAATCGTAAAGTCAGGCTCACGATTCATGTTCTCACACTGTACGGACTGATGCTCGTATGCGACCTGACTGCTCACACTGTAGGACCATAAACCAGAGGACGCACCACACGTTCGACTGTTTTATCCGGAAATACAACGTTAAAATACCAAGGAATCCTTGAAAGTGCATAGATGATTGTGTATTGGCGTGAGTCACGAAATGGTAGTGCTAAACAAAAACCAACGAGCTGCTTTGGCAATATGTGCCATTATCTGCGGGGAATCAAAAAAGAAGAAAAGACGACAATGTGTTTGGTGCAGGAACTGGTTGTCCAGACGTGGACAGTATGGGCTGTCAGTCCTACAGCAAAGGGAACTAGAGGTAAGCTGCAAAAGCTAAACTACACTAGGCCAATAGCCAGCTACTGTTAGCTTGTACGCTACTGTACGCTTCTGTGTTCGCGCATGCACAGTGTGAGAATTTGAGGCACATGGGCTCGTGGCACTGCTTTGACAGTGCGACACCCTTACGAGGAGCGAGCAGGATTTCAAACAGCTCCATTTTCCTTGTGAACCCACAATTGCTGATCGTGAGGTGGTTGTGAGGTGTTAATCGCTTCTCCTTACCCCATGTACACTGCTGACACACGAGTAGAGGCACATCTGGCCCCATCCCAGAAAGAGTCGCACGAGTGACAAATCGTCTCTAAAATCGCACAGTGTATGGCCGCCTTAAATGGCCTCGCCCCACCCAACCTCTCTGAACTGCTGCAGCTTATATACCGCCCCCTCCCGCTCTCTCAGGTCAGCTGACAAACTGCTCCTGATTGTACCAAAAACAATGCACAAGTTCAGGGGTGACCGTGCCTTTGCTGCAGCAGCTCCTACACTATGGAACGATCGGTCTCTGCATATCAGACAGTCCTCCTCTCTGTCTGTTTTTAAATCCCTTCTTAAAAGCCATCTTTTCTCCTTGGCTTTTGAAACCATATGAGATGTTTGAAGGTATTATCTTTATTCTATTGTTTTTATTTGGTAGTGGTTTATTGTTCTTATTTATCTACAGGGTGTCCCATAAGTCTCCATACATAGGAGACATAATACATATGGTTCTAACATGTATTTCTTTATATTTCTTCTTTATAGTTCTTCAGCAGTGGAGGACACGCATTGAAATGTGTTCCCGACAAAATGGCAGTCATATAGAGCATATTATATAAATAAAAATGGTTTATGTCAAGAAACGTTTATTTTTCCTATGTATGGAGACTTATGGGACACCCTGTATTTTATTTATTTATTTATTTTGTTGTTTTTAATTGTATGGCTTTTTAATCTATTCTTGTATTTTATTCTTTTTATTTGGGTTTTATTTATTCTTCTGTACAGCACTTTTTTCTTTTTTGTACAGTTTCTATGTCTTTAAATCTATTCTGTATTTTATCCCTCTATTTTGGTTTTAATTATTCTTCTGTACAGCACTTTGGTCCACTGCAGTTGTTTTAAAGTGCTTTACAAATAAAGTTGGATTGGATTGGAAAATGTAATCATTTGTTCCTTGTGCCAGTATCAACATTTCCTCAAAATTTCATCAAAATCTGTCCATAACTTTTTGAGTTATCTTGCTAACACAAATAAACAAACAAACAAACAGACAAACCCAGATGAAAACATAAGCTCCTTGGCAGAGGTAAAAACTGCACCTCAACATACTCCATGTATGTTCTGGTAGTTGGATTTTCTTAGCAGTTGTTTTAAAAGTGGTTATTTTTTTCATTTTAACAACAAATGCTTTTTTCTTTAGGTGAATGACTACATCCACTATTCAAATATGAAAACATAAGCTGATTTTTATTGTAGTTTTCCTGTGATTTTATTTATTTTTATTCCATACAAAATAGAAAATGAAATATTTTTCATTTTGCTTCCTTCTCTCCTTCCACTACCTCTCCTTGGTCTGCATCACTGTTATCTGATAGAAAAAGGAACATAAAATCTCCTCTATCTAACTTTTTCCATCGCCTGTGCAAATAGTAAAATGGTTTGCAATTTCAGAGCACTTTTCTGCCTGGTTTGCACTCAAAGCAATGTCCTCAACTTGCAATTTCGGTTCCAATATCTCGCTCAAGGACACTTCAACATGTGGACAGGTGTCAAACAATGAAAAAAAATCTTGTAAACTCACCATGTGTGTGTCCATGCATAATCTGAAGCTGTGCTAACTTTAGCTGCTCATGGATGATTACACTGGTAACTGCTGAAACCATTTGGCTGAGTGTGTGTTTAGTCATTTGGACACTGTAAGTAGATCACCTGCAGACATGTTTGTTCCCATCAGAGTCATTTGTGCTGCTTGGTAAATTTGTCCCAATATTATGAAGGTGCTGGAGGTGCAGAACACTAACTCACTGATCCAAAATCTACCGTAGAGGTTTGACTGAGGTGAGATCTGGTGACTGTGAAGGCAATAAAATATGATTCACATGACTTTAGACTCAATCAATTCAAGACATCAATCATTCAGTGACACCTCACAGACGGGGGTGTTGTCGATCTGAAAGCAATCATTCGTTTTTTTTCTTTTCTTTTCTGCCTGTTCAGAAATTCTGCATCTAAATTTTAAGTACATTTTCTACTCACATAGATGTTCAGATTTCCATCTTAACCCTTTCATGCATCAATTATGAGAGCCTTAAATGAGAGTGTTTTTATTCCTCTTTAGGCATTAAAAAAACAATGCAATTGAAATGTTTTTATGAAGCTATTTTTCATGGAGTTGCAGCTGGATAATATACGTTTAATTTTTGAAGCAAAGAAACGTGTATTT
This sequence comes from Sphaeramia orbicularis, assembly GCF_902148855.1. NCBI lineage: Eukaryota > Metazoa > Chordata > Actinopteri > Kurtiformes > Apogonidae > Sphaeramia > Sphaeramia orbicularis. Next base: position 16,729,213 of record NC_043963.1, on the reverse strand, counting down.
ACTGATATACTGTGTGAAATCTATGAAATGAAAACATTTTTAAAGTTGCTAATCGGATGTTTTCTCACATTTTAACATACTCTAGTACTAGTCATTACTCACTTCATGGAGATAATGTGCAAAAAAACAACTTTTGTTTAAAAAATTGCAGTTTAATAACAATAACAAGCAATTAATTTCCACTCAAACATGTTAGTGCAGATCAGGTTTATCAAGAACACCAAAGTTACAGTAATGGTATGAATTGCAGAGTATGGGATGATGCATGTTGGCTTGTAAGGAACAAAAACATCAAAAATCCATGAATATACAAGAGAACAGCTGTAGAATAACTGTCCACTGTAGTGACCTCTATGCATGAAAGGGTTAATCTTTATTGATCTGCATTTTCTGACAAATTGTCCAGGGTTGCTTCTCAGGTCTAGATGGGATTTACAATAGTTTGTGAATGTAGCTTGGTGGTGAATGAATGGGAGAAATAAAAAGACAAATTCATGCTAGGAGGTGAGTAGGTCGTAAAAGTCAGCCAAACTAAACGGCACAATCCAAACTAATGGCTGCACAGGGCATAAACAGTACATATAATTTACAGTTTATAAACATTTCCTAAAGGAAATGGAGGAGTGTGGTGGTGGTGCAGCATGCTTTCACTTCAACACAACAGTGAAAGCTGTATATCACAGAATTTTCCCTAAAAAGTGTGTAATATGTATGTAGTTGCCAACACAAATGAGACACATGGTTCAGTTTGTGTTTGTGAGTTTATCTAATTTTATGAGTGGCATTCACTGTGAATTGGTGACTGATGTACTTTGGTATTTTCCCCTCTTAAGTCATTTTGTCTTGACCCCTCACCAGTTCTTCCCAGAAAACACAAACTGCTTATTTTCTCTCCGCTCACCTCTCCTCGGTGTCCTACGTAGACGAAGGTGCACATGGGCTGGAAGGCGCCGGTTCCACAGGCCAGGAGGTGGGTGCGGTTGTACGGCTGCAGGAGGCGAACAAAGTTGGCACATTCTGTCTGTAAAACACAAACACACAGATATTAGGCATCATGTATAGCATAGAATACAATACAATACAATAGAGTATACTTTATCATCCCCAAAGGCAAATTTGCTGTGGACTCCAAATACTAACACAACAATAACGCAACAAGCTGTCCAACAAAACCTAACATGACTTTATATTACATACTGCCCTTCTTGCACCCATCCACAAAAACAAACAGGAATAATTTACATCATAAAATAAATTCAGAAAAAACAATTACATTTGTACTAATGTTAAAAATAAGAAAATAAAGTGAGAAAATAAAAACTGTACACCATGGTGTTAATGCATAAGTTAAAAAACAAACTCATGCCACCACAGGAGGCATTCAGGAGCCTAATAGAAACAGATACAAAGGAAGGACATGCAGGTAGTCCTAGTAGTAGTAGTAGTAGTAGTAGTAGTAGTAGTAGTAAGTACAAATCTCAATGAGACATTTCTGAGTTAAATAAAAAAAAAAGAAAATAGTAGTATTAGTAGTAGTAGTAGTACTACTAGTAGTAATAATAGTAAGTACTAATCTCAACGGGATATTTCTTATTAAATAAAGTTTAAATTAAAAAAAATAGTAGTAGTAGTAGTAGTAGTATCAGTAGTAGAGGTAGTGGTAGTAGTAATAATAGTAAGTACTAATCTCAACGGGATATTTCTTATTAAATAAAGTTTAAATTTAAAAAAAATAGTAGTAGTAGTAGTAGTAGTATCAGTAGTAGAGGTAGTAGTAGTAGTAGTAGTAATAATAATAATAGTAAGTATTAATCTCAACGGGATATTTCTTATTAAATAAAGTTTAAATTAAAAAAAAAAAATAGTAGTAATAGTATCAGTACTAGTAGTAGTAGTTGTAGTAAGTGCCACTCTCAATGGGATATTTCCTGGTTAAATAAAGTTTAAATTAAAAAAAAATAGTAGTAGTAGTAGTAGTAGTAATAGTAGTAGTAGTAATAGCAGTAGTAGTAAGTAGTACTCTCAATGGAATATTTCCTGATTAAATAAAGTTTAAATTCAAAAAAAAAATAGTGGTAGTGGTAATAGTAGTAGTAGTAGTAGTAGTAGTAGTAGTAGTAGTAGTAGTAGTAGCTGCAGTAGTTGTAGTAGTAGTAGTAATAGTAGAAGACTGTTGTGTTAAACATTTTGTAAATATCAGCCTGTTCTCATTCTCTTCACATAATGATGCTGTAAAATGATGTCCTTCATGTCCAATACACCAGTAGAGGTCAAAGGAAGCACTTAGAGGTCCCAACATGGACCAGATGGACACACTTAACCAGGCAAAACCCTTAGAAGGAGATCATTTGGGTAAAAGTACACCAAAGTTTGTGGACTTGCACACAAATGTCCCATTTCAAACTGTATTTTACATTTTCTCTCTCTTTTTCTTCTTTTAGCCTTTCCTCTGACTATTTTCCCTCCAAACTAACCAAACCAAAACCATGACATTGTCCAGATAAGTTTCAGACTACCTTGCAGATCTAAATATTTGGATATAATGATACCCTGTGCTGTTCAAACCAAGCATCAGTATGTGACAAGTTAGAGTTAGAATGTGTAGAAATATGTCCTGACTGTGCCATGGATGGTGCACTGTAGTGAAAAATGCCTCAAGGACTAAATCGGGGCACAGATAATGAACCATGTCAACTTTCCATTCACTAACAATAACAAATGTTCCTTTTATTAAATTTCTATGCTATAGGAACCCTTTACCAATGATGTAAACATCCACAAAACATAGAAGGGCATGTTAATAAATCAGAGCATAACTGCCATCTAAATACAGATAAGGTGATTTTCAACATACGGATAAGGGCAAAAATTATTTCTTTACAATGCTTATTGATCCCACATGTTAGTAATGAGGGCCAAGAGACGAGAGTTTATTAGATGAAATGTGATAGCCCCCGTGTCCTGCTCAAGGCTCGTATCTGTGCTTGTTGGATCGGAGCCAAAATGACACGGGGATGTTTCAGACACAAAAACAGAGGAAATTACTGGATGCAACGTGAAAATAGGATAATTATGTCAGAACTGGAATTTAAATGGAGGATTTTGGAGTAAGATTTTTATAGAAATATAAGAAGAAACTCATAAAGTAACAAAGAATACAACTGATACTGTGCAGCTTTATGTGGAAAAAATTGAGACTCGTTAATATATTATTACAGAAGGAGATGAAATAGCAGACAGGGTTCAACTAAAACTGAAGAACAAAACATGCAGTGGTGAAGGAAACCCTGTACTACGCAGAACTCCAAAGGAAGCAGAGGGCACGACGACTTCCTGTCTTTATTCCCGTCAATATAACAACAGCTGAGCAAACGGGTGTCATCTGAGCAGGAAGGGATCGGCCTGGCGTCGCAATCTGAGGTCAAACTCATCCAGAATCTGCACAATAAGTGTCTGGTGTGTGTATATGTGTGTGTTTGTGTGTGTTCAAAACTGTCTCCTCAGAAATTACATAAGTGCACACCGACTGCAAGCACGTTTTGTAATGAGTGTAATGTGCCTGGATTATTTATTGATTAAACAAAACTTTTTCGTGGTTGTGACAGCATTATTAAACTGTTTATGGTCAGATTTTATGCACTGAAACTCACTTGGTTTGTGTTAGAGAGAGAGAGAACTGAATGTGGTTTACTTAAGTCGGAAAAAAGCTATAAAGAAAATGATTCATTATGTCTTTATTAATATTTAAGTAATAGGTAATGTCTTTTCTATCCCTCACAAAGGCCACTGATTAAATGAGGCCCCTCGTCCCTTGCAAAAAACATATAATAAAACATATGGGAATCAATAACATTTGTTTTTGAACATGTTGCCATCATTGGTGTTTGTCATCATAGAGCTATTTTAACAAAGTCACTTTATAAAAATGTGCAATAAACTCTGTACATTCTTAATTTGCATTCATTCATATTTAGTCTCACATGCCGGGGGAGGGTTTGTTTTTTTTTTGTTTTTTTTGGTCAATTATTCAATGAAATAGCTCCCTAATGATGATGTGATGGGATGGATGGATGGATGGATGACAGATGGATGGATGACAGATGGATGGATGGATGACAGATGGATGATGGATGGATGGATGACAGATGGATGATGACAGATGGATAAATGGATGACAGATGGATAAATGGATGACAGATGGAGGGAGGGAGGGATGGATGGATGGATGACAGATGGATGGATGACAAATGGATGGATGGATGGATGGATGATGACAGATGGATGGATGGATGGATAATAATAATAATAATAATAATAAACTTTATTTGTATAGCACCTTTCATACAGAAATTGTAGCCCAAAGTGCTTCACACTGATTGAAAAAATACAACATTAAAATACATTAAGATTTGATTATACATCAAGAAATAAAATGAAATTTGAGAGAAATACAATAAAATTAAAATAAAAACAGCGCACATTAAAATATTTGATTAAACATAGAATTTTTGAGTGCAAGAAATAAAATTAAATTTGAAATACAATAAAATAAAAAATAAAAACATAAATACAATAGAATAAAATAAAAAATATGGAGGATGGATGGAGGGAGGGATGACAGACGGATGGATGACAAATGGATAAATGGATGGATGGATGGAAACAAAAATCTGTTTATTAAATTTGCATAAGTTTAGAAATGGACCACACTTTTAATTATTGTTATAAAAAGGTAAGGCCCAGTTAATCATGTATAGGCGAGCACAGACTAGCAGTTGTAATGAGGAGTATGTTTTTTCTATATATTTTGGGTCAAAAATAGTTCTGGTTTTAAATCTAACCATCTACAGAGACATTAACTCCAGTTATTTAGGGGCAGGGTCTTTGAGTTTGTGCAGTATAAACCAGCTCAGTTCTATTAAAATCAGACACTTTAAAGACAAATTAACATTTCTTCGCAAAAACATTTATATTCATAACATTTATAGCAAAAATTATGACTGAATTTGCATTTTTTCATATTATATAATATCATGTTTTTAAAATGTGTACAAACAGTGCGTGTAAGTGTCAAATAGTGAGAAGTAAATGGATGTGAAATGAAAGTTCCTGACAAGCATTGAACCAGTTAGCCTAAAAGCATAAGTGCACTTAACTATTATAAACTGATTACTTATTGCTGTTTTTCATTTTCCTAATTATATTTGCTGTCATATTTTATTATTGTAAAAACATGTATAACATACTTTCAGTTGCACATCTGATCAAATGTCTAAGTGGTTGGGATTAATATTTTAGCTAAATGAAAAACATTCAGTATAAGAATGCAATAAACCATATTTTTCATGTGATATTTTATTTCAAGAAAATGGATTTTTTTGTCTTTTAAACTCATTAATGTGATGCTTTGTTCATTCTGTCATCAGATACAAATGTTTTATAATCCAAATGGAATGAAACACTGATGCCAAATGTGACAAGCAACTTCTTAAAGATTTTAAACATGTGGAATTTATATTTTTTATGGAATAAATGACTACATAAATAGTCATCCTGTCATCCATTTGCGTATTCCATTTCAAAGCAGCTGACTGAATTGCAGCCTAAACAGTCAGATCAAATTAGGGTTGCTCTTTTGTTTTGTTTTGGTTGCCCTGAAAAGATGGTGAAATGTTGCTTATGCTGCCCTCGATGTGTGCATTCATGTGTTTCTTTATGATTTTTGCATATATATTTTATACTACATGTGTTTGTCCATATTTTATGCATGCAGTTTGTCCATGTGCATGTGCTGTGTGTGTGTGACCATGCCTTGTAAATCTTTCATCTTGTTCTTCTGTGTGGCCCCTATCCCTCTCAAAGTCACAGTGAGACACTTAAACATTGTTGATCATTTCATCGAGTGCTTTGTGGTGACGCGGACCTGAAGTAAACCATGTCACCGCCTCACAAGAAAGTTTACATCATCTAAAATGCTCTGCTCGCTCGCTCCCTTGGTTTATATGCAAACAAAACCAGGCTGCCTATAAAGTAAATAGAAGCATATTTATATTAAGAATGATTTCAATAACCTCAAAATTTGCTTTTAATTACACAATGTACACCAAATGTGGAACTGGGTCGTCCACATGGGGGATATCCCAGAGCCAGATGGGCTTGTTTTAACCCTTTTAAGACTGCCATTATAACAGGCCACCTAGATGTCCTCATGTTTTCTTTGCAATAAAAGTGTCAGAATTTTTTTTTTTTTTTTTTTTGCCAATTCTTTTGCACATTTGCTTTCAGCAAGAACTTAGCTTTCAATATCTGGCCATTGATTGAACTACAGTATTTACTTCTGAGGTGTAATGGACTAAAAGATGCATGAAATAAAACTAAATTACCTCGTAAGACTGCCATTATAACAGGCCGCCTACGTGTCTTCATGTTTTGTTTACAATAAAAGTGTCAGAAAATGTTTGTTTGGCCAATTCTTTTGCACATTTGTTTTCAGGAAGAAGTGAACTGTCAAAATCTGGCCATTGATTATCATTATTATAAATGATAATGTTTAAAACACAATGTTTTTTAGTAAAAAAGGAAAAAAACAGACTTGAAGTTTTTAGCATATTTACATCAGAAATAACTGTATATCCAAATACTAAATGCACATGTGCACTGTTAGGGTTTTTCAACTTTTAAAAAAATTATTATGATTAATATTACTTTGTGTGTTTACATATTTTTATATATGTATATGTATATATATATATATATATATATATATATATATATATATATATATATATATATATATATATATATGTATGTATTTACATATACCTTTCCTTGGCTGATTTCTTAAAAGTATGGTTGGCTATTTATGTACACAAGCTTATTATTATTATTATTATTATTGTTGTTGTTGTTGTTGTTGTTGTTGTTGTTGTTATTTATTTATTTATTCATTTATTTACTTTATTTATATTACTCCTTTTTTATATGTGTGTGCTTCATGGACACGTCCACAACCATTTATACATATAGATAAATGTGTGTGCGTGAAAGTAAATGTTTGTTTATTTAATCTTTATTAGTTTGTGTTATTGTTCTACAAAAGTAGGATGGAAATGAAAAGCACTGATTTTTTCACAAACTACACCTCTGTTTTGTATTGCACTAGATAGTTTAAATTTATATGATGATATTCATGCAACAGAGTCAAAAATTACGTTTTAGTTTTTTTGAGCTTTTCTTTCTTTCTTTCTTTCTTTCTTTGAGCAATATTGACACTTTTTTTTTAAAAAAAAAGCTTTGTATCAATGATGTCCAGTGTAATATGTTGTGAGACTATTTTGAATAAAATTTTGAATTAAAAAAAAAAAAAACAAGAAAGAAACAACTCTAAATGTCCAGAATGAAACTTCTTGAGATTACAGAAATAAACTTTTAACTATTTTGCATCTGCTCAAACATACTTTTTGGTCTCAAACATTCAGTCTTTTTTTAATTTTTTATTATTTCCAGGCATTTTTTAACCTGTGCAAACATTTCTGAAACAGTTCCCAGTTGTAATAGAGTCCCACATTGCAGTAAAGTATTAGATAGTGTTCCGATGGTGTTTGAATTTTGTGGATAGCACAGACTGTTCAGGAGTTAGAGTCATTTGAATGCTGAAAAGAGAAAAATGCAGTGCCAGTGAGATTGCCGTTGTTAAAGGGTTCAAAGAACAGAACATGCTCAAAATTTATCTCCAGTCAAATTTAAGTATCTCCTAGAGGAAAAGAATTAAGGGTTCGACTCCACGTGATGTCTTTATGTTCTCAAAAGAGATATACGAGTACTGCAGGAGCCTACCAAATGGGCAGAGAATGAATAGAAATCTGTTTCTACCCTGTTTCCGTCCTACTACTCAGGGAGTTGTCTTAGAGATCTGTGTGGCCTCAGAGAGCAAAGAGTGGAATGAAATGTTGAGAAGGGGAAATATGTCCGTACTCTCCCATCCTGGGATTATGGGTTTTACATATCTGTGTGGTCTGGGTGAGATTAAGTGGCAACAAAGGGAGTGGGTTAAACAGAAAATGAAGTGGTGTGAGTACTGAGTCTGGTTTTGTCTCTTTGGGAGATCTCAGGGAGTAGCCTCAAACCTTCAGCCAAGAGTGGAAATAGTTTCATGGAGCTGAAAAGCCAGCGTCGGGGCTACACGGTGGAAAACAAAAGCTCACAATGTCTATTTATTAACCTCTGATTATCAAGGGAACGCTGGCTGACCACAAATACACTTTGCCGGTAATCCACCCGCTGTCCGTCACACAGTTCAATGTAAAACTGACCACGGAAAACACAGCTTTGCATCTCTGGGATTTATGAAGGTATGTAGAGCACTGAAAACACCGAATCATCACCACATCCACTCTGAGACATAAGAGTGATTTACATAAAAAAACTTGAACTTTATCAGGACCTTTGACCATTTCTCTTGGTGTTTAATAGCAATCATGACTAAGGATATAGAGGCTGCCATTATAACAGGCCGCCTAGGTGTCTTCATGTTTTCTTCACAATACAAGTGTCAGAAAATGTCTTTTTGGCCAAATCTTTTGCACCTTTGTTTCCAGGAAGAACTTCATTTTTTATATATATATTTGGCCATTAATTATCATTATTATAAATAATAAACGCTTAAAACTGTGTTTTAGTAAAAAAAAAAAAAAAAAAAAAAACAGACTTGAAGTTTTAATCATATTTATTATCAGAAACAACTGTGAATGTCCATAATGAAACTTTTTGAGATTACAAAAATAAACTTTTAACCATTTTACATCAGCTCAAACATGCTTTTTGGTCCTGAACATTCAGTTTCCTTATTATGACTTCATATGTTTTGTTATATCCAGGTGTTTTTAACTCGTGTGAAAGTCTCTGAAACAGTTCCTTTCTACTTGTAATAAAGTTCCACATTGCTGCCATAAAGTGTTATATTATGTTGGAAAGTTCGGGATCTGCGCTTTCCAATGCTATTTGAATTTTGTGGATAGCACAAACAATTTAGGAGTTACAGCCATTTGAATGCTGTAAAGTGCAAAACGCAGCACCAGTGAGATTGCTATTGGTAAAGGGTTAAACTGTTCTAAACAATTAAAATATCAGCAGTATATGATGGAAGGTGTGAATATGAAACAGAAAAATCACCTTCAGTGCATGTCTAACGGCAACCAAATGGCAGCACTACTAGCAGAAGCACAATTTAACATCATTTGACCACTGGTTGAACAATCAACACTGAAACTGGCAGCATTTTTAATCCATAAAGACCCAAACATCCACCAGCAACCAAACCCATCTACTGATCTAAAATGTCTAATACCTTCTGATCCATGAATTCTATCAATACATGTAAATAATTGGTGTAAAATACAGTTTGTCATCTTTTCATGGTCATCAGATATGACCCATTTGGACGTTCAGAGGCTCTGTAGTTACCCTGGAAACACCATCATCTTCTACAATATTGATTCACCAGTAAAACCCATGGAGTTGGATCAATGACAGTGGATGGAGACACTTGTTTTATGTTCAGTTATTGATATCTTTGCTGAAAAAGTAGCATTTTCCTCAGTTTTGTCTGTTTCTGATAAAATAATCCTCAACTGTAATCTGAGTTTTTTATGAACATCTACATGATCAGTAAGAAAATGCCTGATTGTCACTGGAAAAAACACAAAATACAGAGGATAATATTATAATAAATGGTGATAAATCACTTAAGAATGGTTAAATTAATTTGAGTAGCACTGGGTCTTTATGGGTTAAAAAAAACAAAAAACAAAACTGAGTCACAGAGCAGAAATAAGAACATATATGGCACAATATGGTCTTTATTTTTGAGTAGAAACCTGAGCAGTAACTGTACCACGGGCCACAAATTATTTCAATCATGCTAGAATTTGTTTACACTAACCACAACACAGCATTACAATTTGGCAATGACATATTAATGTTAAATACTCTCCATACAGATGAAGTCAAGAAATCTGGACAAGGAAGAGGAAAATGTTTGTAGTGTAATGTTTGACTTCTGCTCTAACTTCATCCCAGACTGTGAATTCTAAACCTTTGACCTGTTTGTCACATGAATGTTGCTAATGGTTTTGTGAGTTCTTCATCCAGTAAGCTACATTCAGCCAGCGCTGCCAAAGAACAGACAGTTTTTGTCCTGAAGGGGTTCGAGGTGGGTCTGTTTTTACGGCGACAACAAAGCACTTGTTCAAAGAAAACACAGTGTCTTATTTTGGTCGGTTACAGAGAGATAAATTTAATTATTTGTGGGCAGTGGTGGGAGAAGTATTCCGAACTTTACTTAAGAATTAACAGCACATTGTGGAAATACAGGCGAAAATAACAACAGTTGTGGCCAAAAGTTTTGGGAGAGACACAAATGTTGTTTTCACCTGAATTTTTTTTGTGTTTCTGAGGTACACTGATGAACAATTACAAGCATTATATAGGTTTGGAAGACTGTTATTAGTCGCTTTTCCATCGGACATCTGCACAAAACTTTACTGATATTTACTAAATGTCGAAAAAACAGAAGTGTGTAATGTTGGTTTTTCCATTAAATCACAAATGAGATGATTTGTTTATTATCACGAGATGACACGAGAAGTCATTCCATAAACATGGTGACGAACATAAGTATGGTGTTGATTACCTCCGCCAAGGAGGTTATGTTTTTGCCAGGGTTTGTTTGTTTGTTTGTCTGTCCATTAGTGTGCAACATAACTCAAAAAGTTATGGACAGATTTGGATGAAATTTTCAGGGTTTGTTGGAAATGGGATAAGGAAGAAATGATAAAATTTTGGTGGTGATTGGGGGTGGGGGGGCCCATGGGGGGGGCCACTGATCAGCCTTGGCAGAGGTCTGCGCTCTCCGAGTGCTTCTAGTTTACAGATATATTCATTATTATTATATATTACCCCTCTATATCGTACTAAATTCTAAAATGATTATGCTTCTTGGTGTGTCCACACATACCCCGACATATTTCTTTTAAAACTCTTCTTCTTCGCTTGTTGCAACATCCATCATTATCCGTTTTTTTCTAGTTTCTTTAGTTGCAAAAAAAGGTCTTTCCATTGCAGTTTTGAATTATATACCATTTGTGCTACGCCCGAAAAACCACCTCTTGCCAGTGCAAAAACTTTTCATCAAAAAAATGAGAGAGTTTTGGGGAAATTGTTGTTTTTCCATTAGGTAAATTTTTATGCACAAGTTTGCGCAATTTGAGCGTCAATGGATAAGTGACTATCGACAAATAAATCACATTTAAACAAAGAATCAATTTGTGTTATCCACTGTACTACCAGTAAAATGTGCTTGAAGTGTGAAAAGTAAAAGAAGTCATTGTGCAAATGCCTCTTGTCAGTGTTTCCTATTAAATATGATGTTTTTGATTCATTTTACTGCTGATTAATGTGTATGTTTCATTTGCTGCTGTAGATGTTTATGGTTCAGCACATGTTCAGTACTTTGTTGGATGTTTAATCTGCAACTGCCTTTCCAAAATTTAGGGTGTGGACCAAAAATGGGTTATAGAACCCTTTTTTATTGCATGGGCAAAGAAAGTAAAATGCATAAAAATCCAACAACTCATTGTGAACTCATTTTCCAGTGTTTTAATGTAACTAAAGTTATATTAAGTATGTTATTGGTCCAATGTTTGCCAACAAAATAATCTCCCCCACATCATTATAATTCTCTTATGTGTTGTGAGTTAATTTTGCAAGTAATTTTGCAGAAATAGTTGTTTTATTTTTTTATATTTTCAATTATTTTTAAATGAAAATACTCCCATCTCACGGCACTTCTCCTCTAATCATAAATACTTTTTCCATATCTCATTCAATTATCAGAAGAGTGATTTCATCTGTCTGTCTCAGATGCATAATTAAGTTTAGTTAATTTTAAATTCTGAGCAGAAACCAATTTTCTCTTTTGGCTTTTGAGTTGAAAAAGGTTTGGCAACACCTGATTTATAATTATGTATCAAAGTCTATAAAATCATCATATGTTTTTAGCATCGCTGTCTTGTCAGAACCACAAATCTCTTAAAAACTGCCATTTTTTTTTTTTAGATATGTGGTTCATGCATGACCTGAGAAAAAAGTTAATCAAAGAGGCTTTTCATAGTATTAATTTATCATGAGAAGAAGTAGTTAAATTTAAACCACAAAAGGAAGAGGTAATCCTTCAGTTTATCACAAATATTAAATAGACTCATAGCATAACTGCCCAAGTCATACACTACATGGACAAAAGTATTGGGACACTTTGAATCCGGGTGTTTCTTTTCTAACAGGGGTCTGGGATACAACACGATAATGACAAATGTCATAATATAGTTTTATATTGTGATAAATATCATATTGATTATTAATATTGATGTTTATATCTCAAATCAGCATGAACAGGACATTTTACAGCTGTCAACATGATGTGTCCCAATATTTTTGTCCATGTAGTTTATAAACATCAATATTTCCTTTTTAAATGTAATGAAAGATTTTTCTTCCTAAGTGTGATGTGAATAAAATAGATGGTTAGTTATGGTAGAAAATTATTATTTACAGTCAGAGCAAGCAAAATATTTTAGAAATCTAGAGGTCACGGATTAAAAAAAAATATAATAATTTAAAATCAATGTTGAGAGAAATAAAGTAAAAACCATCTCTGAAACATTTTGGAAGCAAAGATAACAATTGAAACCAAACTAACTAATGCATTACAATGATACTTATCACAATATAAAACTATATTATGACAAAAGAAACACATGAATTCAACATGTCCCATTATTTATGTCCATATTAGGCAATTATGCAATGAGTCTAACGAAGTACAACTCAAGCTGTCAGACAAATGTGGTGGTGGAAAAAGTGTAATTTTTTTTCTGAGATAGTGGACTTAAAGCTGCACAAAATGATAATTCTCTGACCTCAAACTTGTGTGTTTTAATCCCAGAGGACAGGAGATAAAATAAGTGATGAATAAAATAATCTACTATATAAACTTAGCATTAACAACATTATATGCTCATAAAGAATAACTGTAGCGATAAGAGCTATGGAAGCCCCTGCAGTTAAACTCGTACGTTCACTGATGGGATGGGAGAGGCCCGTTTGGACATGGAGAGTAGTTTCCAGTCTAAACAGCCAATGTTCAGAGGAGTGAAGCCTGATTCTGTAATACTAACAGGAAATGAGGGCCAACAGATTTATGCACGAGCGCACACACTCAGACACGAGTACAAACATATACAACATAAGACGGTGGTCAACACAACACACTCACAGACACACACACAGTTCAAAGCCTGGATGAAGTCCTCCGTCCGACTGTTTGGTCTCGACAGACGTTTGATCCTCAAAGCGATCGTTTCAGAAGGTACCTCTGATTTATTTCCAGAAAGAACCGAGAACATTTAGTCATACCAAGAGACCCGCCAAAGGGTGTGAGGTGATTTTTTCCAAATTTCAACCAACAATTCCCAAGATATAACCAACCAAATATTCATTTTTGACAATAAAACCACAATCGCCTACTTGGTTTCCTGGCAAAGGCTTGAACTCAGGGGGCTAACGGCGAACATTTACCAACATTTTGGCAAAAAGAAGAGGATACAGACAAACCACACTTTGTCTCTGTGTCTCCGGCCTGTGCAGCATCTTTTTCTAATCAGAATTAAATGAAAACAGTGAAAGCAGAGGAGATCCCAAATCTGCAGCCCAGTTTAAGGACACTATAATACTGTATTAAAGTCTTACACCACAGTACGGCTTTACAGAGTGTTCAGCTTCTAACATGAGCGTGATTACAATGATTATTTAACAATGAAGTCATTATAAAGAATGAGATGTTCTGGAGTTTTTCTGTGCTACTGTGTTTGTTCTCACTTGGCAGGAAGCAGTTGTTGCAAATACAAACCAATAACAGACACAAAAAAGCAAAGACCAGATTAAGAAATGAAGCTGCGAACAATTATGATGATGAGCTTGATTATCAATCTTACTAGTGTTGGGAATAAAACATTACAAATGTAATGCATTACAGTAACAGATTACTTTACTGCAGTGCTCTAACGCAGTAGTGTAAGACATTACTAATCAACTTTCAGTGATATTTTATTCGGTACATGCTCAATAGTGCTTGTGTTACAACACACTTTTGGCCCTTAATTTAACTGCTCATATTAAAAGAATAAAACAAAAAACGAAAAACTAGGAAGACCGCAAGACCTTAAGGCAGTGTTTTTCAACCTTGGGGTCGGGACCCCACGTGGGGTTGTCTGGAATTCAAATATGGTTGCCTGAAATTTTTAGTAATTGATAAAAAAAACAGCTCACTAATAAAAAAATATATGGTGAGTTTAGAGAGACAATCCAAATCCATAAAAGACATGACAAACTGTGAAGCTGAAACTGAAGCACTGTGGTTCTGTTTATCTGTCAAATGTTCATTGTGGTCAGTTTCAGATGCTGCAGCTCTTTTATAATTCATAGTTTGAGTTCTTGTTTGTTCAGTATTAATTGTCAACCTTGTAAATCCAAGCTGGACTGACTGTACATATCCTGACCAAGGAAAATCAAATTCTCCCTTTGTGCAGTAATCTACACCTGGCTGTTCTGCCTCCGTCCTTAATAATATACATTATATAGACTAGATGTGTCTAATATTAATGTTGATTTGCAACATAGTATAACAAACTATTACATGATCAAAAACAAATTAATTTTGATTAAAAAAAAGTCTCAGTTTTGAATGTTTGGGAAACATCCCAATTTGTGATGTTAAAATGGGGTCACAAGCCAAAAAGTTTGGGAACCCCTGCCTTTAGGAATCAAAAATGTGTCTGTAAAGTTCTATTTCCTGTTGGTGTTCAGCCAATGGGTGAAGATGGCAGAAGACAGTCCATTGTCCACATGGACATATGCTCATTACTAACCCTAACCCTGCTTTACAGAGGCTAGTTAGCATTAGCATGATCCCTGTGATCAGCAATGACAAGGTAAGCTAATGTTTCTATGTCTATTGATTGCGGATTTATCTACTGGTGTCCTTGGTGCCACGCCCCCTGTTTGAACATGTAAAATAAAATAAAAAAATGCATGCGTTCCTGCTGGGATTTGAATATTGTAGACCATAGCGTTGCTTACTGAGATATCCATCTACTGCACATACACCAATACACCATTTATGACGAGAGTCTGTATATAACTCAAAAGTAATACAGGAGTCACGTAACGCATTACAATTCTGAGACAGTAATATTACCAGGTAAGGAATTTAAATAACAGTAACAAGTAATCTGTTTTGAATTACAGTTTGGCAGTAACTTACACAACCCTGAACCTTATCAAACCTAATGTAAATGAACCAAGATCATCTCAGCTGTAGTGTGAACTGTGAACTTGTCACCAAATCCACTTCAGTTAACAACTGCATTCTGTGTTTTGCAGCTGAGTTGGCCCATCATTCCTGTACGTGTAACACACAGAGGATTTTTAGAGAAGTACAGATGTCTAACCTTGCATACTTTCTCAAATGTGAACCCTTATTTGGATTCCCCTCACCGTCCTTATTCTTTTCTCAGAGCTTTGTGTGCACTCACCATGCCTCGCATTATAATGTGGAACAATTTCAGCAAAGTCAGACTCCGAAAGTAACCAATTGTGAGTAAAAGACGCAGATAGATAGAAGAAGAATGTGTCTCCATGCTTGGCTGGAGTCACCCCCTGCCTCCCCTCTGCTCGTATTTATTTCTCTGAGCTGTAATTAATGACAGTGAAGGTCATGAGGTGGTGACTTTTGAGAGGGGGCGCTATCAGCAAAACATCTTATAGGTGGTAAACATTTGTCAACAGCAAATGGTGAAGCCAAGAAGTTTTTAAATTGTGTTTTATTTTATTTTGACATTATGTTTGAGGTTTAAGATTAATGTGAATTTGATGGAGTAGGATTAGAATATACTTTCTACCACTTATCAGGGTCCAGGTCATGGAGGCTCCAGCCTAAGCAGAAATACCCAGACCTAGCTAATCCCAGTCTTCCAGAGGAATCTATCTATCTATCTATCTATCTATCTATCTATCTATTAGGGCTGCATGATTTTGGCAAAAAAGTGAATCATAATTTTTTTGCTTAGAAATGACATCACGATTCTCTGGTACGATTTTTATCACAAAATGTTCATTGCACTGCTGTCAAGGAAAATGGGTTCTTTTACCTCTGATTCGTGTCTTTCATATCACTCCGCAAGTAGTCTGGTCACTTACTCATGTTTCTTTTATAATGTTTTAAATGTGTTTCTTTTTCCCTTGTCATTGTATTTCAATGTCCTGTGTGAAGCACCTTGAATCGCCTTGTTGCTGAAATGTGCTATACAAATAAACTTGCCTTGCCTTGCCTTATGGTCCCGGTTGCTAAGCGACGTCAGCTGAACTGTGAAAGTTTGCAGGGCAAAGAAACTTCCCAGCCGGCAAAATGGAATTTTTTTAATACAAAATTTTTGGAGAGGGTGAGACTTTTGATTCTTGGTTAAAGGTCGAGTTATTGTCACCGGCAACGAAAAGAAAAGGAGAAGAAGAACAGCAGTGCAGAAGTCAGAGAAGTGAAAAGACACTTGGATGTGGACAACAGAAAAGAAGACTGACATGACATGAACACCGACGAATGTGAACCTTTATTGGGGACGAGTTCAGGTGGGTGACTCACCACTACCACTGGGGTTTTCATCCATTTCACTCTCTTTACCACAGATGTTCCTCCGCATTTGTTTGTAATGCAGCCTGTGAGATAAAATGCTTCAGAATCGTTCCTGTTTAGAAATGAGATCGCATACAGGTGTGAATCGAGATCACGATCTTTTGACAATTAGTTGTGCAGCCCATCCATCCATCCATCCATCAAAGGTTCTTCTGGGTGTAGAGAAGCAGTGGTTCTACTCTGACTGAACTCCTCCTACCTCTAAAGGAGATACTGGTTCCAATCCCACTCTATCCCAGTCGTGTACCATTGTGTCCTTGGGCACCTTCCCTCCAGTGTCACTCACACTAGTGTATGAATGTGAGTGAATATTTGGTGGTGGTTAAGGAGGGGCACTGGTGGAGAATGACATCCATATTTCCATCAGTCTGCCCCGGGGCAGTTGTGGAATAATAATGAATAATGGATTCAGTGTAAAGTGCTTTGAGTGCCTTGAAAAGCACCATATAATATCCAAGCCAATCTACTATCCATTATTATCAGTATTATTATGATTATTATTCTTTTTTTTTTTTTTTTTCTGCTGTTGACCATAGGTGAGGGTTGAACGTAGATCAACTCAAATCAGGAGCTTCAGCTTTGGGTTCAGCTCCATCTTCACACAGTTTTGGACGCTGCCACACACCTGTCAATCACCTGCTCCCATTTGTGAACAAAACCCCAGGATACTTACTCCTCCAAATTAATTTAATTAGTCTCAGTGTTAGTTTTAGTCTTTTTTTTGTAAAATGGGACATTCATCAGGAGTGACATTCAAAAAGGTCAAAAAAATTCAACAAAACATTTTTCATGCCTCTGTCCCTTCTCTTTGTCAGACTTGGTTAATCTTAATATGCAAGCTTCTCAAACTGACTTAAATTAATGGTGTTTTACCCCTGGAGAACTGTTCCACATATTTTGCCACCTTCATAAGGCACTTTCTCTATCTACAACACAGGCACATTGAAAATAATCCCAAATGGGACTTGGGCGCTTTCTCCTAGTTTTTGCCACAATGATGCCAAGGCTGGCACAAGTAAAAAACTGAAAGATAGATTAACTGCCATCCAAAAACTACAAAAGGTAAGTGCATTTCCACTATAATTTTAGTTTAATTTATGTAATTTTGTATTTTGCAGTTGTTTTTTGTTAAGCCTCATTTTTAATAACTAAATATCGAATGAATGAATGGATGAATGAAATATATGTTTCGAACATACAGAACAACACAACAAATACATAAATTCCTACAAGTTCTGTAATGTGTTAAAAATGGAGAAGAACGAAGCAAAACCTGTTTCATTCCTACCCCAAATTCAACTTATTACAATACAACACACACGTTGTAATCAATCTATATTAATACAACATACATATATATTCATTCATGCAACTTCTGAACCCATTTTATCCTCACTATGGTCATTGGGATGCATATAATAATAATAATAATAATAATAATAATAATAATAATAATAATAATACATCACACTTATATAGGGCTTTTTTGGACACTCAAACACACTTTGAGTGTCCAAGATATATATGTTTATATCACTCACAATGACCATATATATGTGTGTGTGTGTGTGTGTGTGTGTGTGCGCACATATATGCATGCATAGAAACCCATATAAATACAATACACAAACTGCTATAAGTTAGAGTTAGATTCAACTTTCCTTATAATTTTTGCCATGTATTACCATTTCAATTAGGCTTTTTATGCAACACACAAACTATATTAGTTCATACAAATACAGTTTACTGTTTATGTATATATTACTTTCTTTGAGTTATTTATTATTTGCTTATTTATTCGCCAGCACAACTAAGAAACACATAGGTAACAGATTATATGTGTATTTGTATGCGCGTATGTGTACTTGTATGTTGTGGGTATATGCATAAACGTATGTTCATATGTATGTGTATATGGATGAATGAGTGTGTGTGTGTGTGTGTGTATATATAAATATAAAACAGTAACAGAAAAGGAAGAGGGACATATATATTATTAATAATATTTTAAGGAGAGGGGGTGGGATTAAATAAGTAGCACTTCTTCCCACCCCTTTTCAGGCATGTAAGTGGAACTATTGTGCTGTTCGCATATATGTTAAATTTCATTGCATGTTCGGAATAAATCACTAAATCAAAAAATACACCATATAAAATATATAATACATGCATGCATTCCACTACATATTTGACTTTAGTTGAAGATATAACACCTACTTAATGCATCCTTCACTCATAATGTCAAAATACTGCACACAGAACGATTGTAAAAATTTAACATATACCTCTTGGTGTCTCTCAATCACCAAACACATGTCAACACAAACAATATGACGACCTTTCACCTCCGTACCTCCTCACTTTTAGTCAACCTCTGTTATGTTTGACAGAGACAGACAGCAAACATATGAGATGGAACAAATGTGTCCAAGTGTGTGTTTGGTGCAATTTTCTTTGTGGATACCAGGGGATAATCCATCTAATTTGACACCAAACTACTCCGAAACACAAAAAAACGGGTTACGTGAAGGAATGCAGAGAGACGTCTGCTGTGTAGTTTGACATAAGCAGACAAACATATCTATCTGCACACACACACATGCACTCTTTATGACTCCTCTGGCATAACGAAGGTAGAGTTACACACAACTCTGTTTTAAGACCTGTCTAATAATAATCCACTGTGACTCCTCTCTGCTATAGATAGTACAGTAGCGTGCACACACATACACACACATACACACAACTAGCGCAGTGTGAGCCCTGTGACCAAGGAGCAGAGGAAACACCTAATAAAACTGATATAAGACACCCAAGACACACCTGCCACTTCAAACACAAGAACATTTACCTACACACACACACCTTTTAACTCATTCCAGATGGAGATGCCTGTCAGACTCTATAACACGAGCACGAAAAGGCAGAAAAAGTCACAGCACTTTTACAACTTTGTGTCTTTATTGTGTGTCTATGTGTGTGTGTGTCCCAGTAATTAGTGCCAGTTTATGTATTCTGAGCAACGCTATCGCCACTGAGAGCTGGTCCTCCAACTGGGACCGGATTTAATGACGTCTCAGTACATCAAAGAGGAGACTTCATTACAACGTCTTCTCTTCTTCCTTCCTGTCTTCCTTCATTTAATCCTCTTTTGACATTTATGACTCTGTGTTTTCTTTTGCTCTCGTTATTTTATTCTTCTGGCCGATGTTCATCTTTTGTTCTCTTTCACTGGAAATCATAAAAAGTAAAATATTAAAAACTGAGTTCTGTCCCACCTGTGAACAGCAGCAGGGAATTTTAATACAATTTCAGTACACCAAGCTGTATTTAGTTACCATTTAAAGGTTCAGTGAGTGATATTTAGTGACATCTAGTGGTGAAGCTGCAGATTACAACCAAATAAATACTCCCTCACCTTCCCCTACAGTGGCCACTAAAAGTACAAAGCCCATGTTGAAACTAGTGCTAGTCTTTTCTGGTCTTTTTAGTCATCTCTGGTTTCCACTTAAACATAGAACATGGACATATATGCACTTTAAACCAACTGAAGGTTATGTCATTTTATCTTTTAGTCACTTTACCCATCCTAATACACACAACACCTAGCATTAACATTAACAATTAGCATTAGAATCACAAAATAGTAGCCACCATCAAAGGCACTTGAGGACCAAGTCTAAATATTCACCGAGTATTTAGTCAACGCCACTGACAGAAGAATTAACCTACATATACAAGCTTTTAATGGCACAGGAAACTGTAGGTATATTATAGACTGAAAGGGAATTGAACCTCGCTTTTCCATTGATCCTCAAATTGCGCAAATACAACTTGCGCATAAAAATGTACCTAATGGAAAAACAATTTTGCCAAAAGGGAAAGAGGTGGTTTTTCAGGCGTAGCGCAAATAGTATATTGCGTAAAACTGCAATGGAAGACCTTTTTTCGCAACTAGAGTCAGGTGCATTAAAAAAACAGATGTTGACGTACATTACAACAAGCAAAGAAGATGAAGAAACATGTTGCGGTATGTGTGGACACACCAGGAAACAATCATTTTTTAATTTAGTACGAGATAGAGGGGTAATAATAATGAATATATCTGTAAATCAACACCCTATTTACGTTCGTCGACATGTTTATGGAATGACTTATGTCAACTTTTGATAATAAATAAACAAATCATTGCATTTGTGATTTAATGGAAAAACCTACATTACGCACTTCTGTTTTTTCGACATTTAGTAAATATCAGTAAAGTTTTGTCCAGATGTCCAGCGGAAAAGCGACTTATGTGGCAAAGGGCTAACGACTATGCCACTGTGCTGGCAAATTTAAGCACTTTAAGAATTAAAGTAGCACGTCCTGAGTTACTGTAGAAACATAGCAGTCAAAAACAGTGGACTTCATGGAGGCCACCAACGTCTACTGTAGATACATTCATGAGATAATGAAAACAATTCTCATTTTCTTGTAAGACAACAATGAACATTAACATCCAATTTCTGCAATTAGATCATCCTTAATCTTAAACATTGAACCAGGACTGGATGGTGAGTCTTAGATCATGATCAGTCTTAATCTAGCATATACTCCAATTTTCAGAAGGATCACAGAGATTGCATTATTTAAAAGAAATGGTCGTGCCTCAGGAGGTAGAGCGGCTCATCCAATAACCAAAGGGTTGGCAGTTTGAATCCTGCTCTGTCCTATGCTGTTGTGTCCTTGGGCAAGGCACTTCACCCACCTTGCCTCCAGTGTCACTCACACTGGTGTGTGAATGTTTGGTGGTGGTCGGAGGTTTGGTGCAGATTGGCAGCCATGCAAATGAATAATAGATCAATAATGTAAAGTGTTTTGGAAGTTATAGAAATCTAATCCATTATTATTATTATCATTATTATTAATAAAAAAAAAAAAACACATACATGAAACTTAAAAGACTTGTTTGATTGATTTTACAGACTGTTGCACTAACCGATGACAAAAACTCTTCAGGGTTTGCATCGTTACTGTTGCTAGCGCAGGTTGCTGAGCTACTGAGTTTATTTCAGTCCATTTATAGCAATACTTTAGTGTCTGTATTAAAACATTCAGCTTCATTCTTCATAAACTTGAAGAGATTGTATAATGTGTTGTTTCACCTGTGTTAGAATGTTGATGAAAATTACCATAGGTCTGTGAGATTCAAGTGCTTTGTGTTCACATTTATTTATAGTTCACATCTCTACAGTAAATGTTAATATACTGGGTTCAGTCCACTTCAGGTACAGGTATTGCATTAATAATTCATCCACTTGAATGTAACAGTAAAGTAAAACAACGTTGACGTTATTAAAAAATATGTTACTCATATTTAACATGATACATCACACAAACTGTTTGAGGGCATTTATAATGTAATAAACACTGAACAAAGTAACCACTACCTGTATATGACTCTGTTAAAATCTACCTCTCCCCTCCTCTTCTTCGTCCACCATAGTTGCCTCCATTACATCCTTCAGGCTAAAGGAGGCTGAGTCAGCGTATACGGAGGTAAACAACTCCAGGTGCTGACACCAGTTCCATTTACTGCTGAAGCTGAAAATCCCATCTAAACTCATTTTCTTCTCTTCTGACACAAACAAGCACATAATGAAATGAACACTCCTCTGTATCTCCTGTTTTTACTCTCATCATTTGTCATTTAAACATTCAGTCTGTCCTACATTCACAAACCAATTAAAGTCTTCATTTACTGCGCTCTTAAATTAGGACTCTTAGTACTTTTAAATGACAAAAGAGCCTTATTTACAGCAGCTATTACGATTTCAGTATATTATGTTGCCTGGAATTAAGTGGAGTTCATTGCGAATAATTGTGTTTTCCGTTAAAGAAAGGCTCTTAGAAGGTGCATTTTTCATTAGAATTAAAGTTTACTTGTTTGCTAAGTTGTTAAAGTCTTATAAAAGGGTTTCTTGTAACTATTGGAGTGTTGGCGAGCAGAGACTGAGGCACCAGTTGCTATAGGGTAGAAAACTGAAGTGTCAGCACAACACAACAAGGCACTAAACTGTCTAAGTATGCCATTTACTGTACACTGAGTTTGTCACAGCGCCAGAGGCACATTCTGCACTTCCCACTACAACATGTGTCTTTTGGGGATTGCTCTTAACGAACGCGCCTCGCAGTGCCATGAATGCATTAATTTTTTTTTGTAGCTTAGTTATAAAAATCCTCCAAAAAATGTCCTTGAAATGAATTTGAACTGTATAACTGGAAGATTCTGGAAAAGCAATGTGACATGTAAGCTCCTGGGGGAAGATTGATGTGCAAAGGTTTCAGCTGGTGAGCAGCCAAACTCTGTGAAAGCCCAGGACACATTCTGACAAGCCAAAGTTTTGAAGAAGTGCTATTGTGAGAGCTGCTTCTCTGCCGTTCACGGGGGACATTTTAGCCACATATACAGAGCTGCTGAGCACTGTAGGTCAACTCAGTCACTGCATTTATGGAAAAACCTCCGCTGAGTTATCTAGGTTCAGATCTGGCAGCATTACTGACAAGGTGGAGACTCAGAATTCAACATATAGAGTCTAGTGATGTTCCATACCACGGATGTACTTTACGATCTGATACAGAGTAAAATTCAGGCCGGTATCAGCAATACCGATCCGATACTTTGTACAAATACACTTAGGCTGAATCCCAATTCACCCCTTGGCCCCTCCCCCTTACCCCTACCCCTCCGTTTTGCACATACACGTGAAAGGATAGTGTTGTCCCAATTCTCAATTAGATGGAGGGGAAGGACTAAGGTGGAGGACTGTATAGCCCTCGAAATTGAGATATTTCAGGACCTCACTACGAACGGAGGGGTAGGAGTAGGGATGTAACGATATGAAAATTTCATATCAGGGTTATTGTGACCAAAATTATCACGGTTATCATTATTATCATGGTATTGTGAAAATTGTGCTCAAAATGTTCAAAAAGTACTAATGCACACACTGAAATAATTTAATCAAGTTGTATTCTGAAAAAAAAAAGATAAATAAATAATTGGCACAATGTCCCTTCTGTTGCAGAAACATTCAAATATTAACCCTTAGTGGTCTGAGCCTATTTTGGCCATTTTTCATTTTTTTGATTTTGCCTTTATATACTATATAAACAAATGTTTACTATACCCATGTTGTTTGTTTGTTTTTTCAGCACAACTTCATCTATATCATCTGTCTATTATTTTTTTCACTTTAATCTACTATATCAACGTAAAAGGCCAGAAAACACAAAAAAATATAAAATCTGATTTGAAAAATGTATATAATTTATTGCATAAACAACACACAGATGCTTAACAAACCTTTTCAAAGACTTTAAAAGTGAATATTGGTTCCAAATATTAGATGTAGAAAATCAAAATTGTAATAAGTTAAAACTATACTCAAATATTTGACATAAAAGCAGATCTTTACATAGGGTTTTTTCCCCTAAAAGTGCGGTAATCAAACACGGTTATCATGATAATTAGAATTAAATGGTAATACTAACTGTCTGCAATTTTACGGCGGTTTATCGTTATGCCGGTAATCGTTACATCCCTAGGTAGGAGAAATTTCCCATAATTCTGTTCAAATCATGGGCAAGATGGAGGTAAACACAGCCAAAAAGTGCAGCAGTGTGATGAAAGAAACACACAAATGTACATGTTTTCTTTGCAAACAACTTAATCATGTGATTGACCGTTTAATGCCGTTTCAATACATTATAGATCGCATTTCTGCCGTTTATAGGTGATAGACATAAAAAGATGACCAAAGCCCATGGAACAGAGATAGTTACAGCTACTGACGCTATGGTGAATATTTTCAGAAACAAAGTTGTCGCATCTGTTTATAGCGGCATCGATGACCGCTGATGACGTAACAGGTCACAAAGGGTTGTCCCATTTCATAGGGGAATGTTTCAACCCCTACCCCTTGAAGCTCCATTTCAAAGGGGGGTGCCAAGTGTAAGGGCCAACGGGGAGGGGTAAGGGGTGAATTGGGATTGGGCCTTAATATCTAGAAAATCTAAAAAAAAAAAAAAAAAGAAGAAAATTGTGTATTTCAAATCATAACTTCATAAAATATACAAGACATGAGAGTAATTATTGTTTAATTATTTAGAACTATTATAAAAATGAAAACTTGCAGATTAATTCCCGTTACATGAATGTGTTAACATGAAACATGAAAATATAAAACATGTAACTTCAACAAAAGCACCCAACATCGACACTTTCCCTCATTCACAAGTTTTTGTTAAGGACCACAGCATATTTCCGGTTTTCCTCTTAAGTCTGCTCTGTTTTTTGCTCCGAACCTTTCCTGTCTTTGAAAAGTCTCTCTCTCCTGGTCCAGAAGTGGCCATCATTCCAAGGTATCTTAGGGCTAGGAAGGACTGACTGAGAAGCGTGACCCAGTACACACTTACCCAGGTGGAAGAAGAAGTAGTTCCCACCAATCACGTATCGTTTGGACAAGATCCCAATAGTTCAGCTACTTTCCTTTTAATGTTCCTGATATACGTTACCTCAAATGACACAAATATCAAAAGTATCGATATTTTGATTAGTGAAAGACCCAGTATTAGAAGTTCCCACATGAATTTTTCTGTATATTTAATCTTTCTTAAGCATTTTATCAATATTTATTATAAAATTATCCTCTTTATTTTAAGTTTATTCAGCGTAAATCATGTATTTTCTTATATTTAATTTGGTAATAATGTAGGTGTTCATAAAAACTCAGTAAATTCAAAGGTTATTATATCAAAACAGATAAAACTGAAGAAAAACTTACTTTTTCAGTCAAATCATCAATGAGTTAAAGAGTCAGTTTTTTTTTTTCTTTACCCATAAAGACCCAGTGCTACTTTTGTGGCTATTCTCAAATGAATTAAACCATTCTTAAGTGATTTATCACCATTTATTATAACATTATCCTCTATTTTTTTATGTTTCTTTCAGTGACAATCAGGCATTTTCTTACTGATCATGTAGATGTTCATCAAACCTCAGATTAAAGTTGAGGATTATTTTATCAGAAATCCAGAAAACTGAAGAAAATGTGACTTTTTCAGCAAAGATATTGATAACTGAACATAAAACAAGTGTCTCCACCCACTGTCATTGATCCAACTCCATGGGTTTTACTGGTGAATCAATGTTGTAGAAGACGACGGTGTTTCCACGGTAACTACAGAGCCTCTGAATGTCCAAATGGGTCATATCTGATGACCATGAAAAGATGACAATCTGCATTTTACATCAATTATTTACATGTATTGATAGGGTTAGTGGACCAATAGTTATTAAATATTATAGATCAGTAAATGGTTTTGGTCGATGGTGGGTATTTGGGTCTTTATGGGCTAAAGTGTAATGATCTGGTATCGGAG
The DNA here is from genome assembly GCF_902148855.1 of Sphaeramia orbicularis. Taxonomy (NCBI): domain Eukaryota; kingdom Metazoa; phylum Chordata; class Actinopteri; order Kurtiformes; family Apogonidae; genus Sphaeramia; species Sphaeramia orbicularis. The sequence goes on along the minus strand of NC_043963.1, from coordinate 16,702,986 downwards.
ATATAGATATTTCAGTGTTGCTAATGGAGTCAGAGAACATAACAGAAACACAGAAACAAGTAGCAGGAAGGCAGGATATTAACATGTAATCAGAATGTGCTGCCAGTCGCCATGCAACTGTTTCTTTACTGACTAAAAATTGTTTTTCTATTTACAATTCCATCAGAGGCTGCATGTAAAATGAGGACCCACAGCCGAGTGAGTGACTTTTATGTTCCGGTTTCACAGTGTGTGGAACAAGAAAGAGATTTGAAATGTGAGGAAATAGAATATTCACACTCTACATAATCCAATTCAACTTCATATGCATTTCTAAGCACTGAAGAAAATGTCATGCAGGAGAAGTAATAATATCAAAAAGAATGGTCAGAGTTTACATTTAATGTGTGATGATTGATTCACATCTTCACAGACGAGCAGGGCAGCCTTTAAGTAGCACACGGAATTGAATTATTTTTCCTACCCGGCGAATAGTGAGTAGTAAACATGAAAAGGCAGAAAAACATCCTTTCATCCATCATTCACTCTTCTAATGGTTTCTTTATTTGGGTTGCATTTTTTAAGAAACATAACAAAGTCAGCCTGGTAAAATTGGACAGCTTGTGTTGCATCTATAACGCCTGCAGGAAAAGTGTGTATTTTGGTTCCTTTTCAGAGTCTGGGTTGTGAAAACTGCATGAACCAGAAATAAGGGGAAAACCAAGGGATGCACTAATCCAAGTTTATCAGTTCCAATATGGGTTCTGATTCCCAGGGTTGGAGGATACAGAGTACTAATCTAATACTAATCTGAGTTAAATTAGTGGATAATATGCCACGCTGTGTAGGACTGGGATCATTCTTTTATCTATGAACTAATATTCATGTCCCAGCAGTATGGTTCAGGTCATTTTAGAACAGATCAGGGTATGGTTTTAGTTTCAGTCTCAGTGTCAGTGATACCAGATGAACATGTTTGGGTTAGTCTTGAACCAAAACTCGATACTTGTATGAGATCAGTGCATCCTTAGGAAAAACACTAGAATCTGAGAATACACACCTTCCCTCAAGTCAAAAGATTAAATAATAATGTAGATGACCTGACTGTGTTTCAAGCTGCAGGCGAATAATGAAGCTAAAATGTCACAGTTAGAGCTTCCATGTTGCTTCTGTGCAGTGTTTTACAGGGTGACAAAAAAACGGGAACTTTTTAACAATCCAATAAAACCAAGAGTGATGGAGGAAAAATATTTTATTCATAGTAACTGAAACCTTAAAACATGCCATTTAAGAAACAATGATGGAATTTTCATTTTTTTAAAATTACTTCCTGTAGATGGCGTCCTCCTGTACGAATGCATTCTTGAAATCTGCTGTTGAGATTCCTCATTGACCGCTGCAACATCTCAGCTGGGATACTGTGAATTTCATCCTGAATTCTCTGTTTTAACTCATCCAGAGTTCTTGGTCGAGTCGTGTACACTTTACTCTTGAGATAGCCCCACAAGAAAAAATCACAAACAGACAAATTTGGCGATCTAGGGAGCCAGGAGTATGAGCACTTCTTGGTCGTCCTGTTGGTTTCTTCTTTAGGGCAGATCCAGTCTCTTCAAAGTTATTAATCCAACATTTTATCGCATGTTTTGATGGAACAGCACCATGACGTCCTAAGTTGTAAAAACATCGGAACTCCCTCTGCACAGCTGTCAAACTATCACCATTTTTATAAAACATTTTTATGGCTAACGCACGCTGTTGCCCGTTCCACTGATCCATGGTTACTAAAATGGGGGTGTGTTTACTTGCTCAAGGTCACTGTCTCGCAGTGCTGCCACTTGCTCATGTCTGCCAATACGCACTTCAAAAATTCCCGTTTTTTTGGGTCACCCTGTATAAAATACTGGAAAGTCATATTTGAGTAGAAGTACAGGTACCCTACCAAAAAAGTACTGAGTCACCAACTGAAATGTTACCCAAGCTAAAGTCTTTAAGTATCTAGTATTTATTGTACTAGTATATCAAGTAATCTACAATTAAATGTACTCAAGCAATGAAAGCAAAACTACAAGTAAATGTTAAAAAACAACCAAAGGCAGTCAGAATTTAGAATATTACACTACTGCTCACATCAACAAATTACCGACAGGTTGAGTGTGGGCCGTCATTTGTTCATTGCAGTGGTGTAGTGGTCCCTGGAGAAGTGGGCATACACTCAATTTTTGCCCCTTTTTTTTCTAAAGTAGTCCAGAAAAACGCCATTTTAGAAACCGTGACATATAAGACTATTCTAGTTTACCCAAAAATCTGTCAGTAGTAGTATTGCTCACCTTTATAAAATTATCGTGACTTGATCAGGAGCGGTTTGTAGGTATTACTGGACACACAAGCAGCTGCATGGATGTAAATGTATTCAAATGAGGCTAACATAGGAGAATGTGCAGTGACCTGTCAATCAACTGGAGCGGCACTAGCATCTGAGGTGGCTGTTCAGGTTCCAGAGGTGGCCAGCACTAAGCAGAGCTCTGGCTCTGGTGCTAAGGAAGCAATATTTTCCTTGGCATGACCCGCCCTACTCTGCCTCTGATTGGCTCGTCAGCCCTCAGGCCTAAAATTAACCAATCTAATCAGTGAAGGCAGTGAGTACTAGCCAGTTAGAGGCAGAGTAGGGCGGGTCATTGCTTCACCATCCTAGGGGAAAAAAATGGGCAATTTGGCTCAGATACTACTGAATGGTGCACATTAGAGGGATTTAGAAGTGGGTATACGCAATGCTGACTGAAAAATAAGTAGGTATACCCCGTATACCCTGAACTACACCACTGGTTCATTACATGTTTAAGCCCAATGACGAATCATCTTCCTGACTTTGTTGCATTCACCAGTAATCTCAGCGTTAAAAACATCCAATTTCCTTTAATTTATTTTTGTAACGATACTATACATTAAAAATGTATTGCATTAGAAGTAGGCAATTGAGTTAGGAAATGTAGTGAAGTAAAAGTGAAAGTAAACAGAATAAAAATACTCAGTTAAGTACAAATTCTCCCAAAACATCCTTAGTGAAGTATTATTACTTTGTTACTATACAACACTGCTTCTGTGTCGAACCACGGAGACGTGAAGTTAAGTTGCATCTGACAAGATCTCAATGCGACTGGTGATTAAAGATTCAAACACATATTAAATCTATTCTGCAATAAAGCAATAAATAACCTCTGTCCTTTACTTCTCCATATTTTCTCTCACAAATCACCGTGCTTGGTAGAAGCAAAACTACTTGTGTTTATTTGCCTTCACTGTGAAATCCCAAACTATCTACAACCCTCTACATCCATGGTGTCAGTTATTACTGTTTAGTTAGATGGTGATTACCACATAATCTTTTGTGTACAATGTGCTAATGCTAAATGTAATGTAAAAAATAGACATACATTTTTTTGTCCATTCATGACACAGTAGTTCTTGATATTTTTCATTTAAAAATATTTGAAACTAAATTTTGCCCTTTCAGTATGTTTAAGATGGCATTTAGACCTTTCCAATTATGTGTAATATTTGTCTTAAACTTGTCTGGTTCAAAAGTTATGAATCCAAAAGAAGTGGGCGGTCCATCCTTGACCACACCCTCAAATGCTTCAGCTGAACTTACCTGTGGTTCCTTCCCCCTCAGAATGCAGTCCTCTCTGTTACCAGGTAATGGCGGCCAGTAGATCTATAGCAGGCAGGGAACAGAGAAATATGGAAGAAACAAAGAAAAGAAAGAAATGTGATTATTAGTACTCTCATAACTTTGAAATATTGCAAACAACCACTCTGTTCAGCCATACTGTAAAGTGTAATTACTATGTGGGAGGCATCAGGTTCTGTTCACATAATCAAAACATGATAATCAGCCCAAGTGTCATTAAATATGAATTATTTTCTCTGCAGATTCTCTTTCTTTTAGCAATTAGACGCTAATTGAGCGGAGCCGAATCTGTGCATGTGATGAATGAGAGGCGTTGGAGTACAAGGGCCAAAGACTTGGGAGTTAACGTTTGGCTTGATTGAGAGATGACAGATACATTTATCATCTCAGTTTTAAAACCAGAGAAGACGAAGCGCAAGCCAACGGGTGGGAACATGCAAACTATGGAGAAACATATTGGAACCCTTACTAGCAGATTCCTATAGTTATGTTTTCAACGTTCTGGTGATAAATATGCTTTGCAGTCACCACAAATCCAAAGAAAAAATGATGTGCTTGCAGTCTGGATTTTTCAAGCATATGCAACTGAAAAATGCCTTTTTTTTTGGTGTGTTTGTTTTTTTTTAATGCAATTATTTAATGTTATGTTGATGACAGTCTAAAAGACAATGACATCTTGATCAACATGGGCAGATACAATTAGAGTGAGATGAAAAAAATCTGGAAAATGGATCTTTAAAGTTTATATTTTTAATTAATTTAGTTGCCATTTTGCTATAACAGCAGTTGTTTTTCATGTATTAGATTAACCCATAAAGACCAAAACCATCAACTAATGCTTAATACCTGTTGATCCACTAATTCTATTAATATATGTAATATTTGGTGTAAAATGCAATGTTTCATCTTTTCATGGTCATTAGATACTACCCATTTGGATGTTCAGAGGCCCCATAGTTACCATGGAAACACTGTCATCTTCTACAACATTGATTCACCAGTAAAACCCATTGAGTTTGATGAATGAAGGGATGGAAACACCTGGTTCATGTTCAGTGAATGATATATTGGACTGAAAAAGTCACTTTTTCTTTAGGTTTCTCCTTTTTTGGTTAAGTAATCCTCAAACGTAACCTGAGAATTAAACTACATGGTCAGTAACTTAACCCTTTGATGCACGAATTATAAGAACCTTAGTCAAGATATTTTTTCCAGAGTGTTTTTATTCCTCTTTAGGCATGAAAAAAAAAAACATAAAAAAAAAAAAGAACCTATTTTTTATATAGTTACAAAAATGTCTACTCAGCTGGGCACCATATTATTATTATTATTATTATTATTATTATTATTATTATTATTATTATTTAATGTATTATGTGTTTAATTTTTGAAGCAAAGAAACATGCATTTAAAACGTAATAACAGAAAATGATATGGAAACTATGAAATAAAAATATATTTAATGCAGCTAATCTGATGTTTTCTCACGTTTTATCATACTGTAACATTAGTTAAAACTAACTTTTTGGAGATAATATGCAAAAAAAAAAAACTTTTTTTAAAGAAAACTAGCAATTGATTTACACTCAAACATGTTACGGCAGATCAGGTTTATCAAGAACAGCAAATTTACAGTAATTGTGTTTATTGCAGTTTATGGGATGGTGCAAAAGCGTCCACTGTGTCGGCTGATATTGAAGTAAAACAATAAAACCCATGAATATACAAAAGAACAGCTGTAGTATAGCTGTCCACTGTAGTGACAGTTATGCATGAAAGGGTTCAATATAGGAAAATACCTCATTTTCACAGAAAAAAATGCAAATAGAGATGATTATATTTTGATAAATGGTGATAAATCACTTAAAAATGTTAAATAGAGAGAGAAATTAATTTGGGAACTGACATAAAAATAGGTCTGGGTCTTTATGGGTTAAATGTGTGTTATGTATGGGTAGTGGTAGTGTGGAAAAGGTACCAAAGTTATGCAGTTCATACACAGAAAATGCCTGGGATTCTACTTCTAGGTTCCGTTCAGGCCTGTGTTAACGTGTTTTTGTTTTTTTTGTTTTTTGTGATCCCATCACAAGTGGACAGCTCTAAGAACATCTGTTCACACCTGGAATTAAAAACTGTTTCCACGATGTGATCAGAACAATTTTTACGCTCTACATACAAATAAAAACATCCATCTAATAGCCTAAAACAAATCACAAGCTTTCATTTTGGATGCAGTGCAAGCTGTCAAGTTTAACAGATGGGTTTTGTAACATTTCACTATGAATGCATCACAAATGAACAGACCGTATAAACAGTGAATGACGAATGAAAGGATGTTTTGTTTTTGCTTCAAAAGGTAGAAAAAGAATTAAACACTGTGTTGTTACTGGCAACGTTTAAGGTCAATCAGTCAATATGCATTAAATTTCAATACGAGCACTTTGACTTTTCCATTTTTAGTGGCATAAGCTTTAACCCATAAAGACCCAAACAACCACTAGTGACCAAAACCATCTACTGATCTGAACTGTTTAATACCTGTTGATCCACTAATCCTATTAATCCATGTAAATATTTGGTGTAAAATGCAGTGTTTCATCTTTTCATGCTCATCAAATATGACCCATTTGGATGTTCAGAGGCTCTGTAGTTACCATGGAAACACCGTCATCTTCTACAACATTGAGCCCATTTACATACACCCCAATACTCTGATCGTTATCTGATTTCTGAAGTTATCAGATTATTCAAGTGATCACGTGAACAGGATAATCTGATTGGTTTTATCCAGTAATGGCAGTTATCTGATTATGAGAAATCAGATTAAGACATCTGGATTTCTCCTCAATACTCCAATATTTCCCTGCATGTATACAAGTTAATCTGATTTATTTCGTTCCTTTACGTCGGCACATGTGAAAATATAATTATTGGACCGGAATTGGATTGACTAGAAGACAATAACAGGAAGTTTAACATATGTACTCAATAATCTGATAATGGACCAAAGCATCTAAACCAGCATTTTTTGATCATCGCATTTCTTAAGTGCATGTAAATGCATTAGATATGATTATTACAATTATCCAATTACTCCCAGATATCGGACATTTATGGTCATGTAAACAGGCTCATTGATTCACTAGTAAAACCCATGGAGTTGGATCAATGACAGTAAATGGAGAAGCTTGTTTATGTTTGGTTAATGATATATTTTGTTGAAAAAGTCTTCTTTTCTTCAGTTTTCTGTTTCTGATATAATAAAACACAACTTTAATCTGAGCTTGTATGAACATCTACATGATCAGTAAATTAAATAAAGGAAAATACATGATTTATACTGAAAAAACACAAAATACAGGATACTATTATGAAAAATGGTGATATATCAATTAAAAATGATTAAATAGATTTAAAAAAAAAAAAAAAAAAAAAGATTTGGAAACTGCCACTAAAGAAACAATAGGTCTTTATGGGTTCATGATGAAAGATGTGAGTTTCAACCAGATACTACAAACTGTAAATTGTAATTCCTCCCTTGGAGAACAAATGTGGCAGTGGATTGCATCTTCTATGTTCATAACACAGCTCCATGGGCTTTCTGAGAAATTCAGATGTATTAAAACACATGCGTAGCTGCCCTTTTGCCTGTTCAGAGGACATGATTTGAGTAAGAGGTCCATCAGTGTAGTCCAGCATGTGTTCATACTCCTTACAGAATGTCTCCATATGTGGCCCAGACCACCTCGGATTGTGGTCTGAGGGATTGGACATCAGAACTGTCCGTTTGGATCCTCAAAAATTGCACATTAATGCCAGATCTGTGCGGGAGGATGATATGAATCTGCTGCGTTCAATAAATGTTCCAGCCACCTAGACACTTGTTCGGTGTCCAATCTTCTGTTTCACGCTGAACTAAAACAAAACTTTAACTGTGTTCAGCCAAACTCAGAATTTACAAGACCATCTGGAGTTTAAATAGTAAATATATTGTAAATAAATAAATCTCCTGTCAGATTTTTAACTCAAGTTCTCACAGTGTAGATCCAAGATCATCTGATTAGGAAAGTCCCGAGGCTTCCTCTGATTTTGCCAGCTCAGCAAGAAAAAACAAGAGGATTCTCAGATAAGCATGACATCAAATTGGATGTGAAACAATGGTACAGGTTTTTCATACATGAATAATGAAGTCAAATCATCACTTGTGTGCAAAGCCGATGTTTGCCTCAGTCTTGAACTTCAATGACGTGTTTAATACTGTAGTTTCGTGCCGACTACCAGAGGTTTTCTTTAGGACAATAAGTCTTTGTTTTGTCCAGAAGGAAACTGGCCTTGTTTTGACTAATGGAGGGGGAGGGAATAGAAACCAGAGAGGAAAACAAATGCTGATGATTGTATGAGGGGAGCATTTGTGGATGATACAGGTTTGTTAGAAGTGGGTACACACAGGAAACTGATGAAGTTACTGAAAGGAAAATTAAGTGAAACAGTTTGAGTTGAGTTAAAAATTGTCTTAAATTTGGACTCCAGTAGATTAGACAGACAGATCTGTCAACCAAATATAGCGTAAGATTCAGTTGAAAGTTGCTGCTGTATAATTTAGATCAGATTGTCTTTGTGTACAACTTATTACATACATATTTATATGTGTAAGTACTCAGATATTATAAGTGCATAAGGCCATTGGACCTTGAGAACGTATTGGTTGAGGTCACCTATTTTCAGTAAACTTCTGCTCCATGCCAAGATGCACCAACAGTAGGGCTGGGCGATAAAATGATAACGATATATATTGTGAAATAACTTCTCCTCGATAGAAATATGAGATATGCTCGATACAGTTTCGACAGAATTCATTCGTCCATGTTTTGACAGATGTGAGAACAGCCAATCATAAATAAGTAGCGCTGCACCGAACCAATCACATTAGAGCCACGTCAGGTTAGGCTAACTGACACAGCACAGGTGTAAGGGGAGGGGGAGAATGAATAAAGCAGGGGGCCAGTGGGCTCTCTCTCTCTCTCTCTCTCTCTCTCTCTCTCTCTCTCTCTCTCTCTCCTCTCTCTCCTCTCTCTCTCTCTCTCTCTCTCTCTCTCTCTCTCTCTCTCTCTCTCTCTCTCTCTCTCTCTCTCTCTCTCTCTCTCTCTCTCTAACCAGCCAATAAAAGAATAACTTATTATGTTACTGGTCAAAAGTTATTACGTAATCAGTTAAGAACTTTTATTACATTATTGGCCAGTTATTACGTTATTGGCCTATTACATTTTAAAAATGGCAAATTAACATAATAACTTATTACATTAATGGCACGTTAGAGAGAGAGAGAGAGAGAGAGAGAGAGCCCTCTGTCTGTCTGTCTCTCTCTCTCATAATGGAAAATTTAAGCTTGACAAAAATAGTGGTTTGATTTATATCGTAATACATATCGACATCATGATATGATTTTTTTTCTCCATATCGCCCAACCTTAAGTCAGCATCAGTTCTCCCTCTCTCCCTCTCTCTCTCTCTCATCAACAAACTTATGAGTAATGGAAAAATTAAGCTACACAAAAAATAGTGATTTGATGTATATCATGATAAATATCGATATCGTCTGATATGAAAAAAGTCATCGGGATATGATTTTTTTTTTCATATTGCCCAGCCCTAATCCCCGGTTTACATTTGGTGCAGATATCTTAAAGCATTCTTCAGATAATGTGATTATGACACTGAACGGACAGACAGACAACAAAACAATTACAATACAATACAATTTAATACAATTTAATACAATTTACCCCACACATCAAAAACACAGTACAACACATAAAAACAAATCCAACACATAAAATAACTAAAAACACTGAAAACACAGCATAGTCTATTTTGTGTTGTTAACCAGACCAGGCTCTCTTCTATAGTCTTCATACCACCAGTAAACCTGGAGAATGATTTTATCTCCTCCGTAAATCTAAATCGGAATTCATCAGAGCCAACACGGTGGACTCAGGTGAAATCAGGATGACTAGAACCTGGCTCCAAGAGACTGAATTCCACTGACACGTTGTCATCTTCATTTACAACCATGCGCGGAGAAAAGATCTGACACTGAAGAACCTGAGTATGTTCTACCCACTCTGATATAGTGGAGTGTAAAACCACAAATATGTAACCTATTCAGCCCAAATAATAGGCTTGCAAATCTAAAGGTCATAATAGTTTCTAAAATATTTCATTGTATTCAGTAAACCCTCAGGCTGAGTGTGTTTTTCTTCTGCAAAAGAGCAGAAATGTGCCAAGAGGAGAAAACAGTGAAAACCCTGTGGATTCTATAAATTATTCATTGTAATATTTTTGCTTTAGACTGTACAATGCCTTTGGATCATAGTGTGTTTTAAAACTAAATACTGTTTCTCTGGGGGTGCTCAATTACTAGATTCTACATCTTAGTTCGATTTGTCTTTTTCTGATTTTTGCATAATCAGTTTAACTCCTGAAATACAAGAACACAACAAACTACTCAATATTACTGTGTGTTAGCTGCAGTTCACTTACAATATTAGTGCCAGAGTGTGAGAAATGGAACGATGATAGTAAGACTGAATTCTCATATTGTTTCACTTTATTCAAATGCTTTCTGGAACATATTGGAACAGTTGCATTAGGAATATTTTTTCCTTTATTTTACCTGTCTGGCAGGCAGGTGCATAAGGAATGGAACTCATTTAAAATACATAGGCTGAATTAATGCACACTGTACTGGATTAACTAACTTTAATCCATAAAGACCCTATGCTACTTCTGTGTCAGTTCCCAAATGAATTTTTCTCTATTTTTAGTCTTACTTAAGTGATTTATTACCATTTGTTATAATAATATCATTGTATATGTATTTTTTTTTATTTTTCACTGTAAATCATGTATTTTCTATATTTAATTTCCTATATTTAATTTAGATGTTCTTGAAAACTCAAAGTAAATCCAAAGATTTTTATATCACAACACAGAAAACTTAAGTAATAGTAACTTTTTCAGTAAAATATATCAGTAACTGAACATAAACCAAGTGCCTCCATCCACTGTTATTTATTAAACTCCATGGGTTTTACTGGTGAATCAATGTTGTAGAAGATGACGGTGTTTCCACGGTAACTATGGAGCCTCTGAATGTCCAAATGGGTCATTTCTGATGACCATGAAAAGATGACAAACTGCTTTTTACACCAAATATGTACAGGTATTAACCCATAAAGACACAGTGCTACTTTTGTGGTAGTTCCCAACTGATTTTTTTTCTCTATTTTTAACATTTCTTGAGTGATTTGTCACCATTTATTTCAAATAATCCTCTGTATTTTACATATTTCTAGTGAAAATCAGATATTTGCCCATCTTTAATTTACTGATCATATAGATGTTCATAAAAGCTCAGATTAAAGTTCAGGGTTATTATACCAAAAAACAGAGAAAACTGAAGAAAAGGTGACTTTTTCAGTAAAATATATCATTAACTGAACATAAAATAACTGTGTCCATCCACTGTCTTTGATCCAACTCCATGGGTTTTACTGGTGAATCAATGCTGTAGAAGATGACGGTGTATCCACGGTAACTATGGAGCCTCTGAACGTCCAAATGGGTCATATCTGATGACCATGAAAAGATGACAAACTGTATTTTACACCAAATATGTACATGTATTGACAGGATTTGTGAATCAACAGGTATTAACCCATAAAGACCCAGTGCTACTTTTGTGGAAGTTCCCAAATGATTTTTTTTTCTCATATTTCTTGAGTGATTTGTCACCATTTATTGTGAAATAATCCTCTCTATGTTGCATTTTTCCAGTAAAAAATCTGGTATTTTCTTATATTCAATTTACTACACTACAGAGCCTCTGAACATCCAAATGGGCCATATCTGATGACCATGAAAAGATGAAAAAATTGCATTTTACATCAAATATGTACATGTATTGACAGAATTAGTGGATCAACAGGTATTAAACAGTTTAGATCAGTAGATGGATTTGGTTGTTTGGGTCTTAATGGGTTAATTAGGAATACAGTGTTTCAGTCAAGCCTTATGAGACCAAAACACTGTATTCCTAATTAAAGTCAGTAAATTCAGTGTTTGACATGTCTAAGAGAAAAATAAAAATCAGGTCAAGGTGAATAGAAACTCCTACTTCTAAAAAGGATCTACCTTCACACCATCTAACTGTCTGACCCTTTTTATATCTGAAACTGGCTTGCATTTGTGGGAATCCATTAGAAGCAGTGGTTTATTTTCATGGCTGGCTGAAATGAATGCATAATTAGAGTCGGCCTAAAACTTGGCTTGAAGAGGATTCAATCTCTGGAAACTGTTTTTTTGGCCCCGATGCTGGATGATATGAATGTGGGCCCTGTCGACAGGCCTGGCTCAAACGTTCAGTTGACCTAAGGCGGTCTGATAGGATGCCTGACTGATACTGATATGCTGTGAAATCAGGTCCTGGCTGGTAATGGTCTGACTCCATGTGCTGCAATATTACATCCACCGTCCATAAGTCCTGCTCTGCACGCTTTAGGAAATATGGCCAAAATTCACCAGACGTCCACATCGTTGTGTTTAACTGTTTCCTGAACTGATTTGAAAGTATAATTTAGTGCTGTTACTCTTAACCCTTGCAGACCTGGAACTATTTTTGTGGGGTCTTCCAAATGAATACATCTACACATAATTGATTTTTCGTCATTTATCATTATATATGCTCTGCACTTTGTATTTTTAGTGACAATCAGGTATTTTTTTTATATTTAATGTGCGGATCATGAAGATATTCATAAAAGCTCAAAGCAAATCCAGAGGTTATTATATCAAAACAGAAAAAAAATGAAGAAAAAGTGACTTTCTAGCGAACCATCTCACTAATTGGAGTCGTTTATCAAACTACATGGGTTTTATTAGTGAATCAATATTGCAGAGGATGATGGTGTCTCCATATTCACAGTTGAACCTCTAAACATCCAAATGGGTCGAACTTGCTGACCATGAAAAGATGAGTAACTGCATTTTACTTGAATTATTTACATGTATTGATAGGATTAGTGATTTAAAACATTAACTATTTTAGACCAGTAGATGTTTGGGTCTGGGGATGTTTAGGTCTTTAAGGGCTATAATAACTGGTATAAACTGCATAAATAAGCCCTGCCGGTTATTGGTCATTGGTAGAAAAAGCTGTTTCTGTAGTTTTAAGGAAGAGGGACCCCTGGATGGAGAGATGTACACTGAAAAAGACAGAGGAAAAGGACTTTGTTGGGCAATTTAGATCATCATCACTACATTCCAGTCCAGGGATGGGCAATCATTCCTAACCTCCAGAGTCACTCTTGTCTGCAAAGTTAATCCTTTAAACCCTGAGCCTACAAATGGTCTGTCTGGACTTTTTTTTCTTATTTGTCTATAAAAATGTTAGAAAATATGCTGTGAGCGAAACCCTTTTTGCCCATTTTTCTTGCGTACTTAGAACTTTCAAAATCTTGGCAGTCATTTTAAATTCACTGCATGTTATAATACTGCTAAAATGGCCTCTTCTCCAGCTTCTCGTACAGGCATGGGTGAAATTATCATTATGACTTAATAAAGCCTATAAACCCCAACATGTCAGGTTCAGAAACTGTTACATTTTTTCCAATTGCACCAACAGTGAAAGGAGTTACAGCCATCCAAACTGCATATGCACAGGTTGTGTTAGCGATGGACAGTCAGCTTTTAAAGAGTTAAGAAAAAAAGGTCAGTCTGGAGTATTATATTAGAGCAATCTGAACGTGGGTATTCGTGATTAAATTAGCCTGAATTTGTAGTAATAGTAGTAGTAGTAGTAGTAGTAGTGACTCTCTGATGGGCTATGTGTGTGTCTTTTCTCCAGTATTTCTGGTATAATGCAATATTTTGGTGCAGTTATGAAAATATAGTTGTACAAAAAAGAAAAAAAAAAGTCATTTGTTTATTATGGCAGGATTTACTCATTTCATGTGGTCTTTTTTTAATCACTGTGTGTGGTGTCTTATTCTTTTATGCATATTTATGGTATTTGACTAGACTGTTTCTATCTTATAATTTAATCATGCTTTTAGATGTAAAGTACTTTGGACTTCTTCATGTTGTAAAGAGCTATATAAATAAATTTTGACTGATTGATTGATTGATTGATTTTGTGATATACAAAATACTACATTGAAAAGTTAACGTACTTTATTATTATTATTATTAGTAGTAGTAGTAGTAGTAGTAGTAGTATAACCTTTATTTAACCAGGAAAAAAAAGCTCATTGAAATTAAAAATCTCTTTTTCAAGTGTCCTGGTCAAGACAGCAGCAGAAGTTACACAAAATGGAAATCACATCCATACATCTACACTAAAATATACATAAACACAATGACAGTCAGTACTAAAAACAAACTTAAAAACTGATAAGAACATACATAGAAAATGTCACCATTATTTTAAAAGGTACTAAAAGTATGACAACAATTCCTTGAAAGTATCTCAAAGCCGACCCACTACTTAGTCTGTTTAATATATTACCCTATACTTACATTGAAGCTGATAAAATGTTTAAAACTGTTTTTTTATCCTGTGTATTTGTTTTTGCCATTACAATCAGGGAATTCAAGAATTAGGCGTAAAATAGTGATGGCAAAATGAAAAAAAAAATATTGGTTATTTACTTATTTTTTTATGTGAAAGCCACAGAGAGTGGCTAGAAAGCTACTAAAGGGCCTCACAGGGGTGCCGCTACCAATTCTGGGCCCCATGAAAGGTAAACGTTGTGGACAGTTTCATAAAATTCAGTATCTTGTTGATCTGTCGGAATGAAAGGGAAGGGGGGTGTAGTCCATACATAAAGTTACTTAGTGTGAAAAAGAAACAGAAAATTTACATGCTTTCAACGTCTGACTCCCAACTTCTATGCCTCTGTTATACAGCGAATCTTAAACGAAATTTTCACCACTTCTAACCTGTATCCACTGGACCCCCTCCACTGCTCTATGGGGCCCCATGAATTTGTCATGTTTACCCCGCCCTTATCGGCACCCCAGGGGCCATATGTGATCCAGGAGCCACAGGTTGGCCACCTAACCAATGAGCCCCAACCAATTAGAGAAGTATCTGCAGTACCAGACATAGAACTGAACATTCCAGAAGATCCTTCATCCTTATTGTCTCAGACTGTACCTTCGTCAATAACAGACTGTGGGCTGAATATTCTGTAAATAATCCAACAATAACTTCATTTCTTACACGTCTTCTCTTCCTTTCCTCTCAGGATGATCTGAATCTCAATAACCTCTCCCTGTTCTTTAAGCTGGAACTAAAAACATCCGTAACTTTTGACGGAGAACACTTGATTGAGACTAAACAGGAGCTTTCCATGCGTCAGTAGCTTGAAAGACACAACACAAAACAGGTCAAATCACTCAAAGACACAAAGCATCAAATAGATCTTTGTTCATGTTCCAACTTTAAAACAACCAGAACAGACCACATCTCTACAGTTTATTTGAATAAAACTCTGAACACGTTGACTTTCCCACACTGTCAAATCCTGACATTCACAATTCGATGTCATAGTTTATGTTTAAGGCTGTGATATTCAGGTCAAACACTCCATGAAGGTTCATTTCACAGAACTGTTCTGACAGATGTTCCACTTCACCACCAGAAACAGACTCTTTATCCACCTGCTGAACTTCCTTTAATCCTGTAAACATCAACTAAAAGTCAGTCTGCCCTTACTTTAGTTCATATTACAGGAGGAACAAAACAAAAAACAACCCACAGCAATAAAATGCTACCATTCTACCTTTCTGCAGACAATGGATAATAATGAAGCTGCAACAATTTACTGATAACTTGTCAAATACTGAATTTAATGACAATTATTTTCATAGTTAATAATCATATTGAGCAATTTCTCAAAAGACAAAATCTAGTTTCTCAGTTTCCAGTTTCTTAAATGTGAATATTTTTGTTTTTTTATACGTCTCTATAATCAGAAACTGTATATCTTTGGGTTGTGATCAAACAAGACATTTCAGGATACCATTTGGAAGTTTTGGAAAAAAAACTTTTTTTTACCATTTTTAGATGAAATGATTGGAACTGACACATTAATCAGAAGTAAAAATACTGTGTAATCTCCATATAATTTGTAACTGAAGGAGCCAACATCAAGTTTTTTCACTCGTGTAAGTTTTTAGGTTTAGACGATAAAAGTGCTTTATTAACCCTTTATTGGGCAAGTGACTATTTTTGGTAATTTCCCCACACATTACAAGACAGTGACAGCAACAGTTACAGTGAGTCAACAATCTCAGGTCCTATGTGGTCTCCAGGGTCTGTAAGGTCCACCTCTGCATGAACAGTGAGTGGACCTGCTTTGTTAGGTACCATGAAGTAATGGTACCAAGGAATGATGTTCAAAGGGAGAATGTGGATGTAGACAGGGGTCTGGATCAGCACTTATGTTGGTCTAATGTTCTAAAATATATGTTCCTTTCATACTACATGTGTTTTTCTTGTATGTTTTATATCCTTCTGAGACCCACGAAAGTGAAAGTTTCAGCTTTTTTACATCAAATAGTTGTACTAATTGGAAACTGCATAATGCAACAGTTTTTTTCAGATACATTTTTTAAATTATTGATACCAGCAGCATTGTACCCGTGGTGCCATTGTACGATAGCGCCCACCTGTGGTGCAACAGCGGCATTGCATCCGTACGCCCTCCCGTGCTGCAACATCGGGACATCGATCGGACACACACGCGTTGGACAAACACGTGCCGGACACAGAAACGTTCATTATAGTAGGATTTATTTATCTATTTTTAATGGAATGTCTTTTGCAATGGACAGCATTTTTTAACTAAAACTGTGAAAGTTTTGTCCCCTACAGAGGACAGAAATGCATCCCTGTGTCTCAGGAGGATATATACTTCTTGGATTTTTCTTTTTTCTTTTTTTTTTTTTTTTTGCCCTTTTGGGTAAGGAACCAAATATGGCAACTTCATTAACCATGATTTTCTACATAACAATAAAAATTTAGAAAATTTTCACAAAAGTAATAAAGTGTTGTTCTGTCTTCCAATAACACACTATGGTTGACAGTTTGAATTTCAGAGTGTTCTCTGAGCGCTCTATAAAGGGTAAAGGGTTAGGTAAATATTGAATTATTGTCATTTCATATCAGTGTTTAAATGAGACATTGAAGTTGTACATTAACTACATGGATAAAAATACTGGGCCACACCTGTTCACTGTATTCAGGTTTTTCATTCTTTTTGCTACAGATGTAGAAACTCAAGCACTGATCCATACAGCCTGCCTTTACAAATATTTCTAAAGGAACGGTTCATTCTAAAGATGTCACTGGTCTATAAAAGGATGCTAATTTTATCAAATGTCTTCTGTGAGAAGCATATGTAGAAACCATAACAACCACTACATTAAGATACAGAGCAGAGTCACTGAGTACTGCATTAACCCATAAAGACCCAGTGCTACTTTTGAGGCAGTTCCCACATGATTTTTTTTTCTATTTTTTGACTTTTCTTAAGTGATTTATCACCATTTATTCAAATATTATGCTCAGTATTTTGCATTCTTAAGTGAAAATCAGATATTTTTTCTACATTTAATTTACTGATTATGACTGATGTCCATAAAAGCTCAGATTAAAGTTGACAGTTATTATATCAAAACTGGGGAAAATTGAGGAAAAAGCGACTTTTTCAGCAACAGAACATAAAAAAGCATCTACATCCACTGTCATTGATCCAACTCTATGGGTTTTACTGATGAATCGATGTTACCGAAGATGACGGTGTTTCCACAGCAACTATGGAGCCTCTGAAATCCAAATGGGTCATATCTGATGACCATGAAAAGATAAATAACTGTATTTTACTCCAATTATTTACATGTATTGATAAGATTAGTGGCTCTAAGGTTGTTTAACAGTTTAGATTAGTAAATGATTTTGGTCACTGGTGTATATTTGAGTCTTTATGGATTAACTGAACATAAGCCCAGTGTGTCCATCCACTGTTATTCATCCAACTCCATGGGTTTTACTGGTGAATCACTGTTGTAGAAGATGACAGTGTTTCCATGTTAACTACAAAGCCTCTGAACGTCCAAATGGGCCATATCTGATGACCATGAAAAGATGACAAACTGTATTTTACACCGATCATTTACATGTACCGATAGGACCAGTGGATGAACAGTTATTTAACTTTTTTTATATCAGTAAATGCTCTTAGTCACCAGTAGATGTTTGGGTCTTCATGGGTTAAAGTCATCAACACTCTGTTGTCTCAACACTTGCAGGGTTCCACACGTCCTCTGGCATTAACATCAGCACAAACACAGCGCTAGGAGCTCCATGTCGTGGGTGTCCATGGCAGAGCAGCTGCATTCAGACCTTACATCATCAAGTACAATGACAAGAGTTGGACGGACGGTGGAGAACATGGTGCCATTGGACGTCTGTGGAGAGATGAGTCATGCTCCTCTGTGTGGGTTTTGATGGATGGATCTGGATTTGGTGAATGCCAGTTAATGTCAGATATCCGACTGCAATGTGTCAAGTGTAAAGTTTGGTAAAAAAAAAAAAAAAAAAAAAAAAAAAAGGGATAATGTTATGGTGTAATGTTTTCTGGGCTTGGCCTTGGCACCTCAGTTCCAGTTGAGGGGAATATTAATGCATCATCTTACCCTTTTCTGAACGCCCTTTCCTGTTTCAGCATGACTGCGCCACAGTGCACAAAGAAACAGCCATAAAGTCATGGTTGGATGAGTTTGGTGTGGAAGAACTTGACTGACCTCAACCCCATCAGACACTTTAGGATGAACTACAACTGAGACTGCCTCATCCAACATTAATGTGTGACACAAGTTTAACCCCTAAAGACCCAAACAGCCACTGGTGACCAAAACTAACTACAGATCTATAACGTTTAATACTGTTCATCCACTAATCCTATCAATACAGGTAAATAACTGGTGTAAAATGCAGTTCATCATCTTTTCATGGTCATCAGATATGACCCATTTGGACGTTCAGAGGCTCTGTAGTTACCATGGAAACACTGTCATCTTCTACATCATTGTTTCACCGGTAAGACCCATGGAGTTGGATCAATGACAGTGGTTCGACACACTGGGTTTATGTTCAGTTATTGATAGATTTTACTGAAAAAGTCACTTTTCTCTTCATTTGATTTAAAATCCTTTGAATTTACACTGAGTTTTAATGAACATCTACATGATCAGTGAATTAAATATATGAAAATATCTGATTTACACTGAAAAAACTCAAACTAAAGAGGATAATATTACAATAAACTGTGATAAATCACTGAAGAAAGGTTAAATATAGAGAAAATGTAATTTGTGAACTGCCACAAAAGTACCACTGGGTCTTTATGGGTTCAAGTTAATTAGTGTTTACCCAAACATTATTATTATTATTATTATTATTAAATGAAAGCATTGACTGCATACAGAATACAAATTTAGAACACTTTTTCAACCTCTAATGTCCAATGAAGTGTGTAATGTTGACCGGCAGGTTGTCGATGAGCTATGTGAAGGGACTAAGATTTGAATTACACATGCTCTATTGGATGAATGGGCAGAAATTCCCACAGATACACTCGAAAATCTTGTAGAATGCCTTTCCAGAACAGTGGAACCTCTTATAACTACAAAGAGGGAACCAACCCCATGTCAAAGCCTATGGGTTACAATGACCCAAAAACCTCCTGTAGGTTTAACATGTAGGTCACCCAAGTGTTTTGTACATTTAGTGCATTTATAATAATAAAAATACAAATACAAATACAAATAATAATAATAAAATAATAATAATAATAACATTTTATTTGTAAATGCCTTTCACAAAACACACGGACACTGTATAACAAAACGATAAAAAAGACAAAAAATACAACGGAAAAATAAGTGCAAGAAATGTAGTACGGGGCAAGATATCTAGTTTGCAAATACGTATAACTGTACTATTTCATTCTGGTACCTATTGAGGGCATGCAAGTTTTTATAAGAAAATCAAACACAAGGTAAAATTGAAAATATGAAGCATTTTCCACATCATATAAAGTATATAGTGTATTTATAGTCACATGACGCTATTCCATGCTGAAGTTTGCTTCCATTTTAACTATTTCACTTGTAATTTAGGTTAAGAAAACACAGATCTGTTTATGTCACTTTTTAAATATATAAATGGTGACCCATGTTAAAATTTGACAGGAGCAGAAAGATTAAATTAAATCATGAACCTTTGAATGACACACAGTTCAACAAGTCTCGAGTTGCCTAATTTGAATATTGGACTGAAACACTGAAACAACACTAAGTCATGAAACCAACAGTTAGAGCAACGCCGTCTCCTGAGTAAATTTCAACACATACTTTGATTTTATCAACACGTCAATTTTCTTCACATTGCATACTTTCTCCTTCTGAGGCCAAAGGGATTATTGTAGAATTAAGCTGCGCTAAGTGAGCTGGGCCCAAAGCCGTCGTCAAAATCACCAAGAAAACACAGAAACACCAGATATACGGAACAAAACCAAACACTGGGCAAAATAAGCCAGTTGTCTGAGCATGCAGAAACATCTCTGACAGGTGCCAACCACATTTCCAGGCCAAGAGAAAACAAGTCCTGAGCATTTTATATACAATCATCACAAGATAGTATATCAAATAGTAATCCTGGGTGTTTATGTTCCAGCAAGAGAACGTGGAGAATTTATTCTATCAAGTGAAACATTTAGGTGAACTGAATCAGTATTTGTTTAAGTTTCTCCTGGGTAATTATGATTAAGGTATTGCTCCACGCTCCACTTTGGATTCAGTAGGAACTGGATCACGTTGCAGGTCTGGGCACAAACATGTTGGGAGTGTTGATTTAATGCAGTTTGACTTTCGCATGTTAGGTTTAGAAATACCTAAAACCACCTTCCAGTTTATTACATTGTTGGTCAGATTTATATTCCAAAGACAGAGTGGCAGCTTGGTTTTTACATCAGCACATTTTATAATCAGTAAATAGTTTGGCTGAAAAGCTGCTTAACAGTTTCACAGCATTTTAACCCAATTCCACTTCCCACCAGTGTTTTATTCATTATTTCAGTTTTTCATTTCTAATCTGTCAAATCACATTGTTCCAAATTATTTCATATCACTTTCCTGTTTTAATATTGCTGCATATTCTTGTGGTGGGAAACACAAGTGAAGGGTAGTTTTATCAGATGGAACTACACTATTTTTCATTTCATGTTTGCAGGAGAGTAGAAAATGTTTGCGCTTCCTATCACATGCAGTAACACCAAACATACATGAATCTGTGAATTGTAGCATGTGGTGCCATTATGTCTGTGGAAATCCCATTCATTTATAGGGCTAAAAGTAAAAAAAAAAAAAAAAAAAAAAAAAACTGTACCATTTGTACAGTGTGTAATAGTGTAGATGAGTGAGTGAATGAATGTTTTATCCTCCTGAGACCCAGGAAAGTCCAAGTTTTTTGTTTTTGTTTTTTTTTTTTTCTGTTAAATAATTGCCTTTATTGGCAACATCATGATGCAACAGTTTTTTCAGATGCATTTTAAATTCTTATGGAATGTCCTTAGCAGTGGACAGCATTTATTTCTGATTGATTTATCATAACGCTGTGAAATTCTTGTCCCCTATAGACGACCAACAATGCATTGCTGGGGTCTCAGGAGGTTATACTGTATAAATGCAATGCAGTAATTATGGACATTTTAATTGTGTTTTATGAGACGCAGTGTTTTTTGGTTTTTTTTTTTTTACTATATATTGTAATGAACTGTAGTGCTGTAGAAAGCCCAACTAGGGACAGGAGTTGAAAATTAGCACCAGCTATAAATTGTATATGTATCACATCAACTGCAGCCTGTAACTACATACAAACAAAAAGTTAAGGATATTTTTAATTTTCGGGCTATTTTTTCAGTTGGGATTCTTGCACTGCATTTTTTACTTTTTTGTGAGTGAAAAATGAAAGTATCCTTAGCTTTTTGTTTGTAGTGTATGTTTGACCTGCATTGTCCCTGTTAAATGAATTAAATAAATAAATAACTACATACATACATACATACCATACATACATACATACATACATCATAAAATTATATTGTATATAATGTAATTTGCACTACATTTCTCCATTGGTAGTTTTTCTAATTAATTTTATATCCAAACACAAAACTAAAAGTGCTGAGGTTTGTATAACTCTCATTTTATTTCAATGATTTTGTTGGTGATTTCACTTCATAAATGTAAACCAAACGTTTTTACCTGAAATAACTGAGAAACTAAATGATCCTACAATAAGAAATGATAAATAAGCTGAGAATAAAAGACACAGTTTGTATTGACCACAAGAGTGTGTTTTGTTTTACATAATATGCAAATTTAGTGTAACTTTAGTAAAATAATTATCTTTACACAGATGTCAGGGAATTGAGTCACATGGACTTAAATCAGACTTCTAAGATAGATTTTTTTTTTAAATGGAGAACTAACTACTTGACTCACTTTGTTAGAAGACTTAAATGAACTTAAACTTGTTATTAACCCGATTCTACTGGACTTTGACTTGTCTGATTTTGACCAGTCATCTGGACCGGTAAGTCAGATTTGATTTTTTTTAATAATTATTATTAATTTCTGATTTAATGTGTGTTCAATATTTGTAATGCAATTTATAACTAGAACGCCCTCGGCGGCAGCGCCACAGACCTCCGCCAGGTCGGATCCGTGGCCCCCCCCCGTCGGGCCCCCCCACGCCAAGGCGGTTATGTGGGTTGTTTTTGCCAGGGTTTGTTTGTTTGTTTGTCTGTCTTGTCTGTTTGTCTGTCCGTTAGTGTGCAACATAACTCAAAAAGTTATGGACAGATTTTGATGAAATTTTCTGGTCTGCCGCCCCCCCCCCCCCCCCCCCCCCCCGCCCCCCCCCCCCCCCCCCCCCCCCCCCCCCCCCCCCCCCCCCCCCCCCCCCCCCCCCCCCCCCCCCCCCCCCGATCACCACCAAAATGTAATCATTTCTTCCTTATCCCATTTCCAACAAACCCTGAAAATTTCATCCAAATCTGTCCATAACTTTTTGAGTTATGTTGCACACTAATGGACAGACAAACAGACAGACAGACAACCCTGGCAAAAACATAACCTCCTTGGCGGAGGTAATTAAAATAAGACATTGAATAAAGAATTCAGCAGACTATTAAAACACTATTTACCATTGCTGTTCCTCTGGGCAACTTGTATTCAGTGGTGCGTGTAAAACAGTTATACATTTTATCATACAGTTTTGGAAAAAATTATTAGACCACCCCTTGTTTTTCTTCAATTTGTGTTCATTTTAATGCCTGGTACAACTAAGGTACATTTGTTAATAATAACAATTAATTTCAGAGCTGATATCTATTCATTTTCCATGTTTTCTTGATAATAACCAAAATCACTTCAGTTTTTACATCAATATCTATGGCATTGTACTGACAAAAACAGTGCTTTAGGCATTCCATGTTTCTTTTCTGTCTGTTTTAGTCACATGATACACACAGGAGTTAGCACTTGATTGCATAAGCATTGTTTTTGGTGACTTTTGAAGGTCTAATAATTTTTTTTCGTGGACTGTACAGTATGTATGTAATACATGACTTGAGCTGTCACTTCCTGACCTGAACAGTGACCTGCTTGTTTTGTTTTGGGGTTTTTTGGGGTTTTTTTTTGTTTTTTTGCAGGGACTCAAACTGATTGAGTTTCACAGCAACTCTGAGCTTATTTGAGACTTAAGGCTCAGACTTGGGACTTTCTGCATTCGCACATTTATGGTGGTGAAATACACATCAAGTCAATATTTTTGCTATAATGGTTTCTCTTTTCTGCAATTTTTACCACATGTCCGACCATTTTAAGCAAATCTCAGTTTTCAGTTATAACATTATCCTGTCCTCATCTTCATTTACTTCACAATTAATTACCTAATACTTAAAGTACATTTAACCTCTGTTTGTATAAAATAGGGAGCAGTTAAGGCCGATGTCTGTCACGTCAGCAGCACTTCATGAAGAAATAAATCTATTCATACTTTTTTCCCCTTTCAATTCAGTGTGGGTTTAATGGAGAATTTGCAGATGTGTAAACCTTTGTTTCATAGAACTGGCATTTCTGATAGATTTCACAATGGCTGGCTGTACTAGGGGCAATGGGTATTAAAGTACAAACAACGTACAGCAAAACCGCAACCAAACCATGAGCAGTGAGGAGGCTGAGGGACGGGTACAGATGAACCGAATGGTGGATAATGTGGGCGAGATCTGGCTTTTCCGTCGACTTAAATTCCTATTCACTCTATATGTCACTGCAGCGTTTTGACCCAGGCACAAAAACAAGCATGAGCACTGAGTCTAAAGGGTAAATTATACAGTACTTTCACTCTGTGCTTATAAAACCAGTTAATTTAACTATTAAAGAACTATTTTTGTGGCAACTTCCAAATAATTTTTCTTTACACTTAACATTTCCTAAGTGATTTATCTCAATTTATTGTAATATGATCCTTTGCATTGTGCTTTTTGTCATGAAAATCAGGTATTTTCCTGGATTTAATTTACTGATCATCTAGATGTTCATGAAACCTCAGAGTAAATTCAAATGTTATTAAATCAGAACAGAGAAAACTGAAGAAAAAGTGACTATTCAGTGAAATATTTGGATGCTTCTATGAAACTGGACATAGGGGCTAAAAATTCAAACAAGATGTAGACTAATGTTATTAAGTGAGTTTGGAGGCACTGTGGGTCTATTTTAAAAATAAATATTTACTGAGAGAAAAGACAAACTATTTTTTCATATAAAATACATTTTTACATTATTTTTATACAAAATCTGCATGTAACACGGTAAAAAGGACACGACAATTGCGTGCTACTATTTTTTCAAATATCTTTTATTCTCTCAGAGGTACATTTTGGGAATCAAACTAATTATGCAAGGCAGAGTGTTTCACAAAATGACCGCTGCTGCAAAATCACTCATGAGTTATATGTGTTTAAATGGGCAGGTTCGCATGTAACACAAGTGGACACGATGGGTTACACCAGAAACCTGGAATGAAACTGAGATTCATGAAAACCTGCATGTCTGGAGTAGAAAAACCATTAGGATCATCAATTTTAATACAGTATCTTTATTTATAGCAATATATAAATAATTTCAAGCCATGCTTTCAAAATAAAATGCACTGACACCTAGGTAGCTTTTCCTGTTCCAATTTGGTCCTATTGTCCAGTCTCTTAATTTTTTGCCATGTTCTTGACTTGAAAGAACTTCTCTTTACCGGATGTTTTCCCTGGACTTCACTCAAAGAACCAGTCAATCAGTAGTCCTTTTATTTTTTATTGAAGTAGCAGGTGAATTTCACATCTTTAGCATTTTCTTTGGTGTCTCTAGTGTCTTTAGAATCACCTTAGTCTTTAGGTGAAAAACCAACTGTTCATCCTAAATTGTAAAGGGTTATGCAACATTCACTAACTTTTTATTCTGTCACAGGTATATTTTGGGAATCGAACTAATTATGCACGGCAGAGTGTTTCACAAAAATGACAGCTGTTGCAAAATCACTCGTGATTTATTTGTGTTTAAATAGGCAGGTTCTGCATGTAACATGAGTGGACACGAATGGTTACACATGAAACCTGGAATGAAACTGAGATTCATGAAAAACCTACATGTCTGGATTAGAAAAACCACTGGGATCATCAAATTTAACACAGTGTCTTTATTTATAGTGGTATATGAGACCATTTCAAGCCATGATTTCAAAATAAAATGCACTGACACCTACGTAGCATTTCCTGTCCCAGTTTTGGTCCTATTTTGGCCCCAATATATTATCAATTTTGGGATGGCTCAGAGCAAGAGTGTAATTTATTTTATTTTTTTTTGCATTTATTTGATTATCTGTCATCATTAGGTACATCCTGGGGGGAAATATATCTACATTTCTCTTTTATTATTGGGTCTAAAAAGCTGGAAAAGTGCCAGGTACCAAAATGAACCCAGTTTCATAGAATTAACTGAATATAAATCATAAATCATACCATTACTGTCATTTGTTAAATTACATGAGTTTCATTGGTGAATCAATTCTGCTGAAGATTGCAGCATTTCCACATTTATTACAGAGCCTCTTAACATCCAAGTGGATCATATATAATGTTGCTGAAAAGCTGAGAAACAACATTTTACCCGAGTTACTTCAATGCATTAATGGGATTAGTGGTTCAGAAATTATTAAACATTTTAGATCAGTAGATACATTTGGATACTGAAGACTATTTAGGACTTGAAGGGTTAAAGCGCACAGGAAAACCATACTATATGACTAAAAAATATGCTGCATATTTTCCCTGTGTAAATTCTCATGATTAAATGGCAGACTGTTTTAATTTAAAACCACTCATCTCCCTGGTGTTGAAGCTTTCCAACACAAACTCTAAAACCTCAAATGAAATCACTCAAAAGCATAAAAACACCACAAATCACTGCTAAAGTCTGCAACTCTGCAAAGAAAATTCAACATAAATATACTATTCTAATCAGAGATGCTCATTTCTTTGTTGCCACTTGATATATTGGACCTGCTGTAAAATCTGCAGCAAACATAAATCCATTCAGTGGGCGGAGCTACAACATATTATTGACTGTTACACTTACAAAAGCTGCCAGACTTTAGAAAAGGAAGCAAACCTCAAATATTCATTATTATTTAATCATCTTTCTTTATGGTCCCTCCGCTTTTTGTTTGCCAAGCTGTTCATTTGATGACAGTGGAAATCTATATTGCCGTTAACAGATCGACTTCTGGATCGCAATTTATCTTTCATGTCTTTCTCACGGGCCAACGGAACTGTAACTCCCACAGCAGAACCACTTTGTTTGACAGCGTTTTATGAACAAATTATTGTACAGATTACAGTTGACTTAGAGGGCAAAACGAGGGTTGATTTATAACTTGTGCAATTTTACAGGTGTTATTGCACTAGAGGAGGCCTGAGATTGTTGAAATATTTTGGCAAAAGACGCAAGAAGTAATCACACCTCACTCCCAGTTCAAATATTACCTCTTTTTTTTTTTTTTTTTTTTTACCTTAACCCTTTCATGCATGAATTATGAGAATCGTAATCAAGATTTTTTTTTTTTTCCTGAGTGTTTTTATTCCTCTTTAAGTATGAAAAAAAACAATATGATTAAAAATTATTTTATGAATCTATTTTTCATGGAGTTCCAAAAATGTCCACTCAGCTGGACACCATGCGTTTAATTTTTTAAGCAAACAAACATGTATTTACTGATATTCTGTGTGAAAACTATGAAATAAAAGCATTTTTAATGCTGCTAATCTGATGTTTTCTCATATTTTAACATACTGCAATACTAGTCACAACTCACTTCATGGAGATAATATGAAAAAAATACCCTTTTTGTTAAAAAAAACAAAACTGTTAATTACAGTCTAATAACAATAACAAGCAATTGATTTACACTCAAATATGTTAGTGCAGATTAGGTTAATCGAAAACAGCAAAGTTACAGTAATGGTCTGAATTACAGTGTATGAGATGATGCATAAGTGTCCACTTTGTTGACTGATATGGAACTAAAACAACAAAACCCATGAATATACAAGAGTACAGCTGTAGAATAGATGTCCACTGTAGTGACCACTATGCATGAAAGGGTTAAATTTCAAGTGAATTTCACAATATAAACATTACACTCAGTTCATAATATACCTGATTTCTATATATTCCAGAAACCAGGTGTTTCATAATTTCCTCTTTTTTATTATAACAAAAACACTCTGATCAGAACCACAGTGAATTAAGGGTCCAGTTATGACGCAATAACAAGAATATGAAATAAAGGTTTGAGTCACCATTTTTACGGTTGATTTATAACGGTGAACACTTTAACAGATGGTCTGCGATACTTACACACAACCCCACTTCTGTCTCTTCAAATCGTACATCAAAACACCCAGTTACAGAAACCGAAATAAAACTGAAATGATAAATGTGGACTCAACTATAGCTCACCCTTTACATCTATCATCTGAACAGAGCATTAAATGTAGTTTTATGCAGAATATCTGAGTGACTTTCAGGCGCTCACCTCCTTGGATTCAGTACTGGTGGGTCCCAGCATGAGAGAATACAGGATGTCCTTCCCTCCCAGGAAGAGGCGGTCACGGTATTCATCCAGAAAGACGGCCGAGAGAGACAGCTGGCCGTGATGACCGCTGAAGACAGATGACCTGTTGGTGGACAGTAGATCTGCAGGAGGAAGACAGAAAAGGATGAGTAATGTACAAGCAATGGAAGGAGGAAGGTGAAAACATAATGGACAATATAGTAGAAGTGACTAAAAACATCTGTGGACATGACGTTGTGTTTGAGGAGATGACTAATCAGTTTGGTATCACAGGTGGTTTTGTTCTTACCAGGATAAATCTGCATTGTAATTTACCGTCCAAACCGAACATAGCAGATCAGAAATAAGGTTAAAAGTTATGGTTAAGGGTTAAATTGCTTTATAACCCCCATACATTTAGTATACATTACATTTGCACTGCTTACACCAGGGGTCTCAAACTCATTTTCATTCAGGGGCCACATTCAGCCCGATTTGATCTCCAGTGAGCCAGACCAGTAAAATAATTGCATAATAATCTATAAATAATGACAACTCCAAATTTTTGTCTTTGTTTTAGTGCAAAAAAACGCCCATTAAATTATGAAAATACTTACTTTTATAAACTATCCAAACAAAAAAAAGATTTGAATAACCTGAAAAAACTGAAATTTCTTAAGAAAAATAAGTGCAATTTTAACAAAATTATGCCTGAACTTATCATTTATACATGTGCATTATGGATCGGATCTACAAAGAAAGAATATTGTTAAAATTGTGCTTAATTTTCTTTAGATATTTCAGGTTGTTCATATTTGTTCAGATTATTCACATTTTATTGTTACAGGATAGTTATAAATGCAAATATTTTCATAATTTAATGTATTTTTTGCACTAAAACAAAGACCTAAAATTTGAAGTTGTCATTATTTATAGGCATAATGTAAGATTTTTTTTTTTTTTTTTTTTTCACATCAAGCTGAGAAGAAAATATGGAGTCATTATTTTTTTTAGGTTTTTATGCTGTTATTATTTTTACTTTAGATCATATTGGTCTGTATGTGGAACCTGAACTAAAATGAGTTCCACAGCCTTAACTGTGGAATTTTTGCAGTTTGCAAATTCATCCCACGGGACGGATTGGAACCTTTGGTGGGCTGCATTTGGCCCCTGTGCGGCATGTTTGAGACCCCTGGGTTAAATCACTTTACAACCCCCATACATTTAGTATACATTACATCTGCACTGCCTACACTGACACACACATGTTAGATTGCTCACACTGTTGTTTACATACTACATTGACTACATTGTTATATTTGCACTGTTCATACTACAACACTACACTACACTATTTAGCTGATCACAACCTGTACATGTTAGTGATTAGTCACCAGGTATGAATCCCACGGTTTTCATGCAAACACACTCAAAACCACACTCAGTAATGGTTCACTGACAGAGCGAGTTGATAACCATCTTACTGATACCACTTAGCAGCATTTTGAACGTCTGTTTTGTTGAGACTTGTAAAGAAAGATCCATGAGTTTATTGAACTTGGTTTGTAATTACAGGCCCCAGATGGAAACAGATGCCATCAAGAGCTGGTGCCCAAAACGACATGAATTGATCTGAATGTGTTTTTACTGTTGAATTGATTTTTTTTTTTTAGCTGTTGTAAACTCAACCTCCTGAGAGACTATCCATCTTCTATCTATAAAAAAATAAATTCAATAATGTTTCAAACCTCCCATGGTGCAATGCTTTATATAAAATATGATATTTACACTGGTACTGGGCCCACTTAACATGAATATTTGATATTGTTTGTATTTGATATTGGAAAAACAAATCAGTCGGTTTAGTAAAACATGGTGGTTTCAGGATAAAATAATAAACTTATACTGTTACTGACAGTTTTAAAATGCTTCATATTTCACCACAACCATCCCTCAGCTGTTTGTCCCTATTTTACATGTATTTATTCACAGAAATACCACATACAGTCACGGAAAAAAATTATTAGACCATCAGAAGTCATCTAAAATAACGGTTACGACTTCATTCTCGTTAAATGAGTTTTTTAAAAATACGACTTTATTCTCATTATATAATGACTTTATTTGCAAAATATAGCAACTTTATTCTTGTTAAATGATTTTTTTTTTAACTATGACTTTATTCTCAAAATATAAGGACTTTATTCTCATATTGGCAAGCATTTTTATTTTCTTATGTGGCTTTAACGTGCCATCGTACTAACTGACAGAGCATACCGTCACAAAAAAAATTATTAGACCATCAGAAGTCATCAAAAACAATAGTTATGCAATCAAGTACTAACTCCTGTGTGTATCATGTGACTAAAACAGACAGAAAAGAAAACACGGGATGCCTAAAAGCACTGTTTTTGTCAGTACAATGCCATAGATATTGATGTAAGAACTGAAGTGATTTTGGTTATTATCAAGAAAACATGGAAAATGGCTAAAACTCAGCTCTGAAATTCAACTGTTATGAGCTATTTTTGTTATCATTATATTTGTCCAAACAAATGTACCTTTAGTTGTACCAGGCATTAAAATGAACAAGAAATTGAAGAAACATGGGTGGTCTAATAATTTTTTCTGCGACTGCATCAGTCAGTGGTTCCCAACCTTTTTTGACTCATGACCCCATTTAACATCACAAATTTCTGGCGACCCCAGAAATTCAAAATGGAGATAATTTTTTTGCTAAAATGAATTTCTTTTAATCATGCAATAGTTTGCTATACTATTTTGCAAGTAAATGTTAATTTTAGACGACACTTACATTTAGTCTATATAATGTATATTATTATGGATGTAAGCAGAAAAGCCAGGTGTAGATTACTGCACAAAGTGAATGTTTTATTTTCTTTGGTCAGGATATGTACAGTCAGTCCAGCTTGGATTGACAAGGCTGACGATTAATACTGAACAAACAAGAATTCAAACTATGAATCATGAAAGAGCTGCAGTATCTGAAACCGACCACTATGAACATTTGAAAGATAAACAGTACCACAGTGCTTCAGTTTCAGCTTCAGACTATGTCATGTCTTTTATGGATTGTGATTGTCTCTGTCAACTCACCATATATTTTTTATTAATAAGTTTTTTTGTTTTTTTGTTTTTTTAATCAATTACTAGAAATTTCATGCAACTCCATTTGAATTCCAGGTGACCCCACGGTTGAAAAACACTGGTATCAGCATTAGTTGTTTTAACTCCCTCAAATACTTGACCAATCTTGGTTTTTTTTTGTTGAGATCGGGTCATAGAGGATAAAACATCAGTCTGCATCCCATACAGAGAGCTTAACAGATGCCTAATGTGGCTGCATCTGCTGCGTCCACCCTCCACCCACCCCCCCATTACAGATATAAGCCACTCCCACTGCTAAGTCATTCAGGTGTGTGGCTTCACGAGGGCACACACAGACACACAACCATGATGCACAGTCCTAAGCGAGCATTTATCAGCAGGAGAGGAAGACTCTGCACCTGGCCGTCCTGTCTGATCTGGCAGCAGCTTCAAAGTCAAAAGGTCGATGCAGTGCCTCTGCAGGAGCGGTAGAACCCGGGTTGAAACCGAGTTCAGCTCAACATGGGGTTTTTCCTCTCAGACACACACACACATATACTGGATATATAGGTTAACACACTAACACGACTAACTGTGAGTCTGCTGCCGCTCAGCCCAACAGCTTCCCACAGCCCCGAACTTTCCCATTTTCTCACACAAACACTTCTTAGTTCCCATATTCTGTCTCTTTTTCTGCATCACCATCACTACTCTGTAAGTAAAGAGATGAGGAGAGAAATATACGTGTGAGGAGACGTTGTTGGTATGCCAAACTCTCGGTGGAGGAGTCTTTTGACTAAATCGACTCTCTGTCTATGTCTCATCACTCGTCTGCCACGGTTGTTATTCCTCTCACTCCTTTTCACTCACTTCCACACACACACTCACGTATACACTAATGTACACACACACTCGGTGGGAAAACAGCTTCAGTCACTCGCCACTCAGCAAGAGTATTAAATGAGCAGAGCACAAGGGCCCCATGTACCAAAGACACCTTGTCCATCACTGGGGCTTTGCACACACACACACTCAAACAAACATCTGATCTGTTTTCATTCAGGATTTCTATTTCTGAAATGCACACACCTGCATATTTTATATTAATTGATGGTTATGTGACGGTCTACTCTAATAACTAATAAAGAAACTAGTAAAACCGACATGTTTGGATACAGATTTGTGAGATGAGGCAGGCATCTTTGGTCTCTCTATGGCATTTCTTTTGTAAGGATTTATTTTCATCCCCTATTTCATAAAGAAAATGGGTTGGCACATCGCTACAGCAAATTGTGGAGACAGGTTTTAAAAACCAAGGCAACTTATTTGTTATTGCTTGGTTCTTTGGCCTGTAGGCGTGCACACATGCATTTAAGCCTAACAAGAACACACTCATTAGCAGAGGAAGAAAGTTTTATAAAGAACAAAACAGAAGAAACTTTTAATATTTTACCACTGTTTCATGTTTTAATATTTCTCCCTAATAGGGCCTTTCGAGCAACCAAATCAAAACAAGGATGAACGGGCAGCTCTGGTGAAAACGCAGTCCTCTGCTGAGTTAAAAAAGGATGAGGGGGAACAGATTTGTAGGAAAAAAAATGGGTGCAAAACTTTCACGCTGCTGCCAAGGGAATAATGAGGAGATACAAAAGCAGGAAGACACCAGAGATATACAGCGGAGAGGGAAAATTAGAATGAGGGGTTGGTGGGAGGAGTAGATCGGGGAAATGTGGCGTTTATAGGGCTGGTAAGACTCGGAATATAATGGGCAGAAAAAGCCACAAGACAGACAGAGAGTGTAGTTCAGCCTGAGGGGTTTACTGGTCCTGGCAAGGGAAGCAGAAAAAATACAATAAAGACACAGAAGATAATCTCTGAAACTGTTTCACATTATTGAAAACGTGTGCCATCGTATGAGACGTGTTTTTATGCCAAATGTGTCATATCTGTAGAGTTTGAATGTATTTAGTATTGGAAGTCAACATCCGTGTGATTCTCTTTTAAAGTCGCTGTCAATACATCATCACTTTGCACAAATTCAGCATAAACACTTGGACTCGCAGCGTTCGCAGCCAGATATTTCAGTTCTAATCAGTGTTTCAGATACTGAAGACACAGCAGAGCGTCTACACGTCCTCAGCTCACGACCGTCTGTCTCTGTGAGTTCAAGGTTTTCCATTCGGTTCTAAGCGCCGAGATGACCTTTGACTGAGGCGGAGAGATGAAGAGTGATGAGGAGTGACGAGAAGTACATGTGTGTGAGGGTGTAATCATTTAGTTTGTTCTGGTTTGATACAGATGGGTTTTAGAGAAGGTTGGGATCTTATTAGGAGCTTAAATATCCTTTGACATCAAGAAGAAGAAGAAGAATATTTGGGACTAGGGATGTAACGATATGAAAATTTCATATCACGGTTATTGTGACTAAAATTATCACGGTTATCATTATTATCATGGTATTGTTGAAATTGTGCTCAAAATGTTCAAAAAGTACTAATACACACACTGAAATAATTTAACCAAGTTGTATTTAATAAATAAATAAATAAATAAATAAATAAATAAATAAATAAGCAAATAAATAAAATAACTGGCACAATGTACTTTCTGTTGCAGAAATATTCAAATATTAACCCTTAGTGGTCTGAGCCTACTTTGCCCGTTTTTCAGTCCTTTTGATTTTGCCTTTATATACTATATAAACAAATGTTTACTATACCCATGTTTGGGATCTTTTTTTCAGCACAGCTTCATTTATCTCATCTGCCTATTATTTTTTTTCACTTTAACCTACGATATCAACACAAAAGGAAAGAAAACACAAAAAATATATAAAATCCAATTTTAAATATGTATATAATTTATTGCATAAATAACACAAAGATGTTTAATGAGCCTTTTCAAAGACTTTAAAAGTGAATATTGGTTCCAAATATTAGGTATTTAAAATTTAAATTGTAACAAATTAAAACTATACTCAAATATTTGAATAAAAGCAGATCTTTACATAGGTGTTTTCTCCGGAAAAGTGCTGTAATCAAACACGGTTATCATGATAATTAGAATTTTAACGGTAATACTAACCGTCTGCAATTTTACCACGGTTTATCATTATACCAGTAATCGTTACATCCCTATTTGGGACTGATGTATACATGTAAGGAAAACAAATCTGAGCGTGAAATTTTAGAATAAATCCAACACAAATTATGTCATGTATATGAAGTGTTTAAATTTTCCTGCTAAACTAGAATATAAAATAAAATACAAATATGTTAGTAGATAAAGAAATGTTATTTTCTCATTTCAGTGTTGATAGTCTATTACTTTTGAAACGCTATGGGTTAGACTTTGCATCAAATCTCAATCAGAGGGCTGTATGTGAGCCGAAATAGTGCCTTTTTTAGTTTTATTATTTTATCATAAATTCCTTTATTATTTCAATTGGTTCATCTAAAATTACTCATAGGTGTGAATGTGAGTGTGATTGTTTGTCTCTATATGTCAGCCCTGCGATGAACTGGTGACATGTCCAGGGTGTACCCCACCTTAGCTTATAAGTAGCTGGGATAGGCTCCACATGACCCCCGTGACCCTAGTGAGGATGAAGTAGGTTCAGAAATGAATAAATGACCGAATATCACTATTAATAATTGTAAAAGTGCAGTATATTATATCTGGTAATCAATAATCTGATGAAAAAAAAACAAAACAAAAAAAACCTCTTGATCCCTGGATCTAATGTGAATCACATTCATCTGCATTTTAAAAATGAATCAAAATTTGTGGTTACATCAAAATATAGAAATTATGTGAACTTAATCATTATTAATGCACCTTCAAGGGTTTTTATTTTTGTGTAATGGGAACAGAGTCGATTGGGCATCTGTTTAATATTTTGATTTCATTTTAGACAGATTACTCTAACCATAACATCACATAAAACTAAAAACAACCCCATAATGCAACATTGTCTAGCACCAATTCCTGATACGGTCAAAATTAAATTTTGCAAATAATAACAGCACAAAAGTTTTCTTTCAGGAAAAACTAAAACCTTACCATTAGTTAATACTTATACTCAGCCCAGTATAAGACGTCATAGTAAATTCAAGTGTTGTTGGAAAAAACTAAGTTAACAGGTTAGTTTTAGTGAGGTAGGTTGTTCAGTCACATAATTGTCTGAAATAATCTGTTGTGGATAAAGTTTTTAGTACATACAGTCATGTGCAATAGAAAGTGCATCATACTCTTTGAACTCTATAGTTTTACATGTCAGGACTTTGGTATTATCTGTCCAAAGGATATTGTTCTATTAGGCTAGTGGTTTATCTAGATGCAACCTCACAAACCTATGTCATCCTGTCATGTTGTTTCAGAGAAAAGAGACTTTCTGTGGTCGAACGAGACTGATCAAGCCATATCTGATAAGTCATCTTCTAATTGTGCCATCACAAACATTAATATTTAATATGTAAACAGAGGTCTGCACAGTTGGAGATGTGCTTCATGAATTTTTTGCAGTTTCTCTGACCTTGAGATGAATTTGCTGGACGTCCACTCCACTGGGAAGACTGGAAATGGTCTTGAATGTGAATATTCTCACTGTAGAATGATGAACTTCATATTCATATTGTATTACATTCAACTTCATATTGTTTGGAAATTCCTAGATCAATAGGCAGAACCACTGCTGATGTCTGTGCTCCTTTTCCATGTGTTAACACACATCTGACTGATCCAGACCAACAAACTGACAAAACATCACATGTTTTCACTGATGATCAATAAATTAATAACACCTGGCTGCTTAATTCCTGTGGAAACAGAATGGGTGTGCTTGGATTTAATGCACTGCTTCTACATTTTGGATTAATTTTTGTTAAATAAATAATGTCACAGTGGAATTTGTTGTGCATTGCTTCACACATGAGGTTAGATTTATATAATTTTAGAACCTAATAAGGACCAGATGATTTTTTTGATCATGCCCTGATATGTAAATCCAAAGTGGGTGTATTTAAAAAGGCATATTAACCCATAAACACCCAAACATCCACCAGCAACTAAAACTATCTAATGATATAAAATGTTTAATACCTGTTGATCCACTAATCCTATCAATACATGTAAATATTTGGTGTAAAATGCAGTTTGTCATGTTTTCATGGTCATCAGATATGGACATTCAGAGGCTCCGTAATTACCATGGAAACACCGTCATCTTCTACAACATTGATTCACCAGTAAAACCCATGGAGTTGGATCAATGACAGTGAAAGGAGACATTTGGTTTCTGTTCAATTAGTAATGTAGTTTATTTGTTTATTAGTAGTTAATTTATTTGTTTATATTATGGTTAAAGAAAGAGTGCAACATAATTGTCTATGACTATCCTGATCACCCATATGTTTATGTCTGTAAATTATATTCTCTTTCATCTATATATGTGTATTTGCTTTTATTAGTGGTTTTCGTATTTTGAGATCCATTGGGTTGGTATGGGGGTCGCCATTGGTTCTGGGGGGGCGTTTATACTTTTTGCGTCACAAAATCTTATATAATAAAATGTGAATTTCTTTCTTTTTTTGTATTGTACTTTTGGAGATGCACAATGAATATAAATAAAAAAATTTATATTAAAAAAAGTAGTTTACTTATTTATAGTTTATTTACTCTGAGTTTTCATGAACACCTAAATCAAATATAGGAAATTAAATATAGGAAAATACATGATTTACAGTGGAAAAATTAAATAATATAATATATTAATAATATCCACCAGCAATTAAAACTATCTAATGATATAAAATGTTTAATAACTGTTGATCCACTAATCCTATCAATACATGTAAATATTTGGTGTAAAATGCAGTTTATCATCTTTTCATGGTCATCAGATATGACCCATGTGGACGTTCAGAGGCTCCATAGTTACCATGGAAACACTGTCATCTTCTACAACATTGATTCACCAGTAAAACCCATGGAGTTGGATCAATGACAGTGGATGGACATACTTGTGTTTATGTTCAGTTATTGATATCTTCACTGAAAAAATAACTTTTTCTCAAGTTTTTTCCATTTCTGATAGATTCCTCAATTTTAATCTGAGCTTTTATGAATATCTAAATGATCAGCAAATTAAATACAGAAAAATTCATGATTTTCATTTGAAGTTGGATCAGTGACAGTGGATGGAGACTTGTCTTATGTTCATTTAATTATATAGTTTTTTTATTTATAGTTTATTTACTCTGAGTTTTCATGAACATTTAAATAAAATATAGGAAAATAATATAGGAAAATACATGATTTACAGTGAAAAATTAAAAATACAGAGGATATTATTATGATAAACGGTGATAAATCACTTACGAAAGGTTACATAGAGAGAAAAATTCATTTGGGAACTGACAAAAAAGTAGCGCTGGGTCTTTAACGGGTTAAAAATGCATCTGACTGAACTTTCACCTAAGTCTGTGTAAATGAAATAATTTACTGGTTCGTTTTTCAGACCTTCAAATGGGTCACTTTGTTTATAGCTTGTTAAATACAGGTTGTTTCTTCATACGCACAATCTCCCCCAACACACAGATGCCTGGAAGCACTGGGTCTGTTTGATGTCTTCTTTTTTTTTAACCTCTGTTTTTCATAAATCACTCAGACGTATATACAAATCTCCTTTAAATATGTAAGCACATAAATACCACAACCACACACACACACACACACACAGACACACAAACAGTGAAGTAAAGGTGAACTAACAGCTTCCATCTGTGGCTTGTTATCGCTGCAGCAGCTCTTCGCCTTCGGTGGAAACCACACCACTGTCTCACCTCTCACCACCTTCACTCTCTCCTGCTGTCTATCCATCTTCACCTCTCTTCATCTTTCTATTTAACCTCTGTTTTACTCTTCATTTTTTGCTCCGTCGATCCATTTCGGTGTTATTTTTCCTTTCTTGAAGTTGCCTTTAAATATGTCTCCAATTTCATCTCTAATGTCTGTCCATCCGTCTTCCTGCCTCTTTCCCTCTTTTCTTTCTACGTCTCTCTCTTTTGTCCATCTCCTGTCTTATCCATCTTGCGTCTTACGCCCCTATACATCCTTACAGCATCCATAGGGAAATGTCTACATCTGTCTTCAATGTGTCTTATTTCCCTGAGGGCAGCCAGCCAACGCCGCACTGACAAACAGCAGCCGTGCCAAAACCAAAGCGACACATGAAGGAGCATCTGGTTTCACTGTAGGTGTCAAACCTCAGCTATCACATCGCCCAGTCGCAGCCACTGAAACGCCAACGATATGAGAGCGGTAATTTATTTGGAGATTTGTTTACATTGTCAATGTTCTGCTTAGTCAGACTGAGGTGTCTGTCAAATCTGAGTCAAGAATGCGGGTTTTGGAACATAATTCACAGCTGCTGTTGAAAGATCATTTGCTTATTTGCGTATTTTCATTCGATCTGGGAGATTACGCCATTCTTTCATCACCCAACAAATTAAATATAAATAAATTGACACTGATATTAACCCATAAAGACCCACTGCTACTTTCCTGGCAGGTCCAAAATAGCTTTTTCGCTATATTTAACTTTTCTTAATTGATTGAGCACCATTTATTCTACTATTATTCTCTGCATTTTTGTGCTTTTTAAGTGAAAATCATGAATTTTCCTGTATTTAACCCTTTCGTGCATAGTGGTCATTCCAGTGGACAGCTATTCTACAGCTGTTCTCTTGTATATTCATGGGTTTTCTTGTTTTAGTTCCACATCAGCCACAGTGGACGCTCATGCATCGTCTCATACACTGACATTCATACCATTACTGTAACTTTGCTGTATTTGATAAACCAGATCTGCGTTAACATGTTTGAGCACAATTGTAATTAGACTGTAATTAACAGTTTTCTTAAACAAAAAGTTGTTTTTTTTTTTTGTAAATTATCTCCATGAAGTGAATAATAACTAGTATTAGAGCGTGAGAAAATGTGAGAAAACATCAGATTAGCTCCATTAAAAATGTCTTTATTTCATAGTTTTCACACAGTTTATCACTTTCTGTTATTGCGTTTTAAATACATGTTTCTTTACTTCAAAAATTAAACACATGCTGTCTAGCTGAGTGGACATTTTGTAACTCCATTAAAAATACTTTAATTAAAAAAAAAATAAAAAAAAATCTATCAGATTGTTTTATTCATGCCTAAAGAGGAATAAAAACACTCTCACTCACTAAGGTTCTCATAATTCATGCATGAAAGGGTTAATTTACTGATTATGTAGATGTTCATAAAAGCAGAAATGAAAAAAACTCAAGAAAAAGTAACTTTTTAAGATATCAATAACTGAATATAAACAAAAGTGTCTCCATCCACTATCATTTGTTAAACTCCATGGGTTTTACTGGTGAATCAATGTTGTAGAAGATGATGGTGTTTCCATGGTAACTACAGAGCCTCTGAACGTCCAAATGGGTCATATCTGATGACCATGAAAAGATGACAAACTGTATTTTACACCAATTATTTACATGTATTGATAGGATTAGTGGATCAACAGGTATTAAATATTTTAGATCAGTAGATGCTTTTGGTCACCAGTGACTGTTTGGG
Organism: Sphaeramia orbicularis; assembly: GCF_902148855.1. Lineage (NCBI taxonomy): Eukaryota > Metazoa > Chordata > Actinopteri > Kurtiformes > Apogonidae > Sphaeramia > Sphaeramia orbicularis. Next base: position 16,663,295 of record NC_043963.1, on the reverse strand, counting down.
TCTTTATGGGTTAAATCTGTCATTATCAGCAGAAAGCCTGAAATCAAATATAATATTATTTATGAGTGAGAAAGGCAAAATGAGATAGAATTCTTTTGTTTGAGATTAAAATGCTGTGGAAAAAAACTGCAAAAGTACTTTTTTTCCATTGCACTTTTCACATATTTTTACTATTTCCTCCAAAAGCAAGTTACTCTCAATTTCACCTAAGATAAGACGAGACGAGACAAGATGAGATAAGATAAGACAAGATAAGATAAGTTAAGATAACATAAGTTAAGATAAGACAGGTACAAAAAAAACGCAAGTGAGAGTGAAAAATGGAAAAAAGGAAAATAAAAAAATTGGAATTTATACACATATTTCTATAGAGAATTATTAAGTATGCCAACATACTTTTCAGCTTGACCTGCAACCAGGAACAGACACCGTATGAACAGGTCAAATACATTTGTCTACCTGCTCTTGTAACTACTTCACTGGCATAAAATTGCTCACAGACAAGGTTAAATGTCTGGCGAACTTTGAAGAGGATTTGTTATTTATTGCATTTTAGAGAGAGTCCCAAGTTTTCTAGTGATGGGGTCTGCACTTCATCACAATAATGAAACTTAATACACTCAATTACTTTTTGCTTTCTATTTTTTTTTTGTCAAATGTTTTACACATGGCAAGAAAGCCACACCAGTACTCAACACTGATTACTGTCACACTGGTTTTAAAAAGCTCAAAATAAGTTGAACTAAGGCGAGGATCATCTCTTTTTCTTTGCAACTGGAACTGATTCCAGTCACCTCTGCCAATTATTCTGTAGAAATCTAACGGTGTGGTGTCATCACATGTATCTAGTTATCCCCAAACTAACCATATTTCATGTTTTATGAGAACCAAAGTATGGCTCTGGTGGTTACAGTACACATACTTTCAACATATGTTATATACAGTAGGACTGAACAAAAGAACATCTAAAAAAACACAGGACAATATTTTGCTGGAATGGTGATATCATTTTTACATATATACAGTATTGTTCAATATTTTCTTTGAATCTGATTCAATTTTCAGCTGGAATCCAAAGATGCATGATGTCATGAAAACACTGGTGTTACAGCAGCAACAAAACAAGTTCACACAAAACCCCAAAAGTCACAACAGACAAATCAAACACTGATAAAATCTCTATCAACAGAATAGCATCAGATGTTTAGCAAAATGCAAACACTTCTCTATACATTTTGGGCTTCTTATCCACATGTAAAAGCATCTTAGATCATGAAAACTCCTTTTTTTTTTAGGTAAATGTTTTTCAACCTGATGACTTTTAAAAACTGTAGTTTGTGTGTATCTGTGTTGAGAGAAAAAAATGAAAGAATCAGAAAATGATGGTGTTACATCCCAATTAATACATGTCTATTGAAAAACAAGAAGAAAACTCCAAGGCACTCTCTTGTATCCACAGATACATGTCTATTATTGGTTTGTGTAATAAACCTGCTCCGAATGTACTGCATATACCTACCACTGAAAAAACAGATGGAGGATATTTATAATTTACTGTCCACAATAATTTGAATACTTTGCAAAATGCACATTATTTCCTGTGTGTGGGCCTCTCTTACACATATAGTATATTAAAGGAGTGATATTTTGCTTTTTAAAATAGAATTATGCATTTTAAAACATTTCACTGTGGTCTACATAAACTGTAAATGCTCTGCTTGGGTCTGAATTCTTCATCAATTCAACTCCACAGGTCCATCTTCAACCCTATTTCTGAGTAATGACACCAGAAAGGTCATTTGAGCACTGGCCTATTAAATGCAAATTAAATGCAAATCTGTTCTGTTTAATCACTTGTGTTCATTAATACAACCAACAACTGAACATTTTAGGTAATCGGCTTGAAATTTGGACATATTTTCCATTTTTACTACAACCACTGCTGCTGATAAACAATTATGTGGAGAAATGTTTGTCGGAAGTCTTGACCTTATATGTGCAAATGTTGTGACGTAACTAATTATTAGCTTAGAGGCACTAATCCTATCAATACATGTAAATAATTGGTGTAAAATACAGTTTGTCACCTTTTCATGATTCTCAGATATGATCCATTTGGACGTTCAAAGGCTCCGTAGTTACCGTGGAAACACTGTCATCTTCTAAAACATTGATTCACCAGTAAAACCCATGGAGTTGGATCAATGACAGTGAATGGACACACTGGGTTTATTTTCAGTTGAGGATAGATTTCACTGAAAAAGTCACTTTTTTTCAAGTTTTCTCTGTTTTTGATATAATAACCCTCAAATGTAATCTTAACATGATGATTAAAGTACATCATCAGTTACATAAATATGGGAAAATACCTGATTTTCACTGAAAAAATGCAAAATGGAGAGGATAATATTATGCTAAATGGTGATAAATCACTTAAGAAAGGTTAAATAGAGAGAAAAAATAATTTCGGAATAACCACAAAAGTAGCACTTATCTTTATGGGTTGATGATAGATTTTGCTGAAAAAGTCACTTTCTTCAGTTTTCTGTGTTTCTGACATAAAAATCCTCAACTTTAATTTGAGCTTTTATGAATATCTACATGATCAATGAATTAAATATAGGAAAATACATGATTTTTACTGAAACAATGCAAAACAGAGGGTAATATTACAATAAATGCTTATAAATCACTTCAGAAAAGTTAAATTTAGAGGAAAAAACTGTCACAAAAGTAGCACCAGTCTTTATGGGTTAATGATATTCTGCAGAAAAAGTTACTTTTTCTTCAGTTTTCTGTGTTTTTGATATAAAAATCCTCGACTTTAATTTGCACTTTTATGAACATCTACATGATCAGTTAATTAAATATAGAAAAATACATACATTTTACTGAAATAATGCAAAACACAGAGGGTAATATTACAATAACTGCTTATAAATCACTTCAGAAAGGTAAAATTTAGAGGAAAAAACTGCCACAAAAGTAGCACTGGTCTTTATGGGTGAATGATAGTCTGCAGAAAAAGTTACTTTTTCTTCAGTTTTTCTGTGTTTTTAATATAAAAATCTTCAACTTTAACTTGAACTTTTATGAATATCTACATAATCACTTAATTAAATATAGAAAAATACATAATTTTTACTGAAACAATGGAAAACACAGAGGGTAATATTACAATAAATGCTTGTAAGTCAATTCAGAAAGTTTAAATTTAGAGGAAAAAACTGCCACAAAAGTAGCACTGGGTCTTTTTGGGTTAAAATGGATTTGTCTGTGAAAATAAGAAAAATAAACTAAAGTCAAACCCCACACGGTAAGAAGAGTTGGCTGAAAAGTAGAAGAATAAAAGCTTCTTTCAGTGCAGCGATGACTTCTGATGCCCCTTGAAGAACACAAACACTCATGACGTTAAGTCTCCTGCTGAAACATTGACATATCTGGAATCGAGAGCAAATGTGGTTTAAAGAAAGAAGACCGAGTGAAAAAGTTCACTTCCAAATCTCATGATAACATCTCTCATGTACAAATTGGGCGCAGGCAGAGTGTAAGCCCTGTTAAGCTGCACAAGACAAAAACACACCCACGAGTACATGCACTTAACGCACATGTGATAATATCTGTGTTTTTGTTGGCTTACAGTGCGAGGAGGGGACACATCTGAAGCCGATTACACCCCCTGGGCTACTAAATGTACGCCAGAAACACACACACACACACACACACACACACACAAAAGTCATCATGAATCCATAAAGTCACAGGTTCGGTCATATCTAACATCTCGTCGTAGTCGGAGCTCACCGTCAAGCGCTTCTCTAAATATTTCCCCTGGACGTTGTGTTTTCATGAGCTCTGACACACAAACACACACACTTACAAGCAAATAAAGACTCATTAGACTCATTACACCGCTGACAGACTTCCCAGGGTATCATTAGCTCTCAGCTGTATATTGTTGCAGTGTGCCAAGTATTTCTGGAATCTGCTGCACATACAAGAAGTCGTCGCACGGTGCTTCTCCTCCCACTCACCTTCCTCCTCCTCATCATCATCACCATCCTCTCCCTGGTCTTGTATTACATCTGTCTCCTCGTTCGGTCACTTATAAGGCTAAAAGAAGTGCAGGACAATAAATTAATCTACTTCTAATATTTTCAATGAGTATATCTTTAGAAAGATCTATAAAAAACACGCACCACACGATTCCAGAGCAGTTTTTACCCCACAGCATTAACTATACTAAACAATGAACTCAACCATTAAAGTACAGACATTTTTTTAATTGCACTGTTTTGTACATTGCACTGTACACACTGGCACTGACAGGATGTGTGTGTGATAAAGAAGGAGGTGGATGTGTGAGGGAATGAATGTATGGATGTTGATATGTGAGTGATGCATATTTGTTTTTATATTTTATTATATATTTTATAGTTATCAGTACTGTGGCTGTGGCTCAGGTGGTAGAGTGGGTCGTCCAATAACCGAAGGGTTGGCGGCTCGAATCCCACTCTGTCCCAGTCAGTCCATTGTGTCCTTGGGCATGACACTTCACCCTCCTTGCCTCCAGTGCCACTCACACTGGTGTATGAATGTTTGGTGGTGGTCGGAGGGGCCGTAGGTGCAAAATGGCAGCCATGCTTCTGTCAGTCTGTCCCAGGGCAGCTGTGGCTACAAATGTAGTTTACCACCACCAGAGTGTGAATGTGAGAGCAAATGAATAATGGGTCAATAATGTAAAGCGCTTTGGGTGTCTAGAAAGGCGCTATATAAATCCAATCCATTATTATTATTATTATTATTATTATTATTATTATTATTATTGCTATTTTATGAGTCTGTATCTTGATAGTGCACCTGAATTTCATTGTACATTCTGTATAATGACAATAAAGTATCTTATTTTATCTTAAAACTGAGAAAGATTTGGTGAATTTGACAGTTTTATGACCTGAGGAGCTGAGTTTTTAACATTTATACACAATATTCTGTGTGTTTTTCATGCACTTTCCCAATCTAAGTGTTTGCTCTCCTTGTATTTGTCCTAAAATCAGTGTCACATCTATCTGCCAGTCCATTTTTTTTATTTTTTTTAATATATATTTTAACTCTGCTTTTATGTTAGTTTTTATGTTAGTGAACAAAACTAACCAAATAAATTGGAATAATTATAATGGACTAGGTTTTAATAGTGTTTTTCATTATTGATTTGGTTTCATATTCACATTGTGGTGGTGGTAAACTACATTTGTAGCCACAACTGCACTTCATACAACAGTGTGAGTGACACTGGAGGCAAGGAGGGTTAAGTGTCTTGACCAGGGACACAACAGACTGACTAGGACAGAGCGGGATTCGAACCACCAACCCTTCGGTTATTGGAGAGGATAATATTATGATAAATGGTGATAAATCACTCTACCTCCTGAGCCATGGCCACCCCTCTGTTTACAGTTTTCAGCTATTTTATTTGCCTCTCCCACATCTGACAGCAGTAAAAACTGATTGATGGAAGAAAATATGGAACATCATCATCGACTTAATAAACATCAGAATTTCCTAACTATGCCAAGTTGGAATTAAAAAAAACAAAAACAAAACTACAGTATGTGTCTTTGTGTCATTACAGACAGAAGCTGCAGCTAAATACACAAATGAAGTAATGGTCTAATTTTTGCTGCATGTTTGTCCTGTTATCTATCCTCTTCCAAATGTTATCTTTTGTTGTTATATCACTCCATTCATGACTTCATTTTTTTTTCCTACATTACATTTCTTAACATTCCTGGTATTTATATTAACCCATAAAGACTCAAACATCCACTGGCATCCTAAACCATCTACTGATGTAACTGTTAATACCTGTCAATCTATTAATCCTATCAATACATGTAAATAATTGGTGTAAAATACAGTTTGTCGTCTTTTTATGGTGAATTAGATGTGACCCATTTCGACATTCAGAGGCTCCGTAGTTACCGTGGAAACATCATCATCTTCTACAACACTGATTCACCAGTAAAACCCATGGAGTTGGATCAATGACAGTGGATTGGGACACTGGGTTTATGTTCAGTTTATGATAGATTTTATTGAAAAAGTCCCTTTTTCTTCATTTTTTTCTGATTTTAATATAATAACCCTTGACTTTCAATCTGAGCTTTTATTAAGATCAACATGTGATTGGATTAAATATAGGAAAATACATGATTTACACAGAAAAAACAGTGTATGGTGTGTGAATGGGTGAATGTGAGGAATTGTAAAGCGCTTTGGGCACCATTATGGTGTAGAAAATGCACTATACAAGTTCAGTCCATTTACTATTTACCAAAATACAGAGGATAATATTATAATAACTGGTGATAAATCACTTAAGAAAAGTTAAATATAGAGAAAAAACTCATTTGGAAGTGCCACAAAAGTTTATGGATTAAGTATAACAGAGAAATAGGTATCTATTTAATTTTATGTAGGATTGTGAGAAACTTCAGAACTTCTGGAAAGAGACTCTTAAGTTAATTTCTATATAAACTGAACATGTTATCCCTGTGGATGTGAAATTGTGTATTTTGTACATCTTCCAGCCAAGCATGTTTCTTTTTTTTTTTTTTTTAATATAATGGAAGAACACATCTAATCAATGGATTAAACAAATGTTTTATAATCATGTACTGAAAAAACTGTCTTATCTGAGGAAAGATTTATAGCATCTGGACGGACTTTCTACAATTTAGAATGGACTTTTATCTGTACAGACAATTAAGTTGTTGTTATCAGATACATGTTGTTGTACTTACGTATGATGCTGTTGTGGGGGTGGGGGTTAAGTATGTGTTATGTTTTGTTTTGGGGTTTTTTTTTAAGTATTTGTGGGAAAATATGTGACATTAATAAGAAGGGATGTGACTACATAAGCCTACATAAGCCTGAAATGGGTTAGTTCATTGTTTGTTAAGACATGATGTCATTTACTGTCTCTGGGTTTGTTTCTGTTCATTCCTCTGTATTCAATCTGCTGCAGAACTGTGTCTCTGAGTCCATAAAACGCATCCCATTATCATTCTCATACTTTTACAATTCATGTCAACACACACAGGTCAGTATAAAGTGAAGCGACGCCCTGCTGTAAAGAGACCAGGAGACCACTTAAAATTGTGATCTACTGCAGGTTTTCACTGCGGAAACTTGATCTGATCACTAAATTTGAGTCGAATAGATGGATTTAACCCGTTCTGAAGCCTAACCAGAGCCTTGGTGAAGAAAGAAGCAACAGGAAATGAGCATCACTGTTGTTGACTGTTTGACTAAAGCACAGGTGTCAAACATGCGGCCCGGGGGCCAAAACCAGCCCGCCAAAGGTTCCAATCTGGCCCACGGAATTTGCAAAGTGCAAGTTAGGACATCAAATTCAAAAATAGTATCATAATAATCTCGAAATAATGACAACTCCAATTTTTTTCTCTTTGATTTAGTGCAAAAAACATCAAATTATGAAAATAATCACATTAACAAACTATCCTGTAACAATGAAATGTGAATAACCTGAACAAATATGAACAACCTGAAATGTCTAAAGAAAATGAAGTGCAATTTTAACAATTTTCTGCCTGCGATGAAATGTTTTGTGTCTTTGTAGATCTGATCTGTAATGCACATGTATAAATGATAAGTCGAGGCAGAATATTGATAAAATTGTCCTTATATTTCTTAACAAATTTCATTTTTTTCAGGTTATTCACATCCTTTTTGTTTGGATAGTTTGTAAATGTCAATACTGGCATAATTGAATGTTATTTTTTGCACTAAAACCATTCGGAGTTGTCATTATTTATTGGCTTTCATGTTATTATTTTACTGGTCCGGCCCACTTCAGATTAAATTGGGCTGAATGTGGCCCCAGAAAGAAAATGAGTTTGACACCCCTGGACTAAAGAAACCAGTTTGACAGAAATATTAATATAAAATGATGTGATTGAATTGAAAATGAAAGGATGTTGAAATGAAGAGTAGCATAATGCCATCACCGACCAATCAGAAACACTAAATGCTAATAAACAAACAATAATGAGGCTAATAGATGTTACCACGGTTACAGATTAGCTCTGGGATACAATGTGTTTGTCTTGTAAAGTTATTTAGCTCATTACCACCTAATGTGCCTCCGTTCCACCAGACTGTTTCTTGGAGATGGGCTGATAAAGTGCTAATCCTCATGTGTTTCTTGGTTGGAGCTCATTGGCACAGATAACGCAGTGCAGATAACTCCTGACAGACTAAATCCTGGGATTTCCTGCCAACCTGTTACTGCTCTTCACTGGAGGTGTCAGTCCACCGGGATTTGACTGTCAGACACATGATCATGATAAAACGGTGGAGAGTGAGATCATCATACAAGGAAGGACCATGAGCGGGAAAAAAGGTGATTTAAAGTGTTATTTATAATGATAATAATAATGGAGCACTTTACATTATTGATCATTCACTCTCACATTCACACCCTTCACACTTTATGTTTGTTTTCATCTATTTTTTTTGGTTCCATCCATCTCTTCTTTCCTTTTTGCAAAGACATTATGACATATCCGAGGTTTCTTCCCACTCCGTCGCCTATCTGAGTCGCTGTTACCCGATCTCCCCTGCAGGGCCAATGAAAACACAGCACCGGGTGTTACCTCATCACCCTCGATTCTCATCAACTCTCACCCTCCTCTTCCCTCATTTCATCATCTCTCTCTCCCTCCCTTCTTCCTGTCCTTATCTTCCTTTTTCTTTCTCTTTTCTATGTTCTCTATCCATCTTTCTCTTCTTTCCACTTTCATCTCTTTGTCCCCGTCTGTTAAATCTTATCTTTTGGCTCTTTGTCTTTTCTTCTCTCTGCTCCAACAGGATCTTAACCCCTAATTTCTTCCTTTTTCCCCACTTGATCTCAAGCTTCTTCTCTGTTTTCAGAAGTTACCTCAACTTCTTTTTCAGTTGTACTTTATTTCACCCAATCAATCCTCACTTTTTGATGTATTTTTTTCATCTTATAAAGTTCAAAGCTGTATCTCTCTGTCTTACACTCTCCATAGTCATTAGTCTTTGCAGTCATTAATGTATATATATATCAAAAAAGAACAGAAATCAAAAGACAAAATTAATTGCACTGTTTTAAATAACCAGATGCTTCTGAAACTGACCTAAAAAAATTTTGGAGAACATGTTGCCCCTTCCCCTGCCTTTGTGCCTGACTCAGGAAAAATAAGAATGGAGGTCAATGGAGGGAGACAAATAATGTGGTATATCTTTTTTGTCCCTTTTATATATGATGCCGGTCAATTTATAGTATTGTATAGTATATAGCATAGCATAGCATACCATAGTATAGTATATTGTAGAATAGCATAGCCTAGCATAGTATATCATAGCGTAGCATAGCATAGTATAGTATAGCATGACCCAGCATAGCATAGCATAGTATAGTATAACATAACTTAGCATTGTATAGTATAGTATAGTATAGCATAGCACAGCGTAGCATAGCATAGCATTGTATACTATAGCATAGTATGCCATAGTATATCATAGCATAGTATAGTATAGTATAGTATAGCATAGCATAGCATAGTATACTATAGCATAGCACAGTATAGTATAGTATAGCATAGCATAGCATATCATAGTGTTGTATAGTATAGTGTAATGTAGCATAATGTAGCATGGCATAGCATAGTATAGAATAGTATAGTATAGTATAGTATAGCATAATGTAGCATGGCATAGCATAGTATAGCATAATGTAGCATGGCATAGCATAGTACAGTACAGAATAGCATAGCATAGTGTAGTATAGCATAACCTAGCATAGCATAGTATAGAATAGAATAGTATAGTATACTATAGCATAGCATAACAGTATAGTATAACATAACAGCATTGTATAGTATAGTATGGCATTGCATAGCATAGCATAGTATAGTACAGTATAGCATAGCACAGTACACTTTAGCATAGTATAGCATTGCATAGTATACTATAGCATAGCATAATATAGTATAGCATAGCATAGTATAGTATAGTATAGTATAGTGCATCTTATTGTGCTGTATAGTGCAATTTTTAATATACATTAATCAAATATACAAATATGGCCTAATTTTATATATTTTCTCTAAATATCTGCTTCAAATCTAACCAAACCTGTGACGCATTTTCATCGTTCTAACAGATATGATGGAATATGCGGTACAGTTATAACATTATTTTGACTATACTTTAACATATTTAATGATGTATAGACAGAAATAACCTCCGTGTAAATTACAGTGATTTCACAGAAGTTTGTATTTTGTGATTTTACAGTGTATATATCAGTATATCAGACATCTTTCTCTATGACATTTAATTTTTTTGTTCTGAAAATACCGAATGGTGGGAAAAGAAAACCCAAGAGGGGCCTCCTCTGTCATGTCCCGGGTACGTACATCTATAATGTTTTTACTTCTTCGTGCGTTTGCTTTTCAATGTCCGACCGTACTGTGCGGACACATACAATGTCTACTTTTTAATTTTTTCATGGCTGAAGTGTTTATGCATCTCTGAGAGGGAGGATGGTGACTGGAACCAGTAAAACATACTTTCAAACACTGGCGAGGCTTCTGTCATTTCAACACCACGGCTCAGCGTGCAGTTGGCGCTCAGCGATGTACACGACGAAGCCAAGTTCAACATTAGTCCAAGAGAGCACAGAGTTTTCACAAGGTGTTATTATGAGACTGTGGTTTGTACAAAGTATTAAAAGCTTTGGATTAATGTGTAGAACCCAGTTTAACAAAATCCCTAATGGCAGCTATGGCTAGACATGGAAGTTACATCAACGTTTATCTCACTAAATTTGGTCATTTTTTTAAAATCCTAATGCAGGACATAGTTTCATCGGAATTTCTGTGGCAAGTTTTAGACCATGAAGCAACCACTAGCCATTGAATTTAGTGATGCAGTCTCCTACAAATTGCATTTTCTCTTTTGCCTTGTGGATTCTTTGCAGGAATATAAGAGTAAAGCTGCCAGCAGGAATGAAATGTACAAAAACAAAATGACTTTCAATGGGAATGTTCAGAGCCAGTGCCAGACAAAAAAGGAATTTATGCTTCTCTTTGCTTTTACAGATTTTGCTTTTTGCAGGTTTGTGAATATTTTTGTCATTAACATCACCTTCTTGCCTTAATGGTGTTTTAATGTCTTTTTTGGTGCACCTTCGTCCACCATCTCTACAACACTTCCCAGTAACCGCCCCATATCACTGCATGTACATGTGCAGCCATGATGATGTAAATATGCAAATAATATTCCATTATTAATTCCATTTTTGTATTATTATAATACCAAATTTTTTATTTTTCTCTTTATATTTTCATTTTCACTCATTTGCGGTCTTTTTCTCTGCACTTGCTGATTGTTGCTGCTGTTAACTGTGAAATTTCCTCACGATGGGATAAATCAAGTCTTACCTTAAGTGCACATAAACCACACCTATAAAACAAAAACAATGTCTTTTATCCAGCTATAAGGATTATCAAATTTCTGCTAAAAAAAATTCTATATGCAAATCTGTATCTGTAACAACTGACACGACATTGGTCACAATTTATGCCTTAGGAGTCTTTTCACATATGCTCGAGTACCAAGAATGATTTAATTAACCTAATTTGTTCATGATATGCGTCTTAACTCATGCCATCACCTGAATTTTACTGGTTTTAAAGCATATCTAAATTTTGGAACAACACACCTGAAGAGATAAAGCTCACAGAATGCTTTAAATCACTTCTTAACATTAATTTTTACACTTATTTTTTATGTGATGTCATCATTTTTCCCCACATTTTTTGCATTCTTTTGTGTTCATTAATACCTGTACTTGGTATATTGGTACATTTCTGCATTTTGGTCATGTTGTTCCAACTTCATCTTAGCTATACCTCATTTTGTCAAGCTTTTTTTTTCTTTTCTCCTATTGTACGACTTTCTGTACATGACCCTTTTTTATCTGTAAAATCATCTTCTATGCATCTGATCTCCGATTCTTTGGAAAGGCTCTACTTCAGAGATAAGATGTGTTAGATTGTTTGACAAGATGAAATGGGAAAAATGTTGTGATTGGCTGATGTTTTCAAGATATAAGATAAAGTGTGTCTACATATACACACAGGTTTGGGTATATTTACAAAATATATTTATAAAAGGCATCTGGAAAGTCTATTTGAATGTGTTTTAACCCATAAAGACCCAAACAGTCACTAGAAACCAAAACCATCTATTGATCTAAAATGATTAATATGTGTTGATCCATTAATCCTATCAATCCATGTAAATAATTGGTGTAAAATCCAGTTTTTCATCTCTTTCATGGTCATCAAATATGATCCATTTGGACGTACAGAGGCTCCGTAGTTACCATGGAAACACTGTCATCTTCTACAACATTGATTCACCAGTAAAACCCACAGAGTTGGATCAATGAAAGTGGATGGAGACACTTGTTTTATGCTCAGTTATTGGTATATTTGTTGAAAATGCCCCTTTTTGTTCAGTTTTCTCTATTTCTGATTTAATAACTTTTGAATTTACTCTGACCTTTAATGAACATCAACATGATCAGTAACTTAAATATAGGAAAATAAATGATTTATACTGAAAAAATACTAAATACAGAGGGTAATATTATAATAGATGCTAATAAATCACCAAAGAAAGGTTAAATAGAGAGAAAAATTCATTTGGGAATTGCCATAAAAGTAATACACGGGTCTTTATGGGTTATAGTAGACATGATAACCATTCACTCTTATTCATATACACATAGTTTAGCTATATGTATAAAACTGATTGATAAAACGCATCTGGAAAGTCTGTTCTGATGTGTTTTAACCCATAACGACCCAAAAGTCACTGGAAACCAAAACTATCTACTGATCTAAACTGATTAATACCTGTTGATCCACTAATGTTGTCAATTAATGTAAATAATTGGTGTAAAATGCAGTTTTTCACCTTTGCATGGTCATCAGATATTTTTGATTGTTTGAAAATACAGAGGATAATAATAAAATATTATAATAAATGGTAATAAATCACTAAAGAAAGGTTAACTAGACAGAAAAAAATCATTTGGGAACTGCCACAAAAGTAGCACACGGGTCTTTATGGGTTAAAGTAGACATGACTAATAATCATTCTCTCATTCATTCATAGAATTCCAACTTTTGACCTAATACAGAGCAAGGTTATTATGACAAAAACTAGAATTGTAAAAACATTTTCGTTAACTGAAATAAATAAAAACTATAATTAAAAGAAAAAAAAAGATGACTAACTGAAACTGTATTGTGTGTTTACAAAACTAATTAAAACGTATAAAAAATTATGGATAAAATTCCCTTCATTTTTGTCTTTGTCAATGTCGGATTGATATAAAATCGATTTATTTCCCTCAAGCAATTTTAGCTGCTGGCACCGTATGATATTTAACGGCCCGTCATTTATCGTCACTTGTTGTTTAGAGTTGGCTTCTCGTCCCCACTCTACTTGGAAACATGGAGACTAAAGTTGGGAGAAAGCAGCAGAGTCCTTTCTGGGATTTATTTGAATTCGACGGTGAAGAAGATAAAAGATATAAAGAAACTAAAACTAAACTAACTAAACTAAACTATAAAGAAAAATCCTAAACTATTACAGGGTGGGGAAGCAAAATTTACAATGAACATTTAGTTGTTTTTTCTCAGCAGGCACTACGTCAATTGCTTTGAAACCAAACATATATTGATGTCATAATCCTACCTAACACTATTATCCATACCTTTTCACAAACTTTTGCCCATATGAGTAATCAGGAAAGCAAACGTCAAAGAGTGTGTGATTTGCTGAATGCACTCGTCACACCAAAGGAGATTTCAAAAATAGTTGGAGTGTCCATAAAGACTGTTTATAATGGAAAGAAGAGAATGACTATGAGCAAAACTATTACAAGAAAGTCTGGAAGTGGAGGAAGCAACAAAAAACGTACCAAAGCTTTTATTAAAGCTCTCAAATCCAAAATCCTAAAGGATCCAACCAAATCCATGAGAAAAATGGCAACTGAACTTGAGGTAGACAACAAGACCGTTAGAAATGCAGTAAAATATGATTTGAAGTTAAAATCTTACACAAGAACACCAAAACACTTGTTGACAACAGCAACAAATCCAACTTTAGCAATTTTTGGGAATCATGTTTATGGCCGCCTTCTAGCCCAGATCTAAACCCTCTGGATTCTGCTATTTGGGGCGTTTTAGAACATGCTACCAATAGAACATCACACAGCAATGTTGACTTTCTTAAAGATACTATTAAAGAAGAATGGGAGAAGTTGTCACCCGAATATTTGAGGAACACTTGCGCAAGTTTCAGGAAGCGTGTGAAGGCAGTTATTGAGAAAGAAGGAGGACACATAGAATAAAAACATTTTCTATTATGTCAATTTTCTTGTGGCAAATAAATTATCATGACTTTCAATAAACTAATTGGTCATACACTGTCTTTCAATCCCTGCCTCAAAATATTGTAAATTTTGCTTCCCCACCCTGTATAACCTTGATAGAGTCTTGAAAACAATAAAACTGGCACTTTTGACTTGTTTTTTTTTTTTTTTTTTTGTATTGTTGATCCAAAGTTGGTAAAGTTTTTTCCTGCTCTTATTCCGAGAACACTTTTCTTGTAGGTGCTCTACAAATAAAGTTACCGTGTGCATCTGAAACGGTATCACATTAACATGAACAGGTGAGACCAGATAACAATGGAAGACAGAAGGGGTCAGATCTCTGGAGGACAGCAGGGGAGTCGAGCTGCTGTCTTCTGGGTGTGGTAGAGTGTAGAAAGTTTAGATAAATAGTTTTCCAGGACTTGAACCCCCTTCGGCGAGGTCCACTGCTGTGATTTGTAATGTTCATGTTAAAACAACGGCCGTGGGGCTGCGTATACGGGGGTTGGTTTTTGGCCAGGCCTCTCAGCGAACACACATACACTCCAGTGAGTCAAACAAAACCGGGCAGACACGAAGATTTAACAAAAGACAAAGATACAGGATACTCCCACTATGAGCACGACACACACTTCCCATACGTCCTGTGTGTAAGTGGAGTACTTCCTAATCTACATGACAGATGGTCAAAGCCACATTGTTGGTTCTCGAACCCTGAACCTCTGCTTTTTCAAAGACACCAGTGTCTTTCAGCCTCAGGTTAGCCTCTCTCTTCCTTCTATCCGTCATTCTTTCATTCTTCCGTCTCTCATCTTTCTCTCCTCTCTTTCAACTCCTGTCTCCTCTTTTCCCTTTAATTTCCATGGCCTCTCTCTGCCTTTTTTCTTCCATTTATCTCTCCCTACTGTGGTACCATGACCCCTTTTTATCTACCCCCTCTGGTATTTCCATCTCCGTCTTTTATTCTTCCTTCATTCACTCTCCTCTTTTTTTTTTTCTTCCTTAACATCCAACTCTTTCGCGGACATATCATTTGTTTTCTGTCCACATTCACAGATCTTTCATTCATTACCTCCTTCGCTTTCACCTCTGTCCTCTTCTCTGTTCTTAGAAATTCATTCATGTTTCCTCTCTTTCACGGACATTCCCCTCTTCCATTCATCTCCAGCCCGTTGATTCATGCCAGCATTAGGGGCACATGTTTTAATTCACAGACTTGTTCTGGTTCAGGCAGCTGAACTCTGTACAGACCCTCATGCATTGACCTTTGAGGGTATCAGCGAAGTGTTTATCTCAACGTGTTTTGAAGTAAAGTTAAGCCATTTGAATCCCACTGGGGTTTATCAAGCTCTGCTGAGTTTTCCAGGGGTGTTGGGTGCATTTCCCAGTTTACCCTGTGAAAAATAGTAGGTGTTTATCTAAAAATAGTCCTGCCTTTTTGCAGTCTGTACGCTGGACTTTGGCTATTCTTTAAAGAAGCGCAAGGGGGTTTCTCTGTACACATAAATAAATAAATAAATAAATAAATACAAAATGAAATAAAAATAAATAAAATAAAATGTATAAATAAATAAATAAGGGTACTTCTTTGAAACTGTGTACATTGAGTGTAATAAAAGATAAATTTAGACATATTTCCCCTAGGGATGTACCTAATGATGACCTCAGATAAATGCAAAAAAAAACAAAACTAGAAAAGCACTTGGAGAGCGCAGACCTCCACCAAGGCAGAGCATTCATCACCAAAATTTAATCATTTGTTCCTTGTGCCAGTATCAACATTTCCTGAAAATTTCATGAAAATCAAAACTTTTTTAGTTATCTTGCTAACAAACAAACAAACAAACAAACCCTGAATAAAACAACCTCTTTGGCAGAGGTAAGTATAGTCTTGCTTTGAGCCATCCCAAAATTAATAAATTTTTTGTCAAATATTTGGGCCAAAAATAGGACCAAAATTGGGAAAGGGAAAGCTACCTAGGTGTCAGTGCATTTGATCTGGAAAACATGGCTTGAAATGGTCTTATATACCACAATAAATAAAGACACTGTGTTAAATTTGATGATCCTAGTGGTTTTTCTAATCCAGACATGTGGGTTTTTCATGAATTGGCAGTCTCATTCCAGGTTTTGTATGTAACCCATCGTGTCCACTTAAGTTACATGCAGAACCTGCCCAGTTAAATGCATATAAAGCGCGAGTGATTTTGCAACCGTAGTCATTTTTGTGAAACACTCTGTCTTGCACAATTAGTTCAATTCCCAAAACAAAATATACCTGTGAAAGAATAAAAAGATACTCAAAAAAATACTAGCACGTAATTTTCGTGTCTTTTTTACTGTGTTACATGCAGATTTTTGTATTAAATATAATGAAAAATAATATAAAAATGTGTTTTATCTGAAAAATAGTTTCTCTTTTATCTCAGTAAATATCCATATTTAAAATAGACCCAAAGTGCTTCCAAACTTGCTTCATAACATTAGTCTACATCTGGTTGGAATTTTTAGCCCCCATGTCCTGTTTTTAGGACCAGTTTCATAGAAGCACCCATAAATAAATAAATAAGTATAAAAATAAAAATAAAAACAAGTCCTGACCCATTTGTATCAGTGACGACTCCAGCATCTTTGTGAAGGTCAGTTTATACTAGAATAAATCAGTACAGCTGCAGGAAAAAAAAAAAAATCAAGAGAGCAGTATTTAACATTGTCATGGCATACTTGAAGTTTGCATCTTTCATATTTTAAGGTGAATGTCATAAGTGAAGGGTCTTTGCTTGGCGTTTCAAATAAAAGATGAAGTTTTCAGAGGTTTTCTTATCTCGGAGATCCATTTTCTTACTTGACATCTTTTTCTTTTCCATGTTCCCTTTCCTTTCTTCTTCCTTCAATCATGCGATGCACATATTCTCTTCTCACTCCAGCTTCCTCTCCATCTGTGTTCTCTGATCTGGCTTTGAGCTTATCTCAATCCTTCTTCCCGTCTCTCACATCCACTGTCAATTTTCTCTCACCCTGTCTCTAATTTCTCCATCTGTGCGTCGTCTGTGATGTGTCCACGCCGCCGTCTCAGATGAGACGCTGTTGACACGACACACAAGTGACACATGACGCGCAGATGTCTGTGTCGGATAAAACAGCCCTGTCTTTTTCAGACATACGATCACAACTAGACCATTTATCTCCCAGGTGTCAAACATACGGCCTGTGGGCCAAAACCGACCCACCAAAGAGCCCGATCTGGACTGTGGATGAATTTGTGGAATACAAAAAATACACTGAAGATATTAACAATCAAGGACGTTAACTCATTTTAGTTCAGGGGTAACATACAGACAAATTGGGGTTAGTTTGTCTTTGTTTGGGAAAGGAAAGTTTGGAAATGTGAAGATTTTTATGTAATTTTACTTTTTTTACACTAAAACAAAGTGAACAAGAAAAGCATTTGGAGAGCACAGACCTCCGCCAAGACAGACCACCCCCCCACACACACCCCCGATCACCACCAAAATTTAATCATTTCTTCCTTGTGCCAGTATCAACATTTCCTGAAAATTTCATGAAAATCCGTCATAACTTTTTGAGTTATCTTGCTACCAAACAAACACGCACGCAAACACACAAAGCGAAGTGATCACAATACCTCCTGACAGAGGTAATAACCTGAACAAATATGAACAACCTGAAATGTCTGGACAGAAGTAAGTGTAATTTTACCAGTATTATGCATGTTACTAAATATTTTGTGTATTTGTAAATCCACTGTGATCTGTAAGTTGTAATGTCCAATCCAATCCATTTTAATTTATAAAGCACAAATTTAAACAAGAAAAGCACTCTGAGAGCGCAGACCTCCACCAAGACAGATCTGCCCCCCCTCATGTTTGTTTGTTTGTTTGTTTGTTAGCAAGATAGCTCAAGAAGTTATGGACGGATTTTCATGAAATTTTCAGGAAATGTTGATACTGGCACAAGGAAGAAATGATAAAATTTTGGTGGTGATTGGGGGTAGGGGGGCCCACGAGGGGGCCCCACTGATCGGCCTTGGCGGAGGTCTGCGCTGTCTTTTCTAGAGTAGCACTCGGAGAGCGCAGACCTCCGCCAAGGCCAATCAGTGCCCCCCCCCCCATTTCATTTCTTCCTTGTGCCAGTATCAACATTTCCTGAAAATTTCATGAAAATCCATCTGTAACTTTTTGAGTTATCTTGCTAACAAACAAACAAAAAACGCACGCACACAAAGCAAAGCGATCACAATATCTCCTGGTGGAGGTAATAAACACAAAGGTTTCCAAAGTTCTGTACACTAAAATAAACACAATTAAAACACGATAACAACACAATAAAAACATAAAATACTAAGATAGAAACCCAATGAAACATAATAAATAAATAAATAAATAGACTGACCACCCCAGATAAAATATCCATGCATGTAAAATCAACAGCCTACATGGTGTGAAAAGCCAAAGAGAAGAGGTGGGTTTTAAGAAGAGTTTTAAAATTAGACAGTGAGGAGGCCTGTCTAATGTGCAGTGGCAGTTCATTGGAGCTGTGACAGAAAACGCTGGGTCCCCTCTGAGCTTCAGCCTCGTTTTGGGAACCCTCAGGAGCAGCTGGTCAGCTGACCTGAGAGATCGGTTGGGTGTGTAGGGATACAGAAACTCAGACAGGTACAATGGGGCAATACCTTTTAGACATTTAAAAGCAAATAAAAGAATTTTAAAGCGAATTCTAAAATGGATGGGTAGCCAGTGGAGTGAAACTAAAATCGGTGAAATGTGCTCAAACTTTCTTGTGCCAGTTTAAAGACGTGCAGCTGCGTTCCGAACCAGTTGAAGACGTACAAAGACGAAGATGTACAGGTGTAAATGAGAAGCTGAGGCATAATACTGTTAAAATTTCACTTATTTTTCTTAAGGATTGTCAGTTTTTTCATAGTTGTTGATGTTAGTCACACTTTTTTAAAGGATAGATGTCCAACAAGTGCTCAGCATCAATGGGAACTCCTTCAAGACTGTTGGAAAACATTTCAAGTGACTACCTCATGAAGTTCACCTAGAGAATGCCAAGAATGTGCAAAGCAGTAAGAAAAGCAAAAGGTGGCAATTTTGAAGAATCTAAAACATAAAACATGTTTTGAGTTATGTCACACTTTAACTACATAATTCCACGTCTTCATTCATAGTTTTGAATCTACGATGTAAATAGTCATGAAAATAAAGAAAAAGCTGGTGAATCTAAACTTTTGACTGGTAGTGTAATTTTACATTTTTCACTCAAAACACAGAGAAAACTTTGGAGTTGACATGATTCGTAGGTTAGATCTTTTTATTCACGAAAGCATATCCATAATCTCCCCATGTCAGTGCATGTTTCACCTGTTTTAACTGTTTTTTAAATGTTCTATTTGCTTTCTATTTTTATTTTCTTGACTTCCCTTTTAATCGTATTTATTGTACCCTGCCTGTAGCACTTTGAGGTTTTCAGATAAAAATGTAAAGTGCATTGCAAATAAAATTTATTATTATTATTATTATTATTATTATTATTATTATTATTATTATTATTATTATTATTATTATTATTATGTTACTGGTCCGGCCCAGTTGAGATCATATTGGGCCGTACATGTGGCCCATGAACTAAAATGAGTTCAACACCCCTGAATTAACTGCACCAGGTCATTCTATATTGATGTCTATATCAAAAGCCGTACATCTGCACATGCTGCGCTTGATCTACACCCACACAAACACAGAGGCACATAAATGCTCCACTGTAGATCTCAAACGCCTACGAACTCCCTCCTCTGCGCTCACAGATGTAGACAGACAACAAACCCATTTTTTCTGGAACACATACACACTATCTGTGCCTCTTCACCCCTCACATCATGTCCGAGGTGTCAGAAACATGCAGTTTGTTTCCTCTGTCAGCAGGTCGACATACCAGACAGAAAAGCTCTCACTGTGTCTCTGTGGTCTCCAAAATAAATACGGTGAATTTCCAAAAGGAACAAACCCATTTGTGTCTTCGGTTGCACTCAAGGGGCAACAGCAGCAGCTTTGAAAGTGGAGAATCACAGAGTGTAATACCACCGATGGCCACTAGAGGCTGGCTCCCAAAAAGTGTTGCTTTAATAAACTTACACTGAAGTTCTCTTTAAAAATACAACATTTTCCAGGAGTCATTCTGGTTTCATTTGCCTAATATAGAAGAGTAGTGGGATGGTCATTTTGTAAATTACTGCTCCATTAATGAGACTTTTATTTGATTCGATTTGATTTGATTTTTTTATTTTATTAATGAGACTTTTAGACGTCTGTGTAGGTTCTCATTTACCCAGGTCATCATTCTTCTTGGTAGTTCTTCTCAGTTCAACTGAACCTAAACCAGTCCAGTTAAACAGAAAAGAACTACCAAGCAGACTTTTAGATCTAACAGAAGGATTTGATTGATAGGTGTGATTGACAGCTCACTGCCTCCTGAGCCAAACATTCACAGGTTCTAGTTATTTTATTGTATTTAAATGGTTTATCTGAAAATGACATTAATCAACAATACTTTAAATTCACTAATTCACCAAAACTACTTCTTCTTCTTCTTGTCTCTAAACAGATTTTACAGTGTCTCCAAAAAAACAATATTAACGTTACAATTACTCCGATCATTTATAAGCTTGTATAATTACTAATAAAAGATCAGTATTGACGCTAATAAAAACATTATTTGAAATACCCATAAACTATATTTTCATGTACTAATTAATACTTTTTCTCTGGCAAGGAGTTCTATTGAAGTTACGTTTATTGTAGTTATGCTAACATAACTTACACAAACAAGATCATCAAATCAAATGTAAAAGGTGGTTTCAATAACCTGTGATGGCAACGACAAAAACACAAACTCAAGGCTTCAAAACAATTATCTGACAATGAGTGGTATCATTGTTTCTACATCCACCTCATACACAGTCTGTGGTTAGACTTTGGTATTTAATTTATCCCACAATATGGAATTCAGTGTGTTTTTCTACAAAATGTTGACTTTTGCATGTCAGATGTGGATATATCTTTAGTTGTATATTGAAACATATACTTCTACAATTCACAAAAATGCATATTCGCTATTAAAATAGAGCAGCGCAAAACTTTCAATAAAATACACAAGTTATACTATCTGCAATAAATCACACCTAGAAAAACTCTGTACCAAGGTGTAAAGTACATAAATCAAATCACTGCTGCTGTTGATATTAGAGAAATCAGTGGAAAAGTAAAATAAATAAGATTTTTTTAAAAGAGGAGGAAGGGAAAAAGCTCAACCGCAGCAAACTAAACAAATTCCTAGAATCAGTCAGAATAACCTCTGTCTTCTCCACTGTTACTTCAGTCAAAATACAATACGTCTGCATTGTTTCCTCAGATATTGAGACATGTTGCAGATCTATATACAGCGTTTTAGTGAGTAAATCCGGAACTCAACTGTAGAAAATTAGATCATTTAAAGTTTTCAAATCGTATAAATATGTCATCGTCTTCTCTTTGCTCTGTCTTCATCTCTTACATCTACAACCATTTACCAGACTTATTCAGCTGGAGCTCCATTGTTTCTTTACTGTCTCTTATCATGTTGACATTTGTTTGTTTTTTTTTCACTTTGGCTTATCATTTTATTAAGCTATTTGGCCTATTATTCATGTACCGTAAACTTTTAAAAATTGGCCATAGAGACCCAGGCTAAAGTTCACCTTGACCAAGTATTAAGAACTTACACAAACACTGATATTTTAACATATGTCAACCATTACTAAACCAGTAAAACATGTAAAAGCTTCACTTCTTTCCAATATTTCTTATTGTAACTTACGCACATGCCTGTGAAAAAAGCATGTGTGGGTTCGATGCCAGTTGGCCTGGCGACTAAACCTTTGCATTTCTCTCTTTTGTTTCCTCTTTTCATTTCCTACGCTGGTTTTCAGATCAGCCCTGAAATCTGGGAATACTTAACTCGCGGAAAAAAAGGAAAGACTGCAGTGTTCTGAGCTATTACAAGAAGCAGTGAGGGAGTGAGGGATGCAAATGGAAGAAAGATGAAAAAGGATGCAGGAAAAGAGAAATAGAGCGAAAGGATGAAAGGATGGGAAACGCCCGACGTTTCAGCAGCTCCGGAGCCTCCCGTTGACAGATTACCTCGCTCCGCCTAAGAACAACTAACACCCGTCTGCATATCAGCATCTGGGCAACGCCGACTGAGAAAACAAACTCATTAATTCACAGCCTGTAAGTGAAAACAAACAGAAACCTTCACTGTGAGAACTAATGCAATCTGATCAAAATAGGACGCTGATGTGTGCCTTTGTGATTTCAAGTGCAAACCCGCCTTCAAGGAGACCAAATGAATATTGTATTAGAGTTGGTGAGTAAAGTCAGTGCTCTCATGTGTGTATGTGTGTGTGTGTGCATAAAAACAATGGATGAGGAAAAAGCAGGCAGATTGAGGGTAAAGACAAAAACGAATGAAAGACAGAGAGAGATGCATGATGGGAGGTTGGTATAGATGCTTTGCAGAGGCCTGGGAGTTCAGCCAAACACACAAACATCAACCGCCTGGATGCTGCAACGTCAACGACTCAGACACGAACACACACTCATTCTCAGTCCCGCTGTCGACAGCTTGAACTAGGATTTTCTAAGACTTTGCATTAATGTCCAATCAATAGCGCACAGTAAAGTCTCAGAAAAAAAGTACAAATCACTAGAAGGCAGGGTCAACAATAGGTCAAACACTTTTAAGGATATTTGAATTTTGTTGCAATTTCAACCCCATCACTTGGAAAATTTGTATATTTCAACAAATCAAGGATAAATGTAATATCAAGAGGATTTTTGGTGTTTCTTCATGACACAGGTACTGTTTGATCCAGGACTTTGGAGATTACAGTTTTTCTTTCATAAGATTTTAGGTTTGGGAAATAAAAGTACTTGGAAATATTTTTGCTTTACATTTAATGGTGTTTTAATCATTTTTTTGCAGACATTTTCTATAGTAATATGGTTCTACGTAGTACTGATATTCCAAACTATCAACAGCAGGGTTAAGTCTCACACCAGAACACACTTATTTCTACCAAAACCACCACAAATCTATGCTATGTATCCACAGACTGTATCACTCACTGAATAAAGTATAAAGCCCATTGTTTAGACATATCTGTATTGTGGCATCATCAAGTTTTCCTCTTAAAATTAAAACTCATGGCTGCATATTTTGACAGTCGGTCAAAATAACACTAGTTTCTTTTCCATTGACCCCCAAATTGCTCCACAATTTTGCCAAAACTCTCATTTTTCGATTAAAAGTTTGTGCGCTGGCAAGAGGTGGTTTTTCAGGCGTAGTGAAATTGGTATATCACGCAAAACTGCAATGGAAAGACCGTTTTCCGCAACTACAGTCATGTGAATTTAAATAAATCAGCTGTTGATGAACGTTACAACAAGCTTAAATGGGCAGGTTCTGCATGTCACACCAGTGGACACGATGGGTTACACACAAAACCTGAAAGTAACTTGCACAAAAAAATTTGCCTAATGGAAAAACCACAATTTTGCCAAAACTCTCATTTTTTGATTAAAAGTTTTTGCACTGGCAAGAGGTGGTTTTTCAGGCGTTGTGAAATTGGACTAATTATGCAAGGCACAGTGTTTCACAAAAATGACTGCTGTTGCAAAATCATTCGCAATTTATTTGTGTTTAAATGGGCAAGTTCTGCATGTAACGCCAGTGGACACGACAGGTTACACACGAAACCCGAATATATAACTTGCACAAAAAAATTTGCCTAATAGAAAAACCACAAGTTTGCCAAACTCTCATTTTTCAATTAAAAGTTTGTGCACTGGCAAGAGGTGGTTTTTCAGATGTAGTGAAATTGGTATATCACGCAAAACTGCAATCGAAAGACCTTTTTCTGCAACTAGAGTCACGTGAATTTAAAAAAATCGGCTGTTGATGAACGTTACAGTAAGCAAAGAAAAAGAGTTTTAAAAGAAACATGTCCCGGTATGTGTGGACACACCAGGAAACCCAATCATTTCTTAATTTAGCACAGGATCGAGGGGTAATATATAATAATAATGAATGTATCTGTAAATCAACATATTTACATTTGTCGCCATATTTATGGAATGACTTCTCATGTTATCTCGCGATAATAAATTAACAAATCATTGTATTTGTGATTTAATAGAAAAACGGACATTACGCACTTCTGTTTTTTTGACATTTAGTAAATATCAGTAAAGTTTTGCACATATGTCCAATGGAAAAGCCACCGCTGTCTTATAATCTTTGTGTGCTGTGCACTAATCACCTGTTTCCTGTACAGTTTGTGTTGTCAATAGCTGAACTAAAGATCTCTTTGGAATCATCCAAACAAGGTCAGAACTGTCACAGTTTAGTCTGAACCGTGGATCAACAAACAGCAATTTAGCAAAAATAATAACATCATATAATAACTTCATACCTTCATAAGCCTCATAATCAAACTCACCCATGTAGAAGAAACATCCACGGCA
Source organism: Sphaeramia orbicularis (assembly GCF_902148855.1). NCBI lineage: Eukaryota > Metazoa > Chordata > Actinopteri > Kurtiformes > Apogonidae > Sphaeramia > Sphaeramia orbicularis. Next base: position 16,638,209 of record NC_043963.1, on the reverse strand, counting down.
GGGTTAAACACTGTCATTTTATCATCAAACTCCATTCTTTTCATTTAAATCTGTGTCCAGTGGTGAGACACAACAACAGTGCCTCTGACTTTTATCACTTTGTCACTTCCTTTGACTCCAAAAGGGGAGTTTTTGTCACCATAGCAGACCAGCAGAGTGACTCACTACTCCCTCTAGTGATTACATAAAATCATCCAGCCATCGGTGTAAATCTGTTCAGATCATGTCTCCACAATACAATACACTGACATTAACATAGTGTCAATACAAAGAGTCCACCATGTTGTATTTTTATAAAATATTTCATTTTCTCCCTTCTCCCTGCTATCTCTGACTGCTCATACTGTTTATCTCTGACAGTTTTGCTCATTAACATCTCACTTATCTCAGGCAGTTTTGCACATGCTGTGCACCGTTTACTTCCGACAATTTGCACAATTGCCAGATGCTGCACATTATATAATTTTTTTTTTTTTCTCTTGGTAATAGTAGTTTATATTTTTATATTCTTATGCTCTTCTCTTGTGGCATTCAGTGTGGACGGCAAAGTAAGATTTTCATTGAACAGGGAAACTTGTTTCTTTACTGTACACATGATAATAAACACTTTGAATCTTGAATTTTTTGGATTTAACACCAGTAGCATCCATATATAGGCCTATGCATAAATATATATGTGCATGTATATGGGTGTTTCTATGAAACTGGTCCTAAAAACAGGACAGAGGGGCTAAAAATTCAAACCAGATGTAGACTAATGTTATGAAGCAAGTTTGGAAGCACTTTGGGTCTATTTTAAAAATAAATACTTACTGAGATAAAAGAAAAACAATTTTTCAGATAAAACACTTTTATATTACTTTACATTATGTTTAATACAAAAATCCACATGTAACACAGTAAAAAGGACATGAAGTTGTTTTTTTTTAATCTCTCTCTATTCTCTCACAGGTACATTTTGGGAATTGAACTAATTATACAAGGCAGAGTGTTTCACAAAAATGACTGCTGTTGCAAAATCAGTCGTGATTTATGTGTGTTTAAATGGGCAGGTTCCGCATGTAACGCCAGTGGACACGATGGGTTACATACAAAACCTGGAATGAGACTGAGATTCATGAAAACCCTACATGTCTGGATTAGATAAACCACTAGGATCATCAAATTTAACTCAGTGTCTTTATTTATAGTGCTATATAAGACCATTTACAGCCATGTTTTCCAGATCAAATGCACTGACACCTAGGTAGCTTTTCTTGTCCCAACTTTGGTCCTATTTTTGGCCCCAATATTTTATTAAAAATGCATTAATTTTGGGATGGCTCAGAGCAAGAGTGTAATTTTTTTTTGCATTCATCTGAGGTCATCATTAGGTACATCCTGGGGGGAAATATGTCCAAATTTCTCTTTAATTATTGGACCTAAAAAAGCTGGAAAAGTGCCAGATACCAAAATGTACCCAGTTTAGAAGCACCCACATGTATTAATCCTTTGCAAAAACACACAATAATAACTCTTAATGCAAGTGACTGGATGGAAAACTGCAATTTTAAAGACATCTCACTTCAAACACATCACAATATATCCACACACTACCATAATGTCTTAAACAAAATAAACTAACCATGGAGGAACAAGTGTACGCACAATAAACCAAACGCCACATTAGCTACAAATCATCAAATCAGCGTTAATGGGATGTTTGATTTTAATGGCAGAAGACGAGAGCAGTACAAGTATGTTAACAGTTTAGAGGTTAAAATGGGCTTGTTCCTGCTGAAACCTCCAGCCACTAATTGATTGAAATGAGATAATGACAGCTTTTCCTGTTGCTAAATTACCTCTACATCCTCCCGGGAATACAAACACCCTGTGGGCTCCTCCGGGTTATTATGGGAAAAAGGATGAGGTAGGAAGAGACAGACGGATGGAGGGAGAAGGAAAACACCGAGGTGAGAAGGTAGAGTTAAGACAAAAGACACGTTAATGGAATAAAAAGTGGTTTATCTTTGATACACGTGCACATGAGAAATTAATTAATGGGGAAGATATGACCAAAAAGAGGGTCAGATTGGAGGTCGTCTACACAGGAAACAGCGAACCGCTTCTTCACTAATGAGAATCTTATAGGCAGGGCTTCTTCCCACAGTCCTCATGGTGCTCGCAAAATGGAAACTGATGCTTTTTCAATGAAGTAATCAAAAAAAAAACGTTATTTAAAAAGAAGCTATCTATGTAGGATGATTACTTTTAACTCTAATATTTGTCCTGGGCATGACTTGATGATGATAATTAACTATTACTAACTGTTTTGCTGGATTTTTACATGTATTTTGTGGTGCTGATGGATAAAATACATGTTCATTTTCCATTATAATATAAACCTGACTGAAATGAAAAGAATGAGTGACAAATAAGAGACAAAAGTGACTAATAATTAAGATAACTCAGATGATATTTGGATGCATGAGGGTCAATTTAAAATATAATGTAAAAAATGTTGCAAAATCACTACTTTACACAAGCAAAGCAGAAAAAAACATCAGCAGAATGAAGATGCTGATAATGTCGCTCATTCTTAAAGCGTGAACCAGATGTTGGTCTTGCTCATTTCAGTCTGCACAAGGCACTAAAGTAAAGCTCATAGGGTCAATTACAGGGTTAAAACCCCTAAGAGCATAGATATGTTCGACAAATTTCATGGTAATTTGTCCATTATGAGATATTTTGCATTCAGAGTTGATATTTTGGCCTAAAGGTGAAGCTTTAAGGTAAAAGTTAAATATTTCATCTGTATAAGACATGAGGATTTATCATCTTTATTGTGTAAATGCAGAAAATGTATCTAGTTTTCAAGTTTTGGTATTATAGAAGAATTATACACACCTAAAAACAAAGGACATTTTTCAATCAAGACAGCATGATTACTATAAAAAAAAACAAAAGCATGCACTGATCATATCTGAACTCCATGTGTCTGCATTTCAGCTCTGTAACCTTGTCGCCTCAGATTGCATTGAAGAAAAAGCCCACTTTCTTTATCAGTAAGCATCTCTCTACATGTCTCGCCTTCCCTCTGAGCTGGATTTCCAGTCCAACCAACACAGGAAGACCAGTATGTGCTCAGACGGTGACTTTTATCCCAAAAAATAGAGCTGAAGGGGAGGAAATCCTGTGTGATATCTACTGATGATGATTGCAGACCCACTTTGGCCTCTGAGACACGAAACAATGAGCAGCACACACACACACACACACAGTGGGTCCTTTACTGCCTTATTATCATTAAACCTGGGTGAGTCATGGGAAGAACAGGGTGAAAAAGGGGAGAAAAGTGCAAAAAGAACAAATAAAAGATCTGATTTATCCAACCGTCTGATAAAATCTATTTAATTCTACACTGTTTTAAGTTTAACCCTTTCATGCATAATGGTCACTACAGTGGACAGCTATTCTACAGCTGTTCTCTTGTATATACATGGGTTTTGTTGTTTTAGTTTAGTTTCGTATCATCCAACACAACACCATCCCATACATTGCAATTCATACCATTATTGTAACTTTGCTGTTCTTTATAAACCTGATCTGCAGAAATATGTTTTAGTGTAAATCAATAGCTAATTGTTCTTGGACTGTAATTATAAGTTTTCATAGTCAAAAAGTGTTTTTTTGTTGTTGTTTTTTTTGCAAATTATCTCCATGAAGTGAGTAATAACAAGTATTAGAGTATGTTAAAATGTTTGAAAACATCAGATTAGCTGCATGAAAAATGGTTTTATTTCATAGTTTTCACTTTCTGAAGATGGGTTTTAACCCTTTCATGCATACTGGTCACTACGGTGGACAGCTATTCTACAGCTGTTCTCTTCTATATTCATAGACTTTGTTGTCCTTTTTGTTTTTTTGTTTTGTTTTGTTTTTTTTACACATATCTTTATTAAAGTTTTAAGACACTACATATCTTTTCTGGCATGAATTGGTAACATTATGTAGATCTCTCCTGAGCATAAACCCCCAGAATCATAAGCCCTCCCCATAGTTTTCACACAATTTATCAGTAAATACATGTTTCTGTGCACCAAAAATTAAACACATGGTGTCCAGTTGAGTGGACATTTTTGCAACTTCATGAAAAATAGGTTCATAAGAATTTTTTTTTTTCATTATTGTTTATCATGTTTTTTGTTTGTTTGTTTGTTTGTTTGTTTTTTGTTTTTTAATTTTTTTGGATTATTTTTATTTTATTTATTTATTTTTATTTATTTTTCAGAAGAAAATTTTCAATCGCATTGTTTGTTTTTTTTTCATGCCTAAAGAGGAATAAAAACACTCAGGAAAAAATTTTGATTAAGGTTCTCATGATTCGTGCATGAAAGGGTTAAATACATGTATTTTTTGCCTCAAAAATTAAACGCATGGTGTCCAGCTGAGTGGACATTTTTGTAACTCCATGAAAAATAGGTTCATTAAAAAAAAAAAAAAATCAATTGCATTGTTTTTTTCATACCTAAAAAGGAATAAAAGCACTCAGGAAAAAAAAAAAAAATCTCGACTGAGGTTCTCATAATTCATGCATGAAAGGGTTAAAGGTTATTATCAACTGTTAAACAGCTTCATCTTTTGACAGTAACTCCAACATCAGGAGAACACATGACGCATGCGTCCTTCTTATCCTTCACTAATACTTCATAATGACCTTATCAACCAGATAATAACTGATAATTATGTAACATCCTTCCTTAATCCTGTTAATATGTTGCTGTAGGTGGAGGTATTTAGTTGCGGTTGCCGTTTCCAATAAACTTTTTTCTAACGACACGATCGCACCCCGGCGTCTCCAACCGCAGAGGGATGAACCTCCGCCAAAACCTCCTCCGGCTGGACACCCCGCCTGCGTTCCTGCGCTGTATCATCCTGGAAAAACAGCAAATTAACCTACGCCTGTCTCCTAAAAACACACAACCTCTCAAAAAAACAGTAGCCAAAAAAAAAAAAAAAAAGAAAAGAAAACGCCAACCCGGATTTTACGCTTCCAGCTCAGACCACCGCGAAGTGGGGAAGGAATAAGGAATAGTTGGGAAGAAAAATACGCACGGGTGAGAATGAAATTAAGCTTTTAAAGTTGGTTGGGGAAAAGGTGTAAAGTTGGATGATTTAGTGGAACGACAGATGTGTGATGGGAATGAAGGAGGGAAAGAAAATACGCGTAAAATGGTCATGATGAATTAACCACCTGCAGATAGATAGATAGATAGATAGATAGATAGATAGATAGATAGATAGATAGATAGATAGATAGATAGATAGATAGATAGATAGATAGATAGATAGATAGATAGATAGATAGATAGATAGATAGATAGATAGATAGATAGATAGATAGATTTTTTTTTTTACCTTTGTATGCCAGTCTCAGTCGCGGCACATTTAACTTGTTCGCTCCGACGGTGGTGACAAAAAGCGCAACAAGAACCGCGTTAAACAAAGGTGTAAATCCCCTCATTTTGTCACAACCAAGTCCTCCTGCTGTCTTAATTTAAACCGTGTCCACAGTAATTAATCAAAAATATTCCAAAACAGCTGGGATTAAAACTGCTGGCACCGTCCTCTCAACATTTGCGTCTCCAATAAGGTTGGTTTCTCGTGCGTAACAGGATCTGTCCCCTCCGAGGACTGACTGCCGATGAGGTGATCCGCTCCACTTTCTGTTTTGTGTTTTTTTTTTTTTTTTCTTCTACCACCCTCTCCACCTCCACCTCCACCAGCTGCCCCAACAGAAGTCTGTTTCAGTCTAAGAAAGAGAGAGAAAGAGAGAGAGAGAGACACCACGCCTCTGTACAGGAGAGAGAGAGCGCGCAGTAGCGTCCTACGACCTGCCCATTTACGCACAGGCTGTGTCCAAACAGGCGCACATGGAGACACGCTCCTAACCATGATTCACAGCGCAGTTTCCAAATCATCTGGAAGTTGAAGACTTTTAGTAAATTCCACGAAGTCTTGACAATAACATAAACAAGGAGTAATTCATGAACAATGTTTGGAGGCTGAGTTAAATTATGATGCTGCCTTCAAGGACACGAAAAGATAAACTGTTGGATTTGTTTTCAACTCATTGCCACAATAGAAAGACTGACTTTAATTCTTTGCTTCAAACAACAGTAAATGACATTTGTGTTTTGGATAAGCCTGTCCTTTAACCCTCATACCAATAACTCGACTACTGAGTGAGACCCAGAGGTTAAACCACTGCAAGAAATAAAGATCAGAGCAAAATTTAACATATTTTCACCAAAAAAAAAAGGGATTTGTAACTAATGTAATCTAATTTTGGGAAATTATAGTTTTTACCTGCATATTGTGTAAAGTAATGATAGTATTATGGAAATGTACATATTGAATCAGAATCCACAAACTCAAAACAATTGTATTGCATGTCTTATTGTTTAAAGTTTGTGGATCCTGCTGGAATTTGTGAATTTCCTGATGGATTGATAAAGTATCTAATCTAATCTAGTAGTACATGTACATGTGCGCATTATTTGTATTGTGCAGTATCTGATGGTTTAGTGACATTCATTGCAGCCAAACACACTTTGGAGCTCAGAGAAAAAGAGCAAATGTCTTGTTAAGAAATATTTTTTTGTTTTATATTATTTCTTTTCTTGTTTTTTTCCTCAAGAAATTTCCTCAAGAAATTTCAAAATTCACATTTTTAAGAAAAATCAGTGCAATTTTTTATTTATTTATTTATTCATTTATTTATTTATTTATTTATTTAATATTTTTTCTGACTTTATACATCATCTAACCTTAGGAAGACAGTGCACATGACAAAGCCAGTCTTGAGTTCTTTGAAATTAGTTACAAGTGTCTCCTGAGAGTGTGTGATTCTTTAATTCAGAGAAATAGCAAACATGGTATTTAATCTATTAAGCTACATCATGGCCAAAAGTTTTGCAAATTAAGTTTTATTTTTGCAAAAATCTGATGACTTTTTTTTTTTTATTCCACGTTTCTGAGTTACATTGAAGAACAATCAGTAACGTTATACAGTCGCAAAAAAAATTATTAGACCACCCCTTGTTTTCTTCAATTTCTTGTTCCTTTTAATGCCTGGTACAACTAAAGATACATTTGTTTGGACAAATATGATAAGAACAAAAATAGCTCATAAGAGTTTAATTTCAGAGCTGATGTCTATCCATTTTCCATGTTTTTCTTGATAATAACCAAAATCACTTCAGTTCTTACATCAGTATCTGTGTCATTGTACTGACAAAAACAGTGCTTTTAGACATTCCATGTTTTCTTTTCTGTCTGTTTTCGTCACATGATACACACAGGAGTTAGTACTTGATTGCATAACCATTGTTTTTGATGACTTTTGATGGTCTAATAATTCATTTTTTCCACAACTGTAGATGTTTTAAAGACTTTTATTTGCCAAATAAATTACATTTAAGCAAAGAATCCATTTGTTTTTACCAAAACTATTGGCCTGTACATATGTGGAATTGTGATCTTTTTGACATTAGTTTATAAAAGCACTTATTCAAACAGTAAAAAGACCCTTGCACACAGTCTAACAGTGACAGACCCTCATCATTCTTTTAATTTTCCTTTGTTTTGACTTATTTTATCACTTATTACTTATCTTTGTCTGATAAAGGTCTAGCACTGAAACATTGCGATTGCATTACATTGCATGGTGATTGCAAGTTAAATATTGTGCAGGACTCTTTTTGCAACTTTTGACCCATGTCTCCCTTTCATGAAATAGATGTGCAAAATAGCAGTGACCAAGTCATTAGGAACAAACTGATTTACCTGGGATATGTGGTAAAAAAAATAAACTGTATTAACCCTCGAAGACCTAAACAGCCACCAGTGACCAAAGGCATCTACTGATCTAAAATGTTTAATAATGTTTCAACCACTAAATCCTATCAATACATTTTAAAAATGCTGGTAAAATGCAGTTGGTCATCTTTTCATGGTCATTAGATATGAACCATTTCGACATTCAGAGGCTCCGTCATGAACGTGGAAATACTGTAATCATCTTCAACATTGATTCACCAGTAAAACTCATGGAGTTTTTTATAGGTGCTTGTTCTTACATTTGGCTGAAAAAGTCACTTTTGCTCCAGTGTTTTCTCTTTCTAATATAATAATAACCTTTTAAATTACTCTGAGCTGTTATGAACATCTATGTGGTTGGTAAATGAAATATAGGAAATTCCAGATTTTCACTGAAAATGTAGAAATAAAATAATAAATGGTTGAGGAATAATAAGAAAAGTTAATTTGGACATCACCACAAAAATATTTCTAGGGTGAAAAGGGTAGAAATGTCAACATGATGATGTGAGAAGACCTGCCACCGAAAGGCAAAAGACAAAATTACATACAAAGTATTACCCAGTTCTTTCTTATATACTTTTCATTTATTATGTTCTATATGTTTGCTCGTGTTCTGTTTTTTATTCTTTTTTTACTCATGCTGCTGCTGCACTGCAAATTCCCATCCCATTTTGAGATCAGTAAAGTCTATCTATATCTGCATCTAAAAGAAAATGTAAAACTGTAAAATGACGTGCATGCATCTATCTCAGTGTTTTTCAACCTTGGGGTCGGGACCCCACATGGGGTCGCCTGGAATTCAAACGGGGTCATCTGAAATTTCTAGTAATTGACAAAAAAAAAAACAACTTACTAATAAACTGTGAAGCTGAAACTGAAGCACTGTGGTTCTGTTTATCTTTCAAATGTTCATTGTGGTCGGTTTCAGATGCTGCAGCTCTTTCATAATTCATAGTTTGAGTTCTTGTTTGTTCAGTATTAATTGTCAGCCTTGTAAATCCAAGCTGGACTGACTGTACATATCCTGACCAAGGAAAATCCAATTCTCACTTTGTGCAGTAATCTACACCTGGCTTTTCTGCCTCCATCCATAATAATATACATTATGTAGATTAAATGTGTCTAAAATAAATTTTTATTTGCAACAGAGTGTAGCAAACTGTTACATTATCAAAAACAAATTAATTTTACCAAAAAAAAGTCTCTGTTTTGTATGTCTTGGGGATGTTAAAATGGGGTCACAGCCAAAATAGGGTGGGAACCACTGATCTATTGGTTTCCTCTAAGAGATCTGAGTTTGTGGCGGCTGTGGCTCAGGTGGTAGAGCGGGTCGTCCAATAACCGAAGGGTTGGAGTTTCAAATCCCGCTCTGTCCTAGTCGGTCTGTTGTGTCCTTGGGCAAGACACTTCACCCTCCTTGCCTCCAGTGCCACTCACACTGGTGTATGAATGTTTGGTGGTGGTCGGAGGGGCCGTAGGCGCAAATTGGCAGCCATGCTTCTGTCAGTCTGCCCCAGGGCAACTGTGGCTACAAATGTAGTTTACCACCACCACAGGGAGAATGTGAGAGCGAATGAATAATGGGTCAATAATGTAAAGCGCTTTGGGTGTCTAGAAAGGCGCTATATAAATCCAATCCATTATTATTATTATTATTATTATTGTTTTTGTTTTGTTTTTTTTTCCATTTAACCTTTATTTTACCAGAAAAAAATCCCATTGAGATCGATTTTTTTTTTTTTTTTTTTTGCAAGGGTGACCTGGTCAAGAAGTCTAGCTGCACACACCATACCATAATGAAAACCCGGTTCAAAGATCAGTGATAACAATAAATAAATAAATAAAAAACACAAAACAACAGATAATACTTAGGCAATAACACAAAATAATAATAAAAATTTGAATTTTTTTTTTAAAGTGCCATGTTGTTTAGATCACAAGATATTTTTTTGCTCTAAGTCCATGAGCTGCTTTAACCTCTTCAGCACCAACGGGACGTGATGAGTAGATTAATTAAGTTGTTGGGTATCTTTTCAACACCCTCCCTCCTCTGTGCTTCTATTCACCAGTGAGCCTACAAGTGAACGCAGGGGTCAGGGGGTGAGATGGAGCCATTGACGGCGTCAGAGTTACTGCAAACCGCCGTCTTTTAGGACCACTTGTTTGTACTAGAAAAGAAGCTCCCATACAACTCTGCAATCGGCCGAGAGGCTACGACGAGGGGAGGGGATGGGATGGGAGGGGGCTTAAGTGTTCACAGCGTGCTTCAGATGGCATCTTGTCTTGCAGCTTTGTTGTTTGTGCCAGAAAGAGGCTCCCATGTGAGCATCAAGTTTGGTCCCGGTGGATCAGAGTTGTGATACTAAGAGCACTCGTGTGGTTAAAACAGTTTGAAAAAAAAAAAAAAACTTGTATGAATATTTTAGAATAAAAATTTTTTTGGCATATGTGGTGATTTCCCAAGCTAGCAAGTAATGTTTACCTTTAAAGATATCCATTGTCTTATTACCTCTGCCAAGTGTAACAGCAGATGTATGTTTTCATCGGGGTTTGTCTGTCTGTCTGTCTGTCTGTTAGCAAGATAACTCAAACAGATATGGACGAATTTTGATGAAATTTTCAGGAAATGTTGATACTGGCACAAGGAACAAATTATTAAATTTAGGTGGTGATCGGGGGGGACTAGGGGGTCAGATTTAGATGAAATTTTCAGGAAATGTTGATACTGGCACAAGGAACGAATGATTAAATTTTAGTGGTTATGGGGGGGGCAGATTTTGATGAAATTTTCAGGAAATGTTGATACTGACACAAGGAACAAATGATGAAATTTTGGTGGTGATGGGGGGGTAGATTTTGATGAAATTTTCAGGAAATGTTGATACTGGCACAAGGAACAAATGATGAAATTTTGGTGATGATGGGGGGGGCAGATTTTGATGAAATTTTCAGGAAATGTTGATACTGACACAAGGAACAAATGATTAAAATTTGGTGATGGGGGGGGGGGGTGACACACACGACTGTTCTGTCTTGGTGGAAGTCTGCACTCTCCCAGTGCTTTTCTAGTTTTAGAATGTATAATACATATATGTGTATAGTGTATAATACATATATGTGTATAGTGTATAATACATATATGTCACATAAATCGGGTGCCAGAAAAACCTCAGACTGTAAAATTGTGTTTTGACCACAGAACTACAAAGACACAGTATGTCAGTGCCTGGACTCTGAATGTTTATTATGTTGTTTATTACCTTCTATAAACCAGGAAATACAGTACAGGAGATGCAGTCCAGAAAATGTGTTAATACATCACTATAAAAGTCATTAAAATTCTTTGGTATAATTACTGTAAACCTATAAATCCACGGTGCTGATACTGGGGAGCTTTCACGTCATTCCAGTGGTTTTATGCTTCTTGAAATTAAGACCATGTTCCGAGTAAAGACGGAGTTTAGTGATGAAATAAAGATGTTGCTACTTGTCTTTTCTTTTTTTTTCTTTTGTATCTCGTAGAGGAAAATCATGTTTGAAGGATGTTTTTTCTTCTGATGATAATGATGATCTCTGGTGTCTTTTATGTGACGTTGCCAGAAAGTGAAATATGATGTGTGTGAGCGGCTCTGACAGGTTTGTGTCTGTTGTGTTTTTTTTAGTTTGGTGTTTTGATGAGGTCGGAGTTTGTGTGTGGATGAAGAAGATCAGTGTAGTTGGCAGAAGAAAAGACACAATACTACGATCCACTACTACTACAACTATTACTGCTACCACTATTAGTACTACTACCACTACAACTATTACTACTAACACTACTACGATTATTACTACTACCACGACCACTAATACAACTATTACTGCTACCACTATAAGTACTACACTCTCAAAAATAGAGGTACGAGATCAGAACATTTATGTACCTATAAGTACATTTTTTAAGAATGTTCTCTCAGAAGTACAATATTGGTCTTTAGGAGGCCAGAATTGCACCTTTAGACAATGAAAAGGGGTCCAAAGTGAAAGTGAGTAAGGTAAGTAAGTAAGTGAGTAAAGTACAAATCTGTACTATAAGGTACCCTGCAGCATTAAAAAAAATGTGTGTAGACCATGAGAATAGGCTATAGGCTAGGAGAACTGAACAGTAGGACTAATTATAGTTCAAACATTAGGCTTAGCACATTATTTATTATATATCATACTGTAATTACTCTATATTATATTTAAAAATAATTTGTGTTTTAATTTAATAGCCCAATTAGCTCAATGACAATAGCCTAATAATTTATATATCTTATTAGAACCTCTGATTATTGCCATAATCTCTGTTTTATCAAGTTTTCATTCACACCTCCATGTCTTGATGTCGTCTCTTGCCTATGCCGTTTTTTTTTTTTTTTTTTTCTCAGTTAGGCCACCGGTTCAAACTTTAAACATCATGGCATTATCGATTATACGAGAGTTTTCTTTCTATGTAAAGTACTTAAGGTACAAAAATGGACCATTTCGAAAGGGTACAGAAATGTCTCTCCAAAAGTACACCCCCAGCGACAAGCATTTGTACCCTTTTAAGTACAAGCTGGTACCTCTATTTTTGAGAGTGTACTACCACTAACACTATTACTACTAACACTACGATGGTTATTACTACTACCACAACCACTACTACAACTATTACTGCAACCACTATTAGTACTACTACAACTACAACTACTACCACTAATGCTACTACAATTATTACTACTACAAGTACAACTATTACTACTAACACTACTACGATTATTTCTACTACCACAACCACTACTACAACTATTACTGCTACCACTATAAGTACTACTACCACTACTAACACTACTACGATTATTTCTACTACCACAACCACTACTACAACTATTACTGCTACCACTATAAGTACTACTACCACTACAACTATTACTACTAACACTACTATGATTATTACTACTACCACAACCACTACTTACTAACATAATAATATATAAATAATGTCAACTCCACACTTTTCTCTATGTTTTAGAGTGAAAAAAGGTAAATTTACATTATGGAAAGGTTTACATCTACTATCCTTTCAAAAGATGTGAATAATATGAACAAACTGGAAAAAAAAAAAAAGTAATTTTAACAATATTCTGCATCAGTTTATCATTTACAATTGTACATATAACTTACAGATCACAGTGGATCTACAAACACACAAAACATTTAGTAACAGGCAGAATCTTGTTAAAATTGCACTTTCTTCTCTTAAGACATTTGAGGTTGTTCATATTTGTTCAGGTTATTCACATTTTTTGCAAAATGATACTTTGTTTTAGTGGAAATACATGAAAATATTTACATTTACAAATAGAAAAATTTGGAGTTGCCATTAGTTATATGTCATTATGATCGTATTTTACTGGTCCCACCCACTTGAGACTGAATTGGTCTGAATGTGGAACCTGAACTAAAAGGATCATTAATATCTTAGTGTAATTTTTGCATTTCACAAATTCATCCCATGGGCCGGACTAGACCCTTTGGAGGGCCAGATTTGGCCCCTGGGCTGCATGTTTGAGACCCCTGTTCTAAAGGGTAAAATCCTTTCAATTTGCTCAAACATTTGTCCACAGCATGTGATTCATTTACAGGAAGGTCACGTATTTCATGCATTACTTAGCGACACTTATGAATCTAGCGGCAGTGCAAACACCGTCATCTGGGCCTGGTTCCAGTGTGGGCAACAAACATCCTGCCCCCTCAAATAAAAGTTTCCGAAGGTAGGGGAAAAGAAATGAGGTGCACAACAACAGGAGACTTAGCAGAATTAGTGAAGACTCAACACAACTACATGACCCAGACCTAAAACTGGAACGATGCTATATTTTTTCTAATTAAAACAGGATTTCTTTTTGTAACACCAGTCCATTCAGTCCAGCTCTTTTTCTTCTCATGAACCTAGACCTGAAAGTGTTCTCCATGGAGATAACACTGAATGTGACTTCTCCGATTCCCTCACTCTGAATCACATGCATAATGTTGGACCAAAAACTAAAATAATCATAACCACTGTCTTCACCAAAGCCAGAAGCCTTGAAAGCTTAAAACTGAACAAACTAGACAGAACCGTCCAAACAAACCAGTCTCAGTATCATGGAAAGAAACAGTAGGTGCATTTGCATCAACTTATTTCATACAAAGTTTATTGGAAACCTTTAATGGAAACATCAAGATTAGAGCAATTTCTTCAGTTTCTGCTGAAAAATTTATGCTTGAGGTGGTTTTTGCTTTTTCTCAGAAGGGTAAATATGAATGATGTGATATGAACTCATTCAGGGATGCTGCTGGGGTTTTTTTTTGTTTTTTTAAAACATTATACTGTTTTAATTTTCATTCTTCACAAACCAAGCAACTATGATTACAAAGCTTCCATATCTTTAGCTATATATGCAATATGTTCTTTGGCTTCCAACAGTTCATAGGATATTGATTTTATGTATTTTTAAATGTTGGCTCGTGCAAATTCTGTATTTTACTTCATTTTACCCTTTTTTCTGTTGTTTTTTTTTTTTTTTGTAATATTTTGTGTATTTTATTTACTATGGTTTAGGTATTTTTTAAAGATATTTTCCTTTTTTTTTAATGTTGCTTTTTTTTTTTTTTTTTTTTTTTTTTTTTACTGTACAGCACTTTGGGCTTCTATGGTTATTTTAAGGTGCTTATTAATGAAGTTGGATGGAATCAGAAATAAATCCCTAAACACTACTTCCTAGTCCACTGCTGTGATCTGATACATTGTTTTATCTGTTTTTACACATGTACAGTCTCTCACACTGGCACTTTTTTCATTTCATATGTATACCTTTATTAATTATTCATTGTAATTTTCATTTCTACTATCTATCTATCTATCTATCTATCTATCTATCTATCTATCTATCTATCTATCTATCTATCTATCTATCTATCTATCTCATTTATAGTTTCATATCTTGGCATTGCTTTTTTACTGGGACCTGAGTAACTATTTTCGTTCCACTCATGTATCATGTACTTGCTCTGAATGATAATAAAGTCTCCTTGAATGTGTTTTATTTTGCAAGACTATGCCGTCTGTGTTGCATTTAGTCTTAAAATGTTGATTAATCACATATAGGTGAAAACAAATGTAGCCTTTTGCATATATTACACTGCAAGAATCCAAAACTTACCAAGTTTCTAGTCAAAATATCTCATCACACTTAAAATAAGACATAATCACCAAAAGAGTAACTTTTCAGTGCAAGTTTTCAGTGAGATATAAAAACTTATTTTTAGACAATAGATCTTGAAAATCTCATTTCAAGAACTCTTACCAAGATAATTTCCACTTGTTCCATTGGCAGATTTTTTGTTTGAATTAAGCAAAAAAATCTTGAATTATGCAAAAAAAAATCTGCAAATGGAACAAGTTGAAATTATCTGATTTCTTGAAATAAGATTTTCAAGATCAATTATCTGAAAGTAAGTTCTTCTGTCTCACTGAAAAGTATCTCTTTAGGGTGATTATGTCTTACTTTAAGTGTGATGAAATATTTTGACTAGAAATGAGAAAAATACGCTTGGTAAGATTTTGATTTTTTTCCAGTGTAACAATGAGGTGTCAGTGATTTTAACCATAGGATCTTTATGTTTTTTGTTTTTTTTTAATCACAAAAACTGCTGCAAATAACAATTTGTACATAAAAATAACAACTACTTACATACATTCTTGGAGACAAAGGGCTTGGGTTCATTGCGAGCAAATGCCACACTAACTGATTCCACAAACCAGTTGCCACCTGTGTTTGGAGTTGCACTGATTGGTGTTTTTGTGGGAGTGAAGTGCTCTCAGCCCACAGTGGCTCATGATTGGACACAACACTTGTGGAAATGCAGCCTCTTTGTGAAGGACTAACAGACGTGGGAAAGCAGCACAAGAGGCCACGTGAACAGCAAGACGTGATTCTATTCACTGGTTAAAACGCCTTCCATGTTGTTCTTTTGATTTCATCGAAGGCAACTGGTAACCGCGGATGATACGAGGGGAAAAATATTTCTGTAATGGTAAAATGAGCGTGAGGGTCTGGTTAAACAAAACGCATTTCCTTTGCTGTGTTTGACTCTAACATCTCTAAATCTCCCTGTGATTCCCAGTGTCATTCCTAATCACAAACAAGCCTCATACTGGTTTCAAACATCTAAAAAAACGCACTGCAGATCTTCAAGTGTCTCAGTGTCAACATCCAAACTCTGTAGAAACCTGATAACGGCCGTCAGGTGTGCTGGAAGAGGGAAACATCTAAAACATGCAGGATACCAGTGTCTGTTTTAGGGCATGTCTTTTTCCTCTTGTGCATTATAGACACTTTGGTGGTGTGTTGACACAGTGCATGAAATAACACAGAATATTTTAAAAGCATTTTCCTGCATTTTGTGTTGAATCCATATAAATAAAAGACAAGCTGAAACTTTCCACAAAATCCACATCCAAGGCAGCAAAATAATAAAGAGCAAAAAAATGTGCATATATACGGTGATTCCCATGTACTGTCCACCCATTCCACCTTGCAAAGACCTCTCGCCACCCCATGTACCCTTTTCGATGTCCGTCCCTGTCTCCTGAACATGACTGACTGGATGTAGCAGGTGAGGCTCATTTTAGGATTCAGGTACAAACTCAGACGTTTCAGTTTTGTCTTAAACAGGATGTTCGACACCGTCTTCTGCTCACTGGTTAAAACACTTTCCATGTTGCCTTCTTGATTTTATCGAAGGCAACTTGTAACCGTGAATGACACGAGGGGAAAAATATTTCTGTAATGGTAAAATGAGCGTGAGGGTCTGGTTAAACAAAACGCATTTCCTTTGCTGTGTTTGACTCTAACATCTCTAAATCTCCCTGTGATTCCCAGTGTCATTCCTAATCACAAACAAGCCTCATACTGGTTTCAAACATCTAAAAAAACGCACTGCAGATCTTCAAGTGTCTCAGTGTCAACATCCAAACTCCGAACAAAGTAATTTACTCTGATGGGAGCGGCATACTTCTCCGAATTCCCTCTGTTTAAGAATTGTGGTCGATTGTCTGATTGAATTGTTCTGTCTGAGCGAAGGACCGTCTTCCAGCTCCATGGAGTCCTCCTGGGGCTGAATTATGCTCTTCAAGCTGTCAGGGGGGATGAAACGTAAGACCACTTACCAGCATCTTGACATTGCGTCACTTTGACAAATCAGACCGGTCCTCCTTGAGCGATGATTGGGAATGGCAGTGCAGAAGTTCATGAATTCACAATGTGGGAGGTAGGGCAGAAATAGCGAATGGAGAACGATTTTGAGGCACAAGGCGAGGAGACAGCTGGTGTGTTTGTGTGTGCGCCGGGGGGGTTCATAAATGTTTCAACCCTCTTGGCAATAAGTGTAGAAACCCAGATAATGGAGTTGACTTGAGAGGAGTCACAGTAAAGGACAAAGTGACTGAAGAAAGATGGAATGATTACAAAGAGTCTGCAGGCAGAAGACGGTGTCGAACATCCTGTTTAAGACAAAACTGAAGCGTCTGAGTTTGTACCTGAATCCTAAAATGAGCCTCACCTGCTACATCCAGTCAGTCATGTTCAGGAGACAGGGACGGACATAGAGAAGGGTACATGGGATGGCGAGAGGTCTTTGCAAGGTGGAATGTGTGGACAGTACATGGAAATCACCGTATATATGCACATTTTTTTGCTCTTTATTATTTTGCTGCCTTGGATGTGGATTTTTTGGAAAGTCTCATTTTGTCTTACCTTTATTTATATGGATTCAATACAAGATGCCGGAAAATGCTTTTAAAATATTCTGTGTTATATCATGCACTGTGTCAACACTCCATCAAAGTGTCTATAACGCACAAGAGGAACAAGATGCCCTAAAATAAAATTAAAAAAAAAAAAAAAAAAAGAGACTATAATTAAGATTAGTAGCAAAATGAAAATATTCCACTGCAAGTAAAAAGGTCTGCTTTAACAATAATTAATGTGGTTTAATAGTAGTTTAATAATTGTAGTGGAAGAATAAAACATTTGCGGCATTTTTGGTTAGGTTATTGTTTCCATCTTTATGGAAGTTTACAGACACATTGGTGGTTTGTTATAACAAATTCAGCTTCGGGGGGGGGGGGTGCTGAGGGCCCCAGTAAGTAAAACTGAAACTATAGAGAGCCAAAGTCCTGCCCCTTCCAGTTGTGACCTTGTTCTTGATTTGCAAAATTTTCTTCTGTAATGTCAGTTTGTTGTAAAACTGTTTAAGTATCAAACTGAAAATACATAAAGATAACGACTACACACCAGAAATTGGTAGAGGTGATGTCGTTAGAATTGTCTCTCTCCCTGTGATGTGTTCAGATCATCCATTCTGCAGCTTCAACATGACCAGGTTATAGTGCGCAGTTATATACGTCGGTCTATAACTAACATTACTAACACCGGTGTGAAACGAAAGTGAAACTTTATATACTTTCAACGTCCAACTCCCAGATTCTATTCCTCTATTATACAGGGTGTGTGTGTGTGTGTGTGTGTGTGTGTGTGTGTGTGTGTGAGAGAGAGAGAGAGAGAGAGAGAGAGAGAGAGAGAGAGAGAGAGAGAGAGAGAGAGAGAGAGAGAGAGAGAGACACAGAGAGAGAGAGAGACAGAGAGCTAGTGTAAGTGTTCAGAACTAATCCTAGTTCATAGGGGCCAAACAGCGTTCGTCTTCTCTTCTCTTCCTCGTTGTTGTCTTTTACCTGAACCTGTAGTGATCCCAAACAGGACTGTAATGATGGCAGAGCATCTTCAATCTCTTCCCCTCTGGTTGATATCATATTTGTTGTTGTTGTTTGTTTGGTTTTTACCTTATTACAGCTGCTATTTCATATTTCGGGTCACTGCGCGGTCCTTCAATATGTCCGTGTGGAACTTGCGTGTATTTAAAGTTCCGCATCGAACAACGTCTTTCGTTCCTTCTTCTTTCTCTCAACATACTGTGCTGTTTCGGTACAGCTGTGTACCGAACCGAACAGGTGCGTACTGAAACGGTTCGGTTCAGTATGTGTACCGTTACAGGCCTACTAAATATATATTATATTCATCAGTTTTTTACTTTTCACAACTAAACATTAGACATCTTAACTTTAACTTTGCAGACTTTTTCTCCAAAAGCATTCACATCACATGCACATCAGTGTCTCTTCCTATTAGACAAAGACGATGACAAATGGCTTGTTCTGCCTGCAGTTTTCTACACACACTGTATCTTTGAGCGTAGCAGATGTTTTTTTGTTCTTTTTTTGTTACAGAACTATAGTTAACCACTGAGATAATCATCTGCGCGACTGGCAGCTGTGTCACATTACAGCTCCGATGCGGTTTTGTTCCATCCTCTGCAGCGCTTCATACCACACTGGGAGTGGGTTTCTGAAGTGGAGCATTTGTCTGCCTGATTTTGTTGATTTTCCTTGATTTTTTTTATTATTTCTTTTTTTTTGTTTTTTTTTTTTGTTTTTTTTTTGCATTTGTACCACAGCCACACAAGCTACTTAATTAAATAGTCTGTCCTACAGTTAAATCCAGTCATGAACAATAAGCATGAAAACATTTGTAAATGTATTTTAAGGCTCTGGTAGATTATAACCTTTTAACTGTCCACATTATGTCCACATTTTCAACTGTGATACATTTTTTGCACCTTATATCATACTGTTTATCTCTGACAGCCTTACAAATGTAACATCTTATTTATCTTGGGTAGTTTTTTGAATGTTACATACTATTTACCTCTGACAGTTTGCACAATTAACCAGATATTTTTCTCTTAGTAATTGTAGTTTATATATATTTTTAAAATATATTTGTATGCTCATTTTCTTTTGCATGCCATTTTATTTTGTTTGTTTTAATTTCCTAATTAAATTATTCTATTTAAATTTTTATGCATCTTAAATTCTCTTGGCATTCAGCGTGGACAGTAAAGTAAGATTTTCATTGTACATGGAAACCTGTTTCTTTACTGTACACAATAAAACACTTAGAATCTTTGAATGTTGAATCTGGAATGTGGCATGAATCCAATAAAGCTATGTATGTATGCAGACTGAGCAATAGTAAGACTTACTGCATGAAATGCACAAGACTAGTGTCACCAGTGCACATCTGTCTGCACAATGAAGCTGAGCTGTTTTACAAAACTGTTACAACTCCAACAAATGTGATGTGCACTGAAAAAAGTGAAGGTGTAAGAAGAAAATGTGATTGAATCAGTTGTGGCTCAGGGATTCAACTTTGCAAAGAGAGTTTGAGTTCAGTGTTTTTTAGCAGACTGATCAGAGTTGGATCACATCATCATTTTTTGCTCATAGAAGTAAATTCAAAATTTCAGCCTTAGTGTGTTTTTGGAGGACATAGCAAGATTTTATTACTTTTGTGAAATTTTTTCTTTATTCTTTTTTTGTTATTGTTGTGTAGAAAAATCAAGGTTAATGAAGTTACCATATTAGGTTCCTTACCCATAAGTGACCAAAAAAAAAAAAAATCCAACAAGTACACTGCAAAAATCTAAATCTTACCAAGTGTATTTTTCTCATTTCTAGTCCAAAAATCTCATCACACTTAAAATAAGACATAATCACCTGAAGAGTAACTTTTCAGTGGCATATAAGAATTTATTTTTAGACAACAGATCTTGAAAATCTTATTTCAAGAAATCTTACCAGATAATTTTCATTTGCTTCATTGGCAGATTTTTTTTTTTTTTTTTTGCTTAATTCAACATTTTTTTGCTTAATTCAAAACAAGAAAAACACTTGTAAGGTGAAAGGAACATGTTTTTTACAAGATTAGACCATCGTAAGTGCTGATCCAGACCCCTGTCCACATCCACATTATCCCTGTGAACATCATTCCTTACATTAGTACTATTACTTCATGGTACCTAACAAAGCAGGTACACTCACGGTTGATGCAGAGGTGGACCTTACAGACCCTGTGGACCACATTGGACCTGAGATTGTTACTTCATTGTCCTCACTGTAACTGTTGCTGTCACTGCCTTGTAATATGTGCTGAAATTACCAAAAAAAAAACAAAAAAAAAAAAGACATTTACCCGATAAAGGGTTAAGCTCTTTCACAGCTCAATCCATGTTATTCTTTTGTGAAGTCATACCAGCTTTTTTGTTAAATTAAATGTTTTCATCAGTTTGAGACAGTGTGTTGACTCTTCATCCTTTAACTGGCTGCACATAAAGGTTTGATACGATGGCTCAGAAAAGGTGGAGGAAGTTAATTGGGGGGTGATCGGGCTTTATAAAGCACAGGAAAAAAATCAGGTCTTTACAAAAATAACATAACACAGATGTTTTTCACATGCATTTCATCGCACATATGTCACAAACTCAGTTTAAAGGAATGAAGAAGGACTTGTATAAAAACAGGCCAAGGCCACGTGTTTGGCTTCTCTTCAGTTTCCAGTCATATGTTTTGCAGGAACCCAGTGTTTTGGACCAATTTGAACTAAACTTTTTCACATGAGACACTTTTACAGGAGTGTAACAGCTGCATTCACACACAAAGTGCCTCCCATCATTTCAGAAGAAGAAATCAATTGAGGAAATATCTTTTGAAAGAGCTGCTGCCTCTGAGCAGGGAAATGCTCTGACCCAGTTTCCACACATTTTAGTATTCTTAGTCAAATACTTGGTACATCTAAGACAGGGTGGTGTTATTTTTATGTTTATTTTCCATTCATTGTTTTCCTTAGGGTCATGTTGAACACCAGTCTCAAGAGTTAAGGTCTCAAAATAAATGGCAACACCCTTTTTGTATTTAGATTTTATCACTTTTTTCTACTTTAATGGGGAGAGTGGGTAAATATGAAATTATCATGATGATATATTTAATGATCCTGTGTGGATTTTGTCTGCACTGGGGTTCTTTTGGTGCCAGTCAGAGTCTTGGCTGTTTTATCTCAACAAAACTCTTACGAAATTTCAACATTTGACTGTTTTATCTTAATTATAACACTATAACATGCACCTTCATAATTTTCTGAATGTACCTCTACTTTAGGGCCATCGCCAAACAGCACAAGAAGAATTGATACTTTATGACACATTAATTCTTTGTTTTCTTTGCAATCATCAATCAATGGGCTTTCGCTGTGATTTGTGTATTTTTACATCCGCCAAGGAACAGCGGAGGTTATGTTTTCATCTGGGTTTGTCTGTCTGTTAGCAAGATAACTCAAAAAATTATGGACACATTTGGATGAAATTTTCAGGAAATGTTGATACTGGCACAAGAAACAAATGATTAAATTTTGGTGGTGATCAGGGGGGTGGGGGGGCTGATCTGCCTTGGCAGAGCCTGCGCTCTCCGAGTCCTTTTCTAATTATTAATGTTCTGTTTACTTTCGCATGTGTTGAAATAGTCATGAGCATTAACTCTTTACGTGGCAGAGGATTTAAATTTTTTATTTATTTATTTATTTTTCCAAAAAATATTCAATTTTCATATCAAGATTTCAAGCTGTTTCTTTCCGTTATGTTGCTTGTTGAGATATTGCGACTTTGGCATTTGAAGCGTTAACATAATGTACATGATGCATAAACATGGATTCCAGTTGTGATTATAATGAGTTTCTAGTGGGCTTAAACTAACTCCAATGGAAAAAAAAAGAAAAAGAAGTGAACTTCATCATAAAAGAAGAGAGGTTCTTCCTTTTGTCTTTTTTCTTGTGAACCTGAAGTGATTTTCTTGTTCTGCTTCTATACCTTATGATGAAATATTTAGTCTTAAAATGACACTTTCCTTTAATGATCCAGATCATCATCTTGACAGTTATTTGGATATAACCAACTACGAAAACTAACAAGCCAACTCCATTTTTCTTCCAGGGTTTATAATACCTAGGCGTATAAGTATGTGTAGGTAGAGTTACACACCAGGAGGTTCATCCACCTCCATCACTTCCCTCCAAGGATGGATTTTATTTGCTGTCAGGGATTGGTCATAAAATGTAAGAAGTCTCAACACAAACATGGCTGTAATAATTCTGTCTTCCTGTTTCCAAGTTGAGGAAATCAAACAAGAAATGTTAACTTTATTCCAGGAAGAAATCAACATCCAGATGTCTTTTTTCCACTGTGACTACAGTGATAATTTGCACTAAATACAGTGTGTTCAAACAGTCCACTGAACTTTGGACCCTTTTTTTTCCATATGATTTTGCAATGAAAAAAAATCTGTGTTAGAGGTGGAATTTGGTTTCATTATACTGTACAAATCAGAAAAACAAGAGAATTAACAGAGTGTCTTTTCTCCATAATCTGAATCAAATATATATAAAGACCTGACGTCCCACCCCTTCAGGTTGTGTCCCACAGGACCTTATTTCAGTAAAAAATAATTAATTATAGTCAATAGGGAAAAACAAGTTATTTTTTTACCCTGTTTAAATTATTCCCTCATTTACATGTATAATATTTATACTTTTAAAAATCAAGAAAGTCACAATTTGTTGTAAAACTGTTGAAGTGTCAGACTGTGGAAATATGTAAATACATAAGTACCCATCAGGAAGTCACAGAGGAATCTGAAGATGTCTCTGCAGCTTCAACAGACATTCAAGTGACTTTCATTTTGTTTTAATACTTCACCTTGTTTCCAAAAATTGAAGTAAAATGTGTCAAGTTAGCAGTCGTTTTGATGTTAGTGACGTGTATCATGTGCGATTCAGTTGTTCAGGACAAAACTAGATATTTCCTTATTGTTTTTGTCAATTTAACAGATAATTTATGAGCCAGAAAAATTGTTGTTTGTGGCAAATATTTGTGTAGATGATGCAGAATTCGGACAGGATTCAAAATGATTTGTCTCTTGTCATTGACCATGGTTCATATTCATGGTTCATTATTCATCCATGCAGAAAAAAAATGTTCATCATTATACCCAATAATTATTTACTTTTATTTATGTATTTTTTGTATAGTGTTACAAAATGCTTTACAACCCAAAAAAAAGTTATATATACTGTTCATCAATAAGACATCTATGAATCTAACACATGGAATAAAATGAATGAGAAATGATGGAGATTTGCTTTGTGATGTTTTTTATTTGTTTGTTTTTGTTTTGTTTTGGGGGTTTTTGTTTTGTTGTATGTATGCTTTTTATGTTCTGTTCTGTGTAAAAACAACAATTCCTGTTATTTAGATTTTTTTTTTTTTTTTTTTTTTTGCACTACTGCTGTAAAAAACTCAATAAAAAATAACTGGGGAAAAAAAAATGATGGAATTAAAACCTGAAATGAATCACTGGGAGTACATCATAACATAAAAAAAATAGTGTGACTAAAACGTAAATCAAACATTAAAAGAAAACCTTTTTGCTAAATAAAGACATACACAAATACAAATAAATAAATCATAGTAAGACATTTAATAAAAGATACTAATATAGTAGGCAGAGTAGGTTTAAAACTCTTCCTGAATGTCATCTGGCTGAGTTTCTGATACCAGTTTTATCTATGTATTTTTCCTGTTAATTTGTCAAATTTCCCTGTGAGTCACATAACTATGACCGGATGGTGATTCAGGTTGATAAGCATCGACCAAACAGAGAAGTGGAGCATCATGTGGGTTTTAGTCATAACTTTTGTCTACCTTGTTTTTATTTCTTTTTTTGTTCTTTCTTTATCTAAAACAAAACTGAAACAAAACAACAACATTAACTAGAATGAGCTACAAGGTTCAAACTGCCCTCTGTCTTTTTTTTTTTTTTTCTTTAACATGTGTGGCCCCAAGCACCAAAGGAGGACGTTTTAATTTAGTTTGGTTTGGGACATTTCAACAAGTGAATACTCACCATGTGGGCCCCTTTCAAGACCCTGAGGTGCCCCGAGTCTCAGTTTAGACTGATTAGAGCCTGACCTGAGCGGTGAACTCACACACACACACACACACACACAGTCCTGGCCGTCCTGATTAAGCTGTGACCCTGCCACTGACCACCGGACACTAAACACTACCAGAGCACGATAAAACACAGCTGATGTGCCGTGAGACACCATGGGGACTTCCATTATGCAGCAAAAAAGGAAGACAAACCTACATGAGGAAGTCATTTAAGGCTTCTTGTTCTGCTCAAAATGGGCGTGAGCTCAATTCACAACAGCAGAAAGAAACGCATTTTGACCTTTTGATAGTCTAACAGAACATTTCTTTTAAAACTAGACAGATGCTTTTGTCAATTACTGTCATTTCTGTCAACACAAGGTTCATCTTCAGACTTTTTATTTTTACAGCAGAGTGTTATCTCCGTTGAGTTTTGACATGTCAGTTAAAAAACGGGGTGTAATACTTAGAGTTGTTCCAGACAGATTTCACATTATGCAAAGTTATTGCAAAGTACTAAAAACATACAAAAATCATAATATTTCAAATCTTTAAAGGGTAATATATAGTAGTGACATTCCAAACTCCAAACAGCAGGGATAAGTCTAACACCAGAACACACTGAGTTTTACCAAAATCATCAATGAATCAACGTTATGGTTCCACAGACTGTTTCACTCACTGAATAAAGTATAAAGCTCATTGTTTACATACATCTGTACTGTGGTATCATCAAGTTTTCATCTTCAAATTTAACTCATAGCTATTATTTGATAGTCAAAATAACACTGTTTTATAATCTTCCCGTGCTGCATCAGCTGATAGTTTACATTATAGCTCTGTTAGCTTAGCTCTGTTTTTAGACAGAAAACAGCCACAGTAAAACCACAAATGACCTCATTTTTCTGTGTAATTTGTGTTGTCAATAGCAAGTTTATAATAGTTTTAGATTTTTCATTATAGTTTAGTTTTATTTAGTTTTAACTTCCATCCATCCATCCATTTTCTACCACTTATCCAGGGCTGGGGTTGCAGGGGTAACAGTCTAACGTTTTTTCTCTAATTCAGTTAGTTTTACTTTGTTTTTAAAGCAGGTTTGCTAGTTTTTATTAGTTTTTGTTTTTTTTCTCAATGCTTAGTTTTAGGTTAGTTTTAGTTTATCTCCCTTGCCATCGTATTCACATAAATCCCAGACAGGTCTCTGCTGCTTTCTCCCAACTTTAGTCTCCATGTTTCCAGGTAGAGTGGGGATGAGAAGACGACTCTAAACGACAAGTGACAAGGAATGACAGATCGTGAAGTGCTGTATGGTGCCGCTAGCTGAAATTGCTTGAGCGAAATAAATCAATTTTATATGAATCCAACACAGACAAAAAAGAAGGGAATTTTATCCATAATTTTTATACGTTTTAGTTTAGTAAGTACACAATACAATGTTTTGTTTTTTTTTAATTATAGTTTTTATTTATTTCAGTTAACTAACATGTTTTTCCAATTCTAGTTTTGTCATTTCGTTAGTTTTCGTTAACGATGATAACCTTGGTCAATAGTTGAACTAAATATCTGTTTGGAATCGTCCAAAAAAGGTCAGAACTGTCATGGTTTAGTCTGAACCGTGAACCAACAAACAGCAACTTAGTAAAGATACTAACACCACATAATAACTTTATACCTTCATAAGCCTCAGAATCAAACTCACCTGTGTAGAAGAAATACTACCAATTTATCACCAAACTCCATTCTTTTTATTTAGAGCTGTGTCCAATGGTGAAAATAACAACAGTGTTTTTAGATTCTTTCATGTTGTCACTTTCTTTGCCTCTTAAAGTTGTTTCTTGGTGGCTCTCATCCCATCTGGTCACTTTCTAATGCTTTGGTCAAAGGCCCCATGGTGTTAGTTTTTGTCACCATAGGAAACTGGCAGAGTGACTCACTACTCCCTCTGGTGGTCACATAAATCCCCCAGAACATTAATGTAAATAAATATACGATCCAATACATTGATGTCTTTGGCAAAATATCAGAACTCCTCATTCTAAACACTTTAACGGTAATTTTAGGTCCTTTTTTTAATAATTGAAAGTAAAAACACCTATAGCCCTTTAAAAGTTAATAACTTCTTCCACTTTTATTACCTTCTTCTATGATTTTATCCATGCTGTTTTTCTGTTTTGTTTCTGCAATAATTTTTGACTATTAGATATAAATCTGCTGAAAAATAGCAGTAAAAAGGAAATCAAATCAGAGATATAAACCATTTTTTGTTTTTGCTGGAACAGCCTGACTGTAAGTGAGGTCATTTTCATCCAGATGTCATCACCACAGAAGTTCCCCTGTGTTCATTATGTAATTGCCACAGTTCTGGTGAATATTTCATTCAAAGTAGGTGTTATTTAATGCTTTTACTGTCGGTCCTTAATGCAAACCACTAAGAAATCTTAACCACTGCTCTTATCTCTGTTCAATTTATAACATACACCAGGTTCTGCTTGGAAGCACTTGGGTTGCGCTTTAGAAAAACAGGATAGGAATGAATTGACCGTGCAACAAAAAGGTTACCAAAAAACACAAAACAAAGCAGTGAAACATGTAAAGAAGTGAGGATGATGCAAAGCTGGTCTCAGTATGTGTCCCTGAGGAAACCTGGTCCTTACAAGTATAAAAATATTTGAGCAGACTAACACACATGTGCGTACAAATAGCTTTATCGCGGGCTAAATCCCAGTTGAGCAACCTCCCCTGTCTTCACCCTCCTCTGCCTCATCTAAATCATCCTCCTCTCTCCTCCCTTCTTCCTCTCATGGAGCACTCAGCTGGTTTCCAGTCCAATGCATGAAACTGTTTTTTCAGCCTGTCATGAGAAAAACTACCAGTGACTTCCTTATCAACAGAAACAGTTCAAACATAAATTGTTTTAATAGTTTGCAGGACATTTTTTTTCCCTGGTTTGGCATGACTTTAACATTTAAAACCTTATTCCTTTGGTGCATTTTGGAATCACTATAAATAATTGTATTGTTTTATAATAATATAGTAGAGTTTCATCATTAAAACAGTAAGATGTAACTGATACACATTTTAGGAAGAACTGTATCAGGGGTCCCAGGGATTATGATGGAATGTACTTAGATCAGGTTTTCTACATTGCAAAAACAGACTAGACTAGAAACAGCCCAAATGTTCTACTATTATTATATATTTGCAATGAACTTGAACCAAATTTTTTTGTATTAAGCCCAAAAACTGAGCCAAATATTGTTTGGATTGATTTAATCTACCATAAACTAGAAAAAAAAGTTCAAATTTAAGGAAGTCATGTTTTTACAAGAAAAAAGATATATGTCAATATTCTAAAATTGACATGTTGTGCAAGTGGTTTCACTGTTAAAATAAGATTAAAAAAAAAAAAAAAATCACAATCCTCTGCTGGGATTTCATGCAAACCATTGCTTTAGCGAAACATGCTTTAAAATTAAATTATTTTTCCAAAGAAAAGAGAGAATGACAAGATTCTTTTTTCTTTTTCCCAAAACAAGGCTCTTTTACATTTTGGTTTTACTTCAATTTTTGCATTAAAAAGTCAGGTTCAGTTTATGCCATCATTCTGTTCAGCAACAACTATAATATAAAAAATATCCATACAAAAGAAACATGGGAGACACAAAAATCAAAGTAATAAAACTTTCCATTGGCTCACCTTCAGGCAAATTCCCCTATGTGTTCATGTTCCCTAGTAAATATACTAAGTAACTTTAAAAATGCATAAAATTCATGAATGTTTTACTTTTAATTCATGAACTATACACAAGATATACACAAGATTTTGAATCAAGTAAATGGTTTACTCAATCAGGCTGTACAAATTTGACAGTACCATTCATTCTTACGAGGCTGCACTCAAGTGTGGCATTTTTACTACAGACATTTTCTCCGTTTTTACATCAAGGTTTTTATAGGGAGGGTCACATGTGTACAAAGCTTACACAGTCTTGGTTAATAATTTAGCCTATCCCAGTATTTCACACTTGAGTACAACTTTCATAAATTGGTCTGTGGTTGAGAAAAAGCACAATCAGTCAGACAGAACAAGAATATAATGTGTGTCTGAGAAGCTGTTCGGAGCATCTGAGTACATTTCATGACAATGCTAGCAAATTTTTAAATTTGCATTTTTAAAGCTGCTTAGTGTAGTTTAATAATCAGCCTCAGGGACGCCGTTGACAATTGTGGGCCCCAATGAAAGGTAAACATTATGGACCCTTCTTAAAATTCAGTATTTTGTTGATCTGTCGGAGTGGTGGTGGTGGTGGTGGTGGTGGGGGGGGTTCCATAACTACCGTGACTTACGCTGGCATGAAACAAAACTGAAACTTAATATGCTTTCAACGTCCAACTCCCGACTTCCCTTCCTCTATTATACAACAGCTCTTACATGAAATTTCCCCAACTTCTAACCCAGTATTTTTCAACCTTGGGGTCGGGGCTCTACATGGGGTCGCCTGGAATTCAAATGGGGTCACCTGAAATTTTTAGTAATTGATAAAAAAAAAAAAAAAAGTCTTACTAAGAAATCTACTGAGTTGATAGAGACAACCCCAATTCATAAAAAACATGACAAACTCTGAGTCTGAAATTGGAGCACTGTGGTACTGTTTATCTGTCAAATGTTCATTGTGGTCGGTTTCAGATGCTGCAGCTCTTTCATAATTCATAGTTTGAGTTATTGTTGGTTCAGTATTAATTGTCAGCCTTGTAAATAAATACAAGCTGGACTGACTGTACATATCCTGGCCAAGGAAAATAAAATTCTCACTTTTTGTCATAATCTAGACCTGGCTTTTCTGCCTCCGTCCATAATAATATACATTATATATCCTAAATGTAGTCTAAAATTAACGTTTATTTGCAGCATAGTATAGCAATCTATTACATGATGAAAAACAAATAAATTTTAGCAAAAAAAAATTCTTCGTTTTAAATGTCTAGGATCACCAGAAATGTGTGGTGTTAAAATGGGGTCACGAGCCAAAAAAGGTTGTGACCCACTGTTCTAACCTGTATCCACTGGACCCCCTCCACTGCTCTATGGGCCCCCCACAAATGCTGGGCCCCATGAATTTGTCATGTTAACCCCCCCTTTACCATGTCCCAGATCATATTCAGGCATCAAAAATCAATGCAGAAAAATCTCAGAAATGTTGATGCATATATAAACAAGTCAACGATCCCTGGTAGTTTTCAATCAATAAACAATTGTTAACAAGGAGGTCAAGAGACATAACTGCTTAGAGACTGAGATCAAGGTGAGGGTGAGGAAAAAGTACAATATTTGGAGGACAAGTGAGAATCACCTCTTATGGACAACCCCCTCCCATTTCCTCATCCCATTCCCTACATGGTCTGCCTCCTTTAGTTCCACCCCCATAATCTATAGAGGAAGTCAGTTTGCCTTCGCATCCATCTTTGAGCAAAGAAACCTGCTGGGTAGTATGGTACTCACCTTTGGTTTGGACTGTGTGAATGACAATTAGAGTTACTGTGCTTAATTTAAAGGAGTCATATTTTGTTTTTTTAAAT
Organism: Sphaeramia orbicularis; assembly: GCF_902148855.1. Lineage (NCBI taxonomy): Eukaryota > Metazoa > Chordata > Actinopteri > Kurtiformes > Apogonidae > Sphaeramia > Sphaeramia orbicularis. Next base: position 16,607,846 of record NC_043963.1, on the reverse strand, counting down.
GGAATTATGCATTTTAAAACACTTCCCTGTGGTCTACATAAACTGTAAATGCTCTGCTTGGGTCTGAATTCTTCATTAATTCAACTCCACAGGTCCATCTTCAACCCTATTTCTGAGTAATGACACCAGAAAGGACATTTTGAGCGCTGGCCCTTTAAATCCAAATGAGCCACTTCACACCCCACCCCCTCCAGGTTGTTGACCGTGCTTTCTGTCTCGTTCAGCCACTTGTGTTTTTTAATACAGCCAACAACTGAAAATTTTAGGTAATCGGCTTGAAGTTTGGACATGTTTTCACTTTTTACTACAGCCGCTGCTGCTGACAAACAATTATGTCGTACTCAGAGAAATGTTCATCGGAAGTCTTTACCTTATATGTGCAAATGTGGTGACATAACTAGTTAGAAAACATAACAAATTAAGCAGAAATTGAAACTGGTTGTAAGAATTCACTTGATTTTTGCTGAAATGAATAGAAAGATAGCTTTGCAGCACCTGGAGGGTTCAAATTCAAACTTTTTGAACTATTCGGGTCCAAATACACAAATAAATGAACCAAAGACTAATAAAAGTGGGTTTAGCAAAAATATGAGCCCTTTAAAGGTGAATAACTTTGATTTTTCTACTGTTTTAGTGGTAAATTCTTTTAATGTTTGGGTTGACATTTGTTTATTGGTTATTACATGTATGGATTGGATTATATTGTATTAGCTTGTACGATAGACACTAATTATGAGGTCATTTTATTTTTCTTAGATATAAACTAATCCAAACAATCCTGACACTCTCTGCCCTGCAAACAATAAAGAATAGAGATGCATACGCCATAAGCCAATGCCTATACCGTTGAGTTGATCATTTCAGACTTGCTGCTTATTCTTCCTTCATGAAATTCTGTTCCACTGCTAATGTGTTAGCAACTGGCCCTTTCAGCTGTCCTCACTGGAAACCACAATGGCATCTATCCTCTGGGAAACCACTGACTGGCACAAAGTCAGAAAATAAGCGAGACACAGACACAGAACTCTGTAAATCTCTGCTTTATCTTCATTGGAGTGTTGTGAACAGATGTGAAGAAGCACAGTGAGGTAATGTGCTGTGTCTTTGTCCTTCTGGAGTCCAGAGGCTCCCTGGAAAAAAAAAAAAAGGGGGTAGTGGGGGGGGGGGGGGGGGGGGGGGCTGTAGCAGCAGCAGCTGTGGAGCATCCAGCCGTCCTCAGCTCCAGGTGGCTGCTACTGGTTGTTTTAGGGTGTATTCAGGCCTACTTCGTTTGGTCCATTTAAAACAGACCAGAGTTTGTTGCCCCGGAAAGACTTTTTTTGTAGGTGTGAATACAAACATGCAAACTCTGATTCGAATCAAACAAGCGGACCAAGACCACCTACAACACAGGTGTCAAACATGCGGCCCAGGGGCCAAATCTGGCCTACCAAATGGTTCAATCCGGCCCTTGGGATGAATTTGTGAAATGCAAAAATTACACTGAAGATATTAACAATCAAGGATGTTGAAATCATTTTAGCTCATTTCAGTCTAAAGTGGATCAGACCAGTAAAATATTATCATAATAACCTATAAATAATGAAAAGTGTACATTTTTCTCTTTGTTTTAGTGTAAAAAAAAGTTAAATTACACAAAAATGTTTAGATTTACAGACTAGTCTTTTATTTTTTAAAAAAAAAAGTGAATAACCTGAAATATCTTAAAAGAATGAGGAATTTTAATAATACTCTCCCCGTCATTAAATGTTTTGTGTATTTGTAGATCCACTGTGATCTCTAAGTTGTGATTCACATGTATAAATGATAAACTAAGGCATAATGTTCTCAACATTGCACTTTACTGAAGAATTTTCAGGTTGTTCATATTTGTTCATGTTATGTTCAAGTACAATTCATAGATGTAAACATTTTCATTACAGAATCTTAATTTTTTCACTCAAAAGTTATTATCCTATTATTTATATTATTTTACTGGTCCGGCCCACTTTAGATCATATTAGGCTGAATGTGGCCCCTGAACTAAAATGAGTTTGACACCCCTGACCTACAAGAAGTGGTCCCGCTTCCAAACAGACTCTGGGCTAGTTCACTTCTCATGTGAATATAACCAGCCTCGAACCAAAACAAACCAATGAACCATGTGCCTTTTTGTGCTTGATGAGCCACCATAGCCGCTGGAAGTAGCTGAACCGCATGGGTAGTCAGAGCTAATCGCAAAAGCCATGAGCCATGGACAGACGTGGAGAAATGAGGAGATTGATTGTCTCATTAACATTTGGTCATATGCCCGTATTACAAAAGTGGCTCCAAATGAGCTGTTCTTAATAGTTAACATTGTCGTAAATTTGTGTCTGTAAAAATAGAATACTTATTCAATAACTGCATGTAGGACCTCCATGTTTGTTTTCATCAACAGCCGCTGTCTCTGATTCACAGCGCCCAGGACTTTTCGGTCCAATTCCAGCGCAGTTCGTCACATGCATGCTTCTGTTTACAAAGTTTGGCCCACTAGCAAAAAGTGAAATGAGAATGTGATCCAACCCAAAGGAAAAAAATTAAGTCCGCATTCAATCCGAATCAAATAAGTGGACCAAAGGACTTTCCAGGTATGAATGCACCCTTAGAGGCAGAGACACCGTAGGTACAGTTACTGTTATTGCAGATCCATTCAAACAGTTCAATCCTTCTGTGGGACTTTGCAATAGTATTGAAAGAGCTTGTTGAGTAGTAATAATGGTTCAGGTCATCATGCATGCATCATGGAGGCCAGGATGGGGTCAACAACGGCACGTAAGTCAACAACTCTGTACCATATTGTAAAGGCGTTAGTACAGGCACAGAATCCAAATGCAGAACTCGGAGGCGGAATATATAGTTCAAAAGATTTATTAGCCACAAACAGATATAGGATAGTTATGAGTGACACAATCTTGAGGATAATAGGTGGAGATTTCCTCTTCGGATTCGTCCTCCGGGCTGAGGACGTAAATCCCCTTCTCCATACAGTTAACGGGGCCTTTTTCCCGACTAGGGAAAAGCAGAGGGAGGTCAGGGACGGAAACGGGTCATACACAGGAAAGCTATCAATCAGGCGACAGGACATAAGGGTAGGGCAAAAACTCACGTACCAGAAGTCAGGCAAGGCGATCAGAACCGGGTATCAGATGAGGCAGGCAAAACCGACAGGGAGCAGGCAGTAGGCAAAAACCGGGTAAGCAAAAACGGGTCAAAAACAGGAATCAAAAACAGACAGACAAGATCAAAACACTGGTAAGTACTGCGAGAGTAACAAACTGGCATCTGATCAGGGGAAGAGACTGAGTTTAAATACACAAAAGGGAGGGAAGACAACTAGACACAGGTGGCACAAATCAGGGCGGAGACAGGTAATCAGGGGAAAGGTGAACACGATCAAGGAGGGGAAGTAAAGACGACAGACAAGACACATGAGGGGAAATTTAACAAAATAAAACAGGAAATGACAAACAAAACATGAAGGACAGACAAAACCAGACTAGCGTCTGGCTGCAGGTATGACACATATTGTTCAAAATGTCACATGCACATCCTGATACGACATGTTTTTGGCTGGTGTAAAAGTCTGCCACCTGATGCATTAGCATTTGAAGAGTTCTTTGGCCACACATGAGTCTATTATTGCATTTCCTCTGTGCTCTGAATGTTTGGATCAGGAGCCTGAGGGGATCATCAGGGTTGAATATTTTAGAATTTATTAAATAAGTTAAGTTACCAAGAGGCCAGTCATCACAGAAGGTGCCTATTTGAAGTGTTTTCTTGAGCCAAAGTCAACAGGTCAATACATTTACCAGGAGTTAGACTTGCATATAACTTGGACATTTATTGTATGCACATGCTTTTGATTCATGTAAACAAATTCATTTTCATGTGGAGCACTCATAGCAGTATGGGTGCAGTAAATCCCAGTGATTGCATTTGGAAAACCGGTCATTGCTTCAGATTACATTTGAGATTGGCCAGTTCTCCCACAGTCTACAGGGAACTTGATGTATTGACTACTCATTTTAATAATCCCTTCCAAAACAGCAGGCATTGTTGAACTGAGCGACTGCTGTGATATCCCAGACAGAATTTAATAGACTCGAATCCTTTCCAAAAGGAGCTTCAGGAAGAAAGGTACATTTTCTTTTAGTGTTAATCATATCAGATTTATTTCTCAGACAGTTCCTGTTCATAAGAGCCAGTCGCCAGGTCTGGAGTTTGCACCAGCATGGCATGGTTCCGTCTGCTTGGTCTTTCTAATGTTGGACTAAATTCAGCACATTGATCCAAAAGCAAAGTTCTGTTGGCCAGTCATCACGAACCAGAGAATCTTTGTGGTTGTGAATACGCATTCCTTCATAAACCTCCCATTCATATATTCATCCAGCATCCATTGTACAACATTATGCAAGAGTGATTGCACACCTTTCCAAATTATCAGGTAATTAGTAGTATCCCGACTCTTCTGATTGACTTCTGACTCTTCTCTTATCCTTGACTTTAGTGTTTGCTCCTGGAGGATTCTGTTGGGTTTCTGTAAATTGGCTTAGAGTCTGGTTTCGACCAACTCTATACGTAAAGCGTCATGAGATAACTTTTGTTATGATTTGGCGCTATATAAATAAAATTTGATTTGATAATTTGACTCTGAGACATCATTGAAAATGACAGTTGACAATGACAGAATATTATTCATTTGCTTAAATGTTGGACTACCCTATGAATAGGAGTCATTGGATAAAAAGTGGCATAAAGTGAAATTAAATGTCTAATTTTTGTACACTGGCTTCAATTCAGCCTCATTTGCAGCACCATTTTTTTCTAAACTGTGCAGGTGAGAATGTTCTGAGAAGATCACGTTTAGTTTTATAGCTCCAACTTTTGTGTGGGAAGTGAGATACACTTCTTTCAACAATTCTCCCTAAACTGACTGCTGCAACACCAAACACATGTGTATTTAATTATGCTGATTACTGGGAATCAGGTGTGTAGTACTGGAGACCATCAACACAGCAGCAGCATGTTCCACTAAAGCAGGGTACACACATGAGGATTTTCTAAATCTGAAGAGATTTTTTATCTGTTGCACACCCCACACATGAAGATAAAAAATCTGGCACAGAACAGTTTTAATCGAACTGTGTGTGGTGTGCTGCGATAATCTCAACACGGCACACCACACACATAATGATTCTGCCCCACCACCAATTTAGAATCTAGTCGTCCAAGCCAGAAATCTTACTTGATCAAACGTAACAAAAACAAAGAAGAAGAAAAATAGCAACAACCAGAAAATGCAACATGGAAGGGGACATACGAGAGGAGGGAATGATGGTTTTCTTGGGTCTATTTTTAAGGGAAAAATTCCGAATTTCTGAGGTTCTCCAAACTTTGTTTCAGGTCGGCTATGCTTTTTTAAATTTACGCCTGCTTCCTTGTTCCTCAGTCAGCTCGCTTCTTGATTGGTTACATTCCGTTCCACATCACAATGACTCAGGAGTCGTCGGCTTTCCCCACACACGACAATTTTTGGTCGTAAGTATTCAACGAGTTTAACATTTATGATTGTCAGACCCGACCTGTTTCGGAGCCCACTATCAGGACAAATTCACTGTTAACACACCTCACACCACAGGATAATCTTATGAGACATAAAATAATCTGGTGTTTGCCGTCTTTGGTCGGGAAGGGGGAAAATCGGGAGTAAAACAACCCGATTATCTTTATGTTTGTACCCCGCTTAAGAGGAACGTCACAATACAACAATATTTGACACTGAAAAATGTGATCATGAAAAGCCACACAATCACAAACTGCAAGTAAGTTTAACCCCTTTACAGTGAAACAAAGTATTCACATCATGTCTCTCATGTGCAAAAAGGCCAATTTTAGTAAGCATATTGGGTCTAAAGTTAGAAAAATCTTTGTATAAACTATTAAGATAAAAGTTGTATTTGTCCTTTAAGTGAAACACACTTATTGTTTGAGACGGAACCTGATCCTGGGACCGACTGCCTGCTCATGTTGCTGCCTTCGTAAGTGGTTTTACATTATGTTCCAGTCGTCCAAGGTCTGTAGTGACGTTAGTGAATGTCCTCATAAGGGGGAAAGACAGCCAGAGCTAATTTAAGAAAATCCAGAATGAAACTAAAAACACATACTGAAGTAACTCTTCTATTTGGTCAACATACATGTAGAATATAACATTCATTCTGTTGCTTTGACTGTTTTTGGCAGCAACACCAATAGTGGGTCATTTTTAAGGAGATGTCTCTAATCTGTAATATGTTGCATGTAAAATGAAATCCTCTGAACAGTTCTCTATATATATTCTCATATGTAATTTTAAGTTATAGTTCTTTTGTTCCTGTCATTTCTATCGGTCACCACTGACCATCGACTAATACAGACAAACCTAAATTAACCCATAAAGACCCAGTGCTACTTTTGTGGTACTTCCCAAATGATTTTTTTCTCTATATTTAACCTTTCTTAAGTGATTTATCACCATTCATTGTAATATTATCCTCCTTATTTTGTGTTTTCTCAGTGTAAATCATATATTTTCCTATATTTGATTTTCTGATTATGTAGATGTTCATAAAAGCTCTGATTAAAGTTGAGGGTTATTATATCAGAAACAGAAAAAAACTGAAGAAAGTGACTTTTTCAGCAAAGATATCATTAACTGAACATAAAAATAAAGTGACCATCCACGGTCACTGATTCAACTCCATGGGTTTTACTGGTGAATCAATGTTGTAGAACAGGGGTGTCAAACTCATTTTAGTTTAGGGGCCATATTCAGCTAAATTTGATCTGAAGTGGGCCGGACCAGTAAAATAATAACATAATAACCTATTTAAAAAAAAGACAACTCTAAATTTTTGTCTTTGTTTTAGTGTAAAAAAAAAAAAAACATGAAATTATGAAAATACTTACTTTTATAAACTATCCAAAAAAAAAAAAAAAAACCTGAAAAAACTTAAATTTAAAAACATAAGAAAATTTAGTGCAATTTTGATAATATTATTTCTCAACTTATCATTTCTACATGTGCATTATGGATCAGATCTACAAAGACACTAAACACTTAGTAACAGGCAGAAAATTGTTAAAATTGTGCTTAATTTTCTTTAGACATTTCAGGTTGTTCATATTTGTTCAGATTATTCACAATTAATTGTTTCAGGATAGTTTGTAAATGTAAATATTTTCATAATTTATTGTTATTTTTTGCACTAAAACAAAGAAAAAAACGTAAGTTGTTAATTCTAGATTTTTTTTTTTTTTCTTGGCTTAATTGAAGATTTTTTGGGGGCTTAATTCAAGATTTTTTCCTTAATTCGAGCTATTTTTTTTTTTTTTTTTTTGCTTAATTCAATTCAAGACTCTGGAATTTTTGCACTTGGCAAAAACATCCCTGGGGCCGAACTGGACCCTTTGGTGGGCCGCATTTGGCCCCCGGGCCGAATGTTTGACACCCCTGTTCTAGAAGATGATGGTGTTTCCACAGTAACTACGGTGCCTCTGTAGATCCAAATGGGTCATATCTGATGACCATGAAAAGAAGATAAAATATATTTTACACCAATTATTTCCATGAACTGATAGAATGAGTGAAACAACAAATATTTAACAGTTTAGATCAGTAGATGGTTTTGGTCACCAGTGTCTGTTTGGGTCTTTATGGGTTAAAACTAACCCATGTCCATAGGCATTTATCGAGGACAAAGTGATGACTGTTGTGTGACTCCTAACGTACGCCAAGTTCACAACCCCACATTACAGGTCACAATCCCTTAATGTGGCTGATCAGTTTGAAGGTGTCATTAACACACGCACAAAAACACACTCCAACATCAGCCGTAGTCTGTGACCTCTTGACCCATAGATCATGGAGCCAGATGTTTATTTGTTGATCCCCTCCATCCTAAAAGACATCCATCATCACCGTCACAGAGGTGGAGGAGGAGGAGAGGGTGTTTGTGTGTAGCATTATGGTCGCTGAGTGATATGTTGTGTGTCAATATTTAGCTTTAATAAAATTTAAGCGATTACATGGGTGGCCTTAGTATGGCTCTGTATTCGACTACAGGCTTTAAGGAGAGTATTTTACAGTATTTTATCCAGTCTGTGCTAGTTTAAAGGGTTGCATTTGGATTAAACTCAGGTGTAAAGTTATGGGAAAAGATGACCTGTAAAAATGGGCAAAAAAGCACATGATGTATGAAAACTGTTTGGAAGTGAGTCCAATAATTGGACAAAGTTCGGATGAATTACAAGGGCTAGAATCTGTGAAAGTCTTCATATTATTGCCTGTAATATCACACCATCATCATGCATTGTGATTAGTTTAAAGAAATACACAAATTCCAATCATTTTAACCAGGATCAACCAAATCAGATTACACATGGAGGAGCAATTCCTGGCATTAAATTGGTTAAATTCCTGCAAATTCCTGATCGTTAGTGTGCAACATAACTCAAAAAGTTATGGACAGATTTGGATGACATTTTCAGGGTTTGTTGGAAGTGGGATAAGGAAGAAATGATTAAATTTTGGTGGTGATCGGGGGTGGGGGGGCCCACGGGGGGGGCCACTGATCAGCCTTGGCGGAGGTCTGCGCTCTGCGAGTGCTTCTAGTTTTAACTGTGAGAGGACTGTTTAGTTTTGATTTTCCAAAACATTGTTTAGTTTTATCGTCCACCAGTTCCATCGACCTGTTCCACAGACATTTTGTCTTTGCTAGGTGTCCACTAGCTGACTTGCTACTTTTCTCAGTGGGGGGAGACTGTAAGTCTGGATAAGTTGAGTTTACTTTTAAAAAATTGAGAAAGGTGCTTGTCTTAAAAAAATTAAGTAATGGTTAATGACCTTTTTGAGTACATTTAACTTAAAATTTTAGTTAAATGTAAGTTAAATGTACTTAAGAAGTTCATTTATTACTTAATTTTTTTTAAGGCTACCACTTTTCTCTGTTTTTTAAAGTAAACTCAACTTATCCAGACTTACAGTGTGTCTCTTTTGAAGTAGTTTTATATAATGAGAGTGACTTTATAAACTGGAACATTAACATCGGCCAATGCCCACTTCCTGTGAGTTGGACTGTATTGTCTGCAAAGCACCAGAATAGCTCAAGTGGAACAATGACACAATTTATCAACACAAAACTACCAATTTCCATGTTCATCACGTCATTAGACCAGTTACAGCATGGTGGTGCATTTTTATCAGTTAAGGTCCCAATAAAAAAAAAACAGTCCAAGGAATGGCTGAATGAGTGTGAATAAAAAGGAAAGGCTGTACTCAAACTACATCCTGATACCATTTAGCACTGTCACCTTTACAGCTCCCTGTAGACGATACATACAAGCGTTTATGCACTCCCAAAGTACTGAACGCACATTTCAACTAAACTTTTACCACCCCCCAAAGGCTCATTGAAAACACTGAAATATGTAAAAAAGCCAATGACTTGTGTGTTGGTGTCATGTCAGAAAACAACACTTCTGGCCTGTCTTAAAGTTTTGTGTTGTACTTTCATTGTTGATAAGTCTGTATTTCTGTAACCAATCATTTATTTTTCTCATGAATACTTAGAAAAATCAACCCCAAAGAATAAGGGTAGAGACTGAAAACAACAGATGTTCAACATGCCTTGTGGCTGCAAGGTTTGACAATCTGATTTCTGTCTTCAATTAAATATTTCTGGTAATGTTCAACAGATCTTAACCCATAAATAAACAGTGCTACTTTTGTGGCAGTTCCCAAATGAATTTTTCTCTCTATTTAACCTTTCTTAAGTGGTCTATCACTTTTGATTATAATGTTATAGTCTTTGTTTTGCATTTTTTCAGTGACAATGTTGTATTTTCCTGTATGTAATTTACTGATCATGTACTTTAATCACGCTGTAACTACATTTGAGGATTATTACACCAAAAACAAAGAAAACTTAAGTAATAGTGACTTTTTCAGTCAAATCTATCATTAACTGAACATAAACCATGTGTCTCCATCTACTGTCATTGATCCAACTCCATGGGTTTTACTGGTGAATCAATGTTGTAGAAGATGATGGTGTTTCCACGGTAACTACGGAGCCTCTGAACATCCAAATGGGACATATCTGATGACCATGAAAACATTACAAACTGCATTTTACACCAATTATTTACATGTATTGATAGAATTAGTGAGTCTAAAGTTAGTAAACAGTTTACATCAGTTGATGGTTTTGGTCACTGGTGGATATTTGGTTCTTTATGGGTTAAAATTATTAGTGTAACATGTTAGCTTATTAATCATTATTGGAGCTAATGTCTTGAAGTCTGCACAGCATGGCCAAAACAAAAACACTGCCTGGCTTTAGCAAAGCAAAAAAGCAAGATCCTTCCACTATAATTACTGTGTTGATTAATATATTTCAGTTGGAAAAAAGTTCTTTAACTCTGACTGATGCAGTGAATAGCTTCTCCCTTAAACGACCATCAGTTTAGAGCATAAAGTTTGGACTGAGTTTGAATGGAGAAAGGTCATGTGGTCTGATGAGTCCAGATTGACTCTCTTCCAGAGTGATGGTTAGAGTGAGAAGAGAGGTGGATGAAGTGATTACCCATCATGCCTAGTGCCTACAGTACAAGCCTGTGGGGGCAGTGCTATGATCTGGGGCTCAATCAGTTGTTCAGGTTTAGGTTCAGCAACATTATGTGTCAAAAACAAATTAGGTCAGATGAACCTGAATATACTGAATGACCAGGTCAGTGGATTTTCTTCTTTGTTGATGATGCTGTCATATTCCAAGTTGATAATAGCAGGATTCAGTAGCTTCAGACTATGAAAGAGTGGTTCAAGGAGCATGAGACATCATTTACACACATGGATTTTATCAGACCCAAACCCCTTTGAGAATATTTTTGATGTGATGGAGAAGACTTTACATAGTGGTCCAACTTTTCCATCATTAACCCTGTAAAGCCTGAACCATTAAATCATTGACAGAAAAATCCAGTTCTTTGAAACTGGAGCCTTTATTGGTCCTTCTGAACAACCAAAAAAATTATCAAATATCAATTTGCATGTATGAGTTTCAATTTTGTATCCTATTTGATACATCGGGTCTCAATGCTCAAATATTATTAGTTTTGAACAAACAAAAACATAATGTAACACAAATCTGTCCAACTCCTAATTCCTTCTCAAAATTGGCGAAGTTCTGCCTCCTTCCTCCTCCATGACAGTCTTGTAGTGTCACTGGAAAGGCCTCTGGTAAATGAATTCCTCCCCCTGGTGGATTATCTGTGTATTGCATGTATCTAATTGTATACATCAGGTTTTTCAACAAAAAAATATCACACCGATCATGTAGAGGGCTTCAAAACTCATGTATCTAATATGATACGTTTGGCGTTATAGGGTTAATGTAAGATGTCAGCCAAAAATTGAGGCAATTCTACATAAATAAATGTTATGACATTTATAGTGACATTGCCTTACGTGGCAAATACATGCTATAATCAAAGCTAAAGGTGGTCAATGAATTACTGCATGTGCAACTTTTGTTTTGGGCTGTGTATAATTTCATTGAAGCAGATTAAAATATAAGTTGGCTTTTATTTTTTTAATTCATTCTTTCATGTATTTTTTTTATTTGTTTTTATGTCTGTGTACAGCACTTTGGTCAACTGTGTTGTTTTTAAAGAGCTTTATTAATGAAGTTGAGGTGAGATAAATTGTATGAATACGCACTAAAAAGAACACTAACACTAAGCCTCCTCTTAGTTCTAGCTACTCCAAAAAAATTAAATGGTCAAATCACATTTTCTGCAAACTCAGGTCAGAATCAGTGCAACTGGCGGTGATTGTATTGAAAATATCCAACCCTGACCCTCATCCAAAATTAACAGGTCACTAAAAGTCATGAAAGTGTTGTATATGTCTTTTCTCTCTGCAAACATATTAATCATTTTCATAACCGACTAATCAGACCAATACTAGTCAATACTTTGTTATTACTTCATTTATCTACTCATATCTGTGCTGAATGTGACTTATTAAACAATTACTTAACAACCAGTGATGTCACCTTTTAATAGTCTGTATTTCCTGCTATGTCAACGTCACATTTCCAAAACTAACAACTAAAGTGGATTGACTGAAATAATATTTTTGGTTACGTATCAAATTTTTTTGATCAAGTTACCTTGCAAATAGTCAAAACACACTCCAGGCACAACACTCTGGCCAACAAAATCATACTCTGACAAATGAAACATTTAATTAGAGCAAACTCTTCACTTTCGATTAAATTAAATCTACATGCCAAACTTGTAGCGTTTCTTTTCAGATATATTGTTTTGCGAGGAGATGATAAACACCAGCCCTGCTCCTGCTGAGGTCCCGCTCCAGGCTTTAAAGGTGGGCTGTTTAATGTCCCGTAACCCTCACAGCGTAATGGTTTTCAAACCTCTGAAACAAGAAAAAACAAGGTGCCACCTTAAAATTTATGAGACATTAAATTTCTTTCCATTGAATCTCGGTCAATCCATCATCATTATGGCTTATCAAAATAATCACAAGCCTATAAAACAACTTAACTAGTGTTCCTGTCAAGGCGAGAGGAAAAGGTGTGTTTGTACATATGTGTGGGGACGTGAGCGTCAACCCTTTTACAGTTTAGGATGATATAAATTATACTGCATGTATTTTTTGTCTGCTTAGGTTTTAGCTTCTGTTCTCCACATCTTTTCTTTCTTCGTATTGCAGAAACACTCCCATCATGACAACCCTCAATAGCCATGTAATCACCTTCATTTTGCACAATCAAAATAATATGCTTTAAGTATAATAATACGAGCCTTTTGTCCTCCTTGTGTCTCCTATAATTAAACATTCCTCCACACATGACTAAATACATTCACATCCATATCAGTTCAGCCCAAAATAAAGAGAAGTCAAACTTTAAAGCTTTAATTGTTCCCACAAGAAAAGTACTGTTTCTGCAGCAGGTAATTACAAGTACGTAAGAAGTTAAAAAGGGACAAAGGATGGTAATTAGAATAGAGAAAATACAGCATCTAAGACATGAATGAGTCTTCAAATGAATCATAGGGGATAAATAGGATGTTCAACTATATAGAAGAATTTTCTGAAGTTCAGTGGACTTCAACTGATGGAAATTATTCTGATTATTCTCATGGACGGTAAATGAAAAGGATGTGATTAGTGTGTCTACACAGTCCATGCCCTAAAGATTTATGCTCTGTCCACACTAATACAGACATTTATAATATGGACAACAGGTATTTTCTCCCGCCCTACAAACTGGTACAACACTTAGACAAAGCATCTGTTTCTGGTGGACTTAGGATCATTTTGGAAACAGCAGTCTGTTATAAAGAGCAGCAACAAATTAAGTTAAAACTTGGGTTAGCCAAAGTGTTCTTGGGAAATTTCATCACAACACCAGTACATGTGTCAGTCTCCAAATGTGTTTATGCTGACCATGATTTACTGCAAGTCATACACTGACTTTTAGAGCTATGACATATTTAGGCCCAATCCCAATTCTCATTTTCACCCCTACCCCTTGGTCCTTGCATTTGGTATGGATTGGAAAATTCCCCTGTGAAATGAGACAACCCTTCAAGACCTGTTACATCATCAGCAGTAATCGATGGCGCGATGAAAAGATGCTGCAACTTGGTTTTGTGGAAGAAGTCACCATGCCATCAGCAGCTGTAACCATCTCTGTTGCATGGGCTTTGGGTATCTTTTTGCGTCCATCAACCACAAACCGCAGAAATGCTCGAAAGAGAAGACGCATTCAACTTTTTGCTTTGTTTGTCATAAACAAGCGGTCTATAGTACATTGCACAGATGATCAATGATTAAGTTATTTACGAAGAAAATACATACATTTGTCTGTTTCTTCATTGCACTGCTGCACTTTTTTGGTGCGTTTGCCTCCATCTTTGATTTGATCAGAATTATGGGAAATTTCTCATATATCTCCATTTGTAGTGTGGTCCTGACAAATCTCAGTTTCAAGGCCCAAACAGACCACCCTCTTAGCCCTTCCCTTCTGACTCATCGAGAATTGAGACACCCTGACCCCTTCACGTGAACACGCAACAAGGAAGGGTAGGGCAAAGGGGTGAAATGGGATTGGGCCTTAGTTTTTTCAGGTGAATGTTCATTGTGCAAAGCACCAATAAAGTTTGTGTACTAGGATCCATCACTAACTTATGGGTCTGTTGACTAACTTACCTGTGTTTTCATCAGTTTTCTCTCACTGTATGATGTGTGATAGATGGTAGATGTCTCTGTTGCTTATACTGTGTAGTTTATTTATGATTCACTTCCTGAAGCAAAATTGGAGATTGTTAAACTGAAATGCCTATTGTGTGATAAAGTTATCCATCCATCCATCCATCCATCCATTGTTCATTTGATATTCAGCTGCAAGTTAATATCTGTGTGATATTTTTTTTTATAACCAACTCCTTACATTGATTGCAACTTTACATTCAGTTATTGGTTATTTTTCGACCTATAAACTTAAATTATTTATATTTTTATTTTTATATTAAAAATATATAAAACCTTTGGCTAAAAAAGGGCATGGTGTTTTGTCATCCTTCTTGTTGCTTTCACCATTTGTCAACAGGCATTGTGTCTCCTCGGTTGGCATTCTAAAAAGATTAGGGCATGGAGGAGTTTGCATTGAGTTACAGCTAAAAGCCCAAAGGAATGCAGATCAGGTGGTTTGGCCGTGTTTGTTTTTGATGATAATGGTTCCTGATGGAGGTTTCTAATAAAGAAATAAAGCGTAATCTTTTCATGTTTCACTTTCCCACCCCTCCTCTATGACTCTGCCTTGTTCACAGTCTTAAACATTGAAATAAAAGTCTCAATGCTTCACTGACACTCAGTCGAGCGTCTCCTCCTTTCCTTGGGTTTTAAAAGCAGCCGATGCCTTTGCCTGTCGCTAAACCGAGCCAGGGACGCCACGGAGCGTGCCCAGTGGAGCCAGATTACAGCCCACTATGGTTTCTGCCTGGCAGATCACAGCTTCAATGAAGAGAAGAGTCTCTAAAGGTTAGCTCATTGTAACTCAGCTCAGAGTTGTCACTTCTATTTCAGCTTCAAGGCAAATTTACATTTAACTTCAGTGGCATTTAACACAGAGTGATTTACAATGAAACAGACTCCACAGCCAACATTACACAACCGACGGTCAGTGCCACATCAACCCACGAGAGACATGAACGTATGCCTTTTCCACAGCAGAAAATTTGGCTTGTCTGTCGGAAAATACAGGTGATTCTGCAAACACTAACGATGGCTCTTTTCCACCTAACCCAAAGCAATGAGCAAGTATGAACAAACCAAAACCCTGGAACTGACACAGTCATGATTTAAAGAAATTACACTTGTTCATTTTCTGCCATAATGAATCAAAACTATAGTGGAATTAAAGTTAACAGAAACTGAACAAACTGACGGATAGTGTTTTTGTTTTTTCGAGCTGCCTTTGAAGGGGACCAACTCCAGGTCATGATCAGTACTCAGAGTTCAACTGGGAATCAAACACCTCTAGCTATGAGGTGCAAACGACGCCACCAGCTGCTTCCAATGGTGAACAACAGACTGCCTCTACTTTGTATGCTTTTTCCAATAATCCACATTGTCTTTGAGTGAAATCATCTTGTGTACTCTTGTGCTACTTTCTAGTGTTTTCTTCAACTTAGTACAGTGGTTCCCAACTTTTTTTGACCGTGACCCCATTTTAACATCACAAATTTCTGGTGACCCCAGACATTCAAAACAGGGACTTTTTTTTTTTTTTGCTAAAATTAATTTGTTTTTGATCATGTAATAGTTTTCTATACCATGTTGCAAATAAATGTTAATTTTAGACACATTTAGTCTATTTAATATATATTATTATGGACGGAGGCAGAAAAACCAGGTGTAGATTACTGCACAAAGTGAGAATTTGATTTTCCTTGGTCAGGATATGTACAGTCAGCCCAGCTTAGATTTATAAGGCTGACAATTAATACTGAACAAACAAGAACTCAAACTATGAATTATGAAAGAGCTGCAGCATCTGAAACTGACCACAATGAACATTTGAAAGATAAACCGTACCACAGCGCTTCAGTTTCAGCTTCACCATTTGTCTTTTATGGATTGGGATTGTGTCTGTCAACTCACCATATATTTTTTTATTAGTAAGGTTGTTTTTTTTTTTTTCTTGTCTTTAAATTTTTATTAATTACTAGAAATTTCAGGCAACCCCATTTGAATTCCAGGTGACCCCATGTAGGGTCCCGACCCCAAGGTTGAAAAACACTGATTTAGTAGATGCTAAACCATCACCATACACTCTGTTTTGTCAGCAGTTATTGAATAATCTTTTTTCCATTGGTTTTCTCAGACTTCCACATATTGTCATCTCCATCCACTCTTTCTAATCTATAGAATAGGACATACCCACAATGGTTCATGTTAGATTAACTGTGCCTGTTTTCCATCCAAAAACAGAGCTATAATGTAAACCCAACTATCAGCTGACACAATATGTGAAGATAAGACAGTGTGACTTTGACTGTTAGGAAGAAGAAATCATGATACTATAAATATCATATAAGCTGTATACTTCCTTCAGTGCGTCATACAGTCTGTGGATTCATTGGTAATTTTGGTCTTTGAAAATGTGTTCTGGTTCTTACCTCAGCCACGAGTTTAGAATATTAGTATTAGAGGTGTAACGGTGCATTTATTTGTACTGAACTGTTTTGGTTCGGGGCCTTTGATACAATATGGAGGTGTACCAAACAAATACATGTAGCCTATGTGAAGAACACAAATAGGGAAGCAGGACCCAATGTGCAGGTGTCCGCTATACACAGTCTAAAAAAAAATCAAAAATCAAAAAAATCAAAAATTAAACACTTTATTCTGAGGCTGGGGCACTGATAAGGGGGGGGGGGGGCTAAACATAACAGAGTATAACAGAGGCACAAAAGCCAGGTTGGACGTTCGAAGCATGTTAAGCTTCACTTTTGGTTTTCGGTACTTATGGAGTGCACCCCCACACCCCCACACACACTGTACTGAAAACATATCAAAAATGTATTGAACCAAAGACCCCTGTACCAAAAATGTACCAAACAGAAATTTTCTGTACCGTTACACCCCTAATTAGTAATACATACAACCATTGTAGCATGGTTTTGCATTTTTTGTTGTGTGTTTATTCACCTGTTGTTGGTTTTGAATGTGGTTTATGAAATACTTTGGATTGCATATAATCCTCTCTGAAAGACTGCTGCCTTGTCAACTATTTTATAGTTTACTCTGTTGTGCAGTCTTTCTTGACCACCTGAATTTGCACCACATGGTACTAATCCAGTGAAACAAGCAGATACATTACACGTGTGTGAAGGAGTCAAAGGGAGATGCAGAAAAAGAAATATATTCCCATAATGCAAACCCCAACTCTCAGTGATTTACTATCGGTGTCCAGTCCAATTACATCTCCACTGTCACTTTACACACTGTCTCTGATTTTCTTTGTGCTTTTTACACACAAACACCGGCTTTATTCGACTTCTCAGTACACCTGAGAGATCCAGGTCACGAGGTTTATAGCTCGAAGTAACAAGGGGCAAAAAGAAACAGCTGAGGAGCAGAGGTAGAAGAGAAGGGAGGGGGGGTGCAATGAGTAGAGAGCAGATAATAAAGGGTAAATCATGGAAGACAAAATAGAATGGATGGGATGCATGTAAAAGGAGAAATCAAATGGTGGAAAATTGGGTGTTGGCAAGGATAGCAAATTATGAAGTGTAATTTTTCTCCCACTTTCCAAGACACATTGAAGTATTCTCAGGTTGAGTGCTGCTGTGAACTCACTGCTCATTCTAAGGCTTTACAGCTCTATCAATGAGCAATAAGAGTCTGTTCTCACTCCCAAGTCGTCGTTTTCTGTCACTTGGTCATGAAACCCTTGGAATCCATTTTCAACACCCAAAAGAACCCCAGTAGTGGGAATTTCTGATACGCAGAGTACCAGTTGGAAGTGATGAAAGTCCATCAGTGTTGGACATGGACGACGTGGGTGAGATGACGTTAAAGGCGAAGACTTCAGAAGGAGGTGGTTGAGGTGGTTATGGTAGAACGCCAAAGATTGTAGATTTACACAAAGGAGAGCAGGGTTTGTGTCGATTCTCATGAAAAATGACACTCGAGGAGCACCAAGTGTTGAAATGTGGTAGCCAAAGTTTCACTGAGAGACGGCTGGGAGTGAGAATGCATAGAATATAACCAGCAACCACAAACAAAATAAAAACAGTTTTACATCTTACATTTATATGGAAAAACTGATTTTATGGTTTCTTGCATACTTCTGCACAAAATGTGTGCATTGGCATCTTTGACAAAGGTACTTATTATTGCGTTCCCCTACACAAAGTGAAGGCTTGAGGCAGAACTAAGGGAAACTAACAAAACACTATACAATATGATAGGGCACCGCTAGCAAATGTGGGCCCCATGAAAGCTAAACATTGTGGGCCCTTTAGAAATTCAGTATCTTGTGGATTTGTCGGGGTGTGGGTGGATATAGTATGTGGGGTAGGGGCAGCAATTATATACGTGGGGTGCAGTCCATAACTAATGAAAGTAGCGCTGGTGTGAAGCAAAAGTGAACTTAACATGCTTTCAAGTCCGACTCCCAGCTTCTATGCCTCTATTATATGGTGGACCATACACAAAATTTTCCCAACTTCTAACCTGTATCTACTGGACCCCCTCCACTTCTATTTGGGCCCCCCCAGAAATGCTGGGTCCCATGAATTTGTCTCATTTACCCCCTTTATGGTGCCCCTGCAAATATGAACCAAAAGGGGTTCTATTATATTATACTATACTACTTATATATATGTCGAAGCCCAAACGGAATCTGGCCAGATTCAGAATCAGGCCGGCCCAGAATGGAATTCTATTCTAGGCCGGCCTAGAATGGAATCCTGCTGCTATAATGTTATTTTTATACCATGTTAATGCAAATGATCCATAATTCCATAATTTGTCATAATTTTACATTTTCAGTCTTACATACCTTGAGTAACTATTGTCAATTTCAGTTGATTTCACTGTACCATATATTGGTGGGGAGTACCACTAGGTTCTATTTGTAAATAAAGTGTATTATAGTTTACAATTAAAATGTTGTTTGTTTCATTTTTTTTTTCACATATTTGCAAATTCCATGTTATTGATTTTTGTAATAATTTAGATCATTTGCATTAAACATGGTATAAAAATAACATTATAGCAGCAGGATTCCATTCTAGGCCGGCCTAGAATAGAATTCCATTCTGGGCCAGCCCGATTCTGAATCAGGCCAGATTCCGTTTTGGGCCTCGACATATATATATATATATATTATTTGATTTAAGTAGAAACCTTCACCACCCATTAATTCTATCAAAAGTAGAGACAAAGACAAGTCACCAGAAACACAAAACCAAAGACTATAGAAATCAAGGGAATCAGGGGCAGCAAAATTAAAATAAATCATAACACAACCATACCATACAAACTTTATTTATAAAGCACTTTAAGAACGTTACAGCTGGCCAAAGTGCCGTACACAAATCATAAAACAAGGGAAATAAATAAGTAAATAAGCAAGTAAAACAGTGACCACCCAAGGGTGCAAAGCAGGCTAAGAACAACAAAATACAACCATCATAAAATCAAATTAAAATCTGAAAAAACACCATGAGAAATATAAAAAAGAAACATCTCACTTATTGATTAAAAGCCAACAAGAAAAGGTGCGTTTTTTAGATGTGATTTAAAAACAGGCAAAGACTAAGCCTGTCTAACATCTAAGAGCAACTGGTTCCACAGCTTTGGGGCAACAACAGAAAGAGCACGGTCCCTGCAAAGTTTCTTTTTAGTTTTTGGAACCACAAGCTGCAGCTGATCTGCTGACCTGAGAGTGCGAGAGGGGACGTAGGGGTGGATCAGGTCAGACAGGTAGAAGGCGGCCAAGGCCATTCAAACATTTAAAAGCAAATAGAAGAATTTTAAAATCAACTCAAAAACGCACCGGCAACCAGTGAAGTGAAGCTATAAAACTGGTGAGATATGTTCATGTTCTGTGTTCCTGTTAAAAGCCGAGCTGCAGCATTTTGCACAAGCTGCAGTCGGTAAAGTGCATTTTTGCTCAAACCCAGCATAAAGTGCATTACAATAGTCAACACTGGTCTTTTCTTTTAAGGACAATACAAGGAGCTCAAAATAAAAACACTGACTGCTCCGTGTTCACAACCCAAACAGAACAGTGAGTGTAAGCCTCCTTATATCCACACCCACTCAGGACAATCACCCTCAGCTGCAGCAGAACACAGGTGCATCCAATCACACCTAAACACAACGTGAAAGCCTCAACTGCTCCCACTGCTAATGCTAATTGCTAATGCTAACTGTTTGTATTGCAATCCGGTAAAACTGAAGCGGTCCCTACAAGGACAACAAACTTAACTTTAATCTTTCCCCTTAAATTGATTAAAAAATCCTTTGTTCCAGTGCTTATGTCTTTCTACATCCTCATACACAGTGTACCCACAATCACCAATACTGCACGAAAGGGTTTTGTATTGATATCTTACAGCCTTGAGTCATGCAGATCTGATACATAACACAAAGACTACACTATCATTATGGTTTACAAAAGGAAGTTTAAACAAACCCCAAACTGTCCAAAAAAAATAACCTGCAGCCTCTGAAACTTCACAATATAGCTTCTTTTTCTTCTATTTGTTGCCACTGGTGATTGTCTCCAATTCTCTTTTTCAAATAGGATGAAATCCGCATTCAGATTTTCCATTTTTCTGCTCTACATTTTCCATCACACTTGAGAAACAGTTTTTAATATCATGTTAGTGTGTTACATCTATTCTGACAGGTTCTTTCCACACTTCTATTTCTGTCAACATATCGAGAAAATTTTCATGCTTTTTCAGTAAGTATCAAGTTCTGTCGTTTCATTTCATCACTTCCATTAGTGTAGAGTCAATGCCTGAGTAGACGTATTGCTAGTAGTTGGTTGTTGAGAGAACAGAAGGTATTAGTGCATTCTCTTTTCAAAGTTTGACAGCAAAAAATGGTTTATGATTATTCATTTCTGTGAAGAGATTAACTTGGAGCAAATTTTGATTCTGTCGTTTTATTATGACTGGCTCCTGTTGTTTCTTTTACTCTTTTTGTTTCATAAATGTACAAAAGGAATTCTTCACAACTGGAGAAAAGAAAGTTTCTATATTTGTCTTTTTCTCAAATAAATTAATTAAGGTGTTCACATACTGTCATTGTGAGATTGATGATGGATGCAGGAATCATTAGTCGCTTTTCCATTGACCTAAAATTGTGCAAATATAACTTACACATAAAAATTTACCAATGGAAAGACGACAATTTCGCCAAACGTCTCATTTTCGATTAACAGTTTTGCACTGGCAAGAAGTGTTTTTTCGGGCTTAGCGTAAATGGTATATCATGCAAACTGAAATGGAAGACCTTTTTTCAACAACTAGAGTCAAGTGAATTAAAAATTGATGTTGACGTTATGTTACAACAAGCAAAGAAGAAGAAACATGTCGCTGGTATGTGTGGACACACCAGAAAACTCAATCCTTTTTTAATTTAGTACGAGATAGAGGGGTAATGTATAATAATAATGAACATATCTGTAAATCAACACCATATTTATGTTCATTCCCATGTTTATGGATGACTTTCGTGTCATCTTGCAATGATAAATCAATCATTACATTTGTGATTTAATGGAAAAACTGACATTACGCACTTCTGTTTTTTCGACATTTAGTAAATATCGGTAAAGTTTTGCACAGACGTCCAATGGAAAAGCGACTATTGTCTCGTAATTACATTGGTAACAGCTTTTCTCATTCACCAGGTACACACTGACCTCAGAGTTAACGTCCTCTGATCTGATGAAAATCAATGTGAACAGTTGTTCTGGAACCAAAAACTAGGAGTTTCCCATTTCAAGGTTTAGTGATTCAGAGACCAGGGTTAGATTCAGAGTTAAATCTGCTTCTTGGCCAAAGCAGCCATGAATCTGTTTGAGAGAACGCAGAGTGAACAAAGCTGTCATCAAAACAAAAAGTGGCTGCTCAGAAGAATCTAAACTATAAAACATTCTGGTTTGTTGAACACTTTTTCTTTACTACATAATTCCATGTGTGTTTATTCAAGGTTTGATGGTTTCAGTGGTAATCTTCAATATAGAAAATGAACACAAATCAACTGTATAATTTTATAATATATCACTTTTTTTATGTAAAGCTACCACAAATGAAAGTTTATTTTTTAATTATTTTGTTCATTTTTACTGTTTTGATTATATTGTTCATTTCTCTGATTATCTTTTTTTTGTATTGTTCATTATTTGGATCACATTGTTAGCTTTTTGGCCATTTTTGTGATTATTCTGCTGATTTAATGTTAATTCTTTTAAATAAATTTTTCATATATACTAATTTTCTCGATTGTTTTGTAATTTTCCTGCTAATCTCCATCACTGCTGTTTCTTTCTTGATTATGTTGTTTATTTTTGCTCATTTTTCTGATAAGATTTTTCATTGTCCTGATCATATTATTAATTTTTGCTGATTTTCTTGATTATTCAATTCATTTAATGTTCTTTTTTTTAATTATTATTATTTTGTTAATTTTTTCTAAATCATGGCTTTTCATTTTCATTTCATGATTATGTTTATTTTACTTTTTCATGATTATTTTGCTCATTTTCCTGACAGTCTTCATCAATGCTGTTCTTTTCTTATGTTGTACTTTTTGCTCATTTTTCTGATTATTCAATTCATTAATGTTCATTTTTATAATCATTTTGTTCATCTTCCTAATTATCTCATTCATGGCTTTTAATTTTTATAATTATGTTGTTTATTTTGTTACTTTTTCATGTTTATTTTGTTCATTTTTCTGATTATCTTTTGAATTTTTATTCATGTTTCAACAACAGTTCAATCAGTGCTTCAGCTATCTACAATCACATATACTCTCTTCACACATTACAATTCCTCTAGTTTAAATATATATTGAGTTTGACTATTCAACAGACTCATAAAGTTACTTGTAAAAATGCCAGCACTTAAGTTGGCGGTCATCACCATTTTTTACTGTAACATAAGAATGGACTGGATCGTCATTATGATCCAAAAAGTGGAAAAAAAACAACAACTTGAGTAATAATCTGGCATTGTCTTTTGATGGGCGGCTCTGATGAGTTGCTTTTAAACCTTAATGGTGGTTTTTAACCCTCATAACACACATGAATGTTTTTAATGGCTACTTTAACTAAATAACCCCACTGTTATACTGAACGGTTGATGGTTTTATCCATACAAACATGCATGTGTAACTTAATGAGCAGCTTTACCCACATAAACATAAATGTGATTTTAATAGGAGGCTTTAGATGCATGAATATA
Organism: Sphaeramia orbicularis; assembly: GCF_902148855.1. Classification (NCBI taxonomy): domain Eukaryota; kingdom Metazoa; phylum Chordata; class Actinopteri; order Kurtiformes; family Apogonidae; genus Sphaeramia; species Sphaeramia orbicularis. The sequence continues at coordinate 16,584,263 of NC_043963.1, read as the reverse complement.
AGTTTGTTTTTTTCTGCGGTTCTGACACTTCTTCTGATCCGACCACTGCTGATGAAGCACAGACTGCCCCTTTAATCCCCTCATCTCACCTTTAAGCCTGGCTTTTATAGTATGGCAACATAAATCACAGGCTGAAGTCTTTCTTCCTGTTAAAGAAACCCATTTAATCCACTTTAGACTATCATGTGGTGGAGTGAATGTTGCACAGCCTCAGTTTTTACATAACATTAGGTAGGACTTTTGATCAAGGAAGCGAGCAGTTCATATTTATTTCTTCATAGTTTGAAAAGCTAATGTTTGCTAAAGTTTGCTTCTATGCTCAGCAGCATAGATTCAGTTATAATACATTTTAAGAAATAAAAGACATAAACTCAACATTCCTATCTTCCAAATCTGCTCCTACCTGGGTAATAACATGATGAATGTTGATCATGAACTCATCACTAATCTTATTGCTCCGTCAGGAACTGCGGAGGTTTTCATCGGGTTGTCTGTCTGTTTGTTTGTTTGTTGGGTAGCTAGGTAACTCAAAAGTTATGACGGATTTTAATTAAATTTTCAGGAAATGTGGTACTGGCACAAAGAACAACTGATTACATTTCAATGGTGATGGGGGGGGGGGGGGGGGGTCCTGATCTGCCTTTGCGGAGATCTGCACTCTCCGAGTGCTTTTCTAGTTAGCAGATGCCTTCTACATGTAAGAGTTTATCCATGATCAGATGCATCTACTACCTTGCATAGGGTGTCTGTGAATCCTTAAAAAGTCCTACAAAGTCTTAAATCCTACATTAAATCTTAAATCTTCCTAAATTAAGGCATAAATTATAGTTAAACATTGAAAATTAATCTTTAAATTATTTGGCAATTGATGGCCAAAAACAAAACCTACTATCTGCAAATTTTGATTTTGAGTTTTCACATTACAGGGTGGGGAAGCAAAATTTACAATGAACATTTAGTTGTTTTTTCTCAGCAGGCTTACGTCAGTTGTTTTGAAACCAAACATATATGATGTCATAATCATACCTAAACTATTATCCATACCTTTTTCAGAAACTTTTGATCATATGAGTAATCAGGAAAGCAAACGTCAAAGAGTGTGTGATTTGCTGAATGCACTCGTCACACCAAAGGAGATTTCAGAAATAATGGAGTGTCCATAAAGACTGTTTATAATGTAAGAATGAGGAATGACTATGAGCAAACTATTACGAGAAAGTCTGGAAGATACTATTAAGAAGAATGGGAGAAGTTGTCACCTGATATTTGAGGAACACTGCGCAAGTTCAGGAAGTGTGTGAAGGCAGTTATTGAGAAAGAAGGAGGACACATAGAATAAAAACATTTTTCTATTATGTCAATTTTCTTGTGGCAAATAAATTCTCATGACTTTCAATAACTAACTGGTCATACACTGTCTTTCAATCCCTGCCTCAAAATATTGTAAATTTTGCTTCCCCACACTGTAAATGGTTAGAACAAGGATGATATTGTTAACACACAATATAGAAAGAGAGTCTGAGAACAGTAGAATATGATGGATATCTTTAACAAAGACCATACTACAATAAACTAAGCTTTTTTTTTTTTTTTTTTGTTTTCCTGAAAAAGTGATTTTTCTAGATAGGAGGTTTTGTATTCTGGCCATTGATATGTGTGTGTATTTCTTTTTTTTTCTTTCTTTCTTTCTTTCTGTCTATCTATCTATCTATCTATTTTCTTTCTTTCAGCTTCTGCATAAGTGATATTTTTGCTGCATTTTAAAATTGTCTGAATTAAGCTTCATGTAGAAAATAATGAGTTTGTGTTCTAAGTTTAAAAATTCATCACTTAGTTACAGGCACACTCTAATAAATCAAAAAAACAACTTACTAAAAATAAAAGTCTTACCAAAAAACTGACTAAAAATAGAATATTACATACATGGGTCAAAACACAGTAATGTCCTGTCAAAGAGCAAACTTTAATTGATTGCCATTCAACATTATTTCAATATAAAGTAGCTCCTTGTTTTGATAATCCCTTATGCTCCAACTAAAGCATAAATGATTAAAAAGTAAAAATATGGGTCATTTAGCAACACTGAACTGTCAACTGTTGTAAAATGTCCCGTCAGAGAGATTTCAATTCCATGTTTTGGCCATATACATAACACTTTGGTCTATGTGAGCACACTGATTCACATTTAGTAAAGCCGGAGCGGAGATGATGTCCACTGAGGTAAATCAGGTGTGGTGATTGTAGCTCTAAAACTGACTCCAGGTCTGTGTTCAGTTCATGACATCAGATACAGGGGTTGGACAAAATAATGGAAACACCTTCACCTCAAGATGATAATGCCCCCAATCCATACAGCTAGGAATTGTTAAGAATGGCATGAGGAACATTCTAATGAAGTTGAGCATCTCGTATGGCCGGCACAGTCCCCAGACCTCACATTATTGAGCATTTATGGTCAGTTTTAGAGATTCAAGTAAGACGTCGATTTCCACCGCCATCGTCTCTAAAAGAGTGGAGGGTATTCTAACTGAAGAGTGGCTTAAAATTCCTTTGGAAACATTCACAAGTTGTATGAATCAATACCTCGGAGAATTGAGGCTGGTAATTGCCGCAAAAGGCGGACCTACACCATATTAAATTATATTTTGTTGATTTTTTAAGGTGTTTCCATTATTTTGTCCAACCCCTGTACTCACAAACATCAGCGTGGTCAAAGGTCAACAGCCTCATTAACCTGAGAGTGAAGTGATTTACATACACTATCTTCTCACTGCAGTAGAGTCATAGCCAGAACTCGCATTCTTGTTTCTGATTTTTAAAATTTTTAGAGGCCACATAAATCTAGGCCTCCACAATATATACACAAACCCACTTTCCACACAGTTTCTATGAATACACACACACACACACACTAACCCCTCTTCTGCCCTGAGGCTAATTTCCTATTCCACACGGCGCCTTGTCCTAATCCTTGGTTTTAGTCTGCCGAAATAACTCCTGAAGCTAAACCGTTCGCACACAAACAAACTCTTAGACACACAAACACACACACAGGGATAAACCTTCCCAACCAGCCACCCTGAAGCCCCATCCAGCCTCTGCTCGCAAACAGTCAGTGGATTTTGTACATGAAAAGAAAGAAAAGAGCGACTGCCAAACCTGACGTGGAAGTAGAGGTCACAACCCTGATAAATCTTCAAGGGATGTGAATAAACTGGACATGAAACTGCAAATATATTGAGTCAAAACTATTCATTCTATGGAAATTTAACGCTGTTAATACAACTGATGCAAACAATCAAGAGGTCTGGTATGGATGTTGTTGTAATGTGACATCTATTTCATGTAGTCTGATGGGCTGAATAATAATTGTACACTTTTTTGGCATTTAATATTTGCTTTCTGGAACAATATATCAAGTGTTATATATAGTACTAATATTCCTTTCAATAATGGGGAAGGGGCGTACTAGAACACACTTAGAACTACAAAACCACCAAATCAACACCATTCGTCCACAGACTGTATCACTCACTGAATAAAGTATAAAGCTCATTGTTTTTGCACATCTGTATTATGGTATTGTCAAGTATTCATCTTCAAACTAAAACTCATTGCTACTTATTTTAACTGTGTTTTTTTGTTTTGTTTTGTTTTATTTTGTTTTATTTAACCTTTATTTAACCAGGAAAAAATCCCATTGAGAGTATGAGTGTCATTTAAAAGGGAGTCCTGGCCAAAATAGGTGCCAAATTCAACACACAGCTACAAGATTACACTGTTAAAACACATATACTGTAACAGATACATTTGACACTAAATAGTAAAAATAACATTTACAAGCATTTAAATAGTTGGTCAAAATAACACTGTGTCTTATAATCTTCACATGCTGCATTAGCTGATAGTTTACGTTATAGCTCTGTAAGCTTAGCTCTGTTTTTAGACAGAAAACAGCCACAGTAAAACCACAATCAGCCGTTTTCTGTACGGTTTGTGTTGTCAGTAGCCCCAAACTGTGGATCAATACACAACAACATAGCAAAAATAATGGCATCACATAATAATAACTTTATACTTTCATAAGCCTCTTAATTAAACCCACCCGTGCAGAAGAAACACTTCCATTTCAGCATCAAACTCCATTCTTTTCATTTATATTTTTGTCCAGTGGTGAAAACAACAGTGCTTCTAACTTTTATCACGTATCACTTTCTTTGACTCATTACACCTTGCCTTTTTGGATATTTGGTGGAAAGCCCTATGGTGTTTGTTTCATCACCATCAGCGACTGGCAGAATGACTCACTACTCCCTCTAGTGGTCACATAAATCTGTAAATCTGTTGGAATGTAGACCAATAGATTTATTTCATATCTCTACCATCCAATACACTGGGGTCTTTGGTATTACCTCATATTCTTTATCTTTCTTCAAAATATGTACTTTTAGGTCAATTTTGTAATATTTGGGGAAGAAAATTACATAAAGCCTCTTTAACTGCATGGGGGGGGGGGGGGGGGGCAACTGTGTGTAAAGGTCAATATAAGACTAATAAGACAACTGATTTTTTTTTTTATTTATTTATTTATTTATTTTTTACTGCTGGCTTTAAATATTTCCTCAATCAGTATATTTACTGACATCTCAGTCAAAGCAAAATTTTATTTGTTTACTCCGGCAGGTTTAAAAAATGATCATGAAAAGTCAAATTACAATATAGTTGTCTAATAGATGACAACATGGAGATGGAAATGCACTGGTAAATGGTAAGTATCATCTCAGCCACACATAGGGCATGATGTCATCTCTGGCAAGGCAATGGGGGAAAATAACATTTTGTGTAGCGCATCCAACCTTGGACTAATCTGACCACAATGTCTCCACATGTATCTTCCATTGCATGCAGAAGAGACACAAGGGCATACAGTTGGTGGTCGAAAATTTCCAATGTCGGGCTGAAAACAATTCCTCAGATTGATTAGAAACAAGTTATTGTGGCTGGTGAACCAGTCCCAGACATGTGATCATGTTTGTAGTCCTGTAGGGGCCTAGGGTGGCATGGGGACGGAGAACCCCACACAGATTAATGACGCCACACAGTGTGATATTTCCCCTGCACTGCCCAGGGACATTCACAACAGCACTTTTGTGTGATAACGTTTCAACCCTGAAGCCTGATTTTAGCAAAACTGAAAATGAACTCCTGATACTGTGCAGCTGCATCAAAATCCAGGACTCTGACAGAAAAAGCCTGGTCTGCTGTTAATATAGCGTGACGCAAAAATAGGACTACAGCGTATGCACTTTCTCTTAAGGGGATGGTGAGTTACAGGTATAAGCTTCAGGCAAAGCAGGTGGTCATGAAATATATATGTGACACTGAATATATTGTTCAACAAATCTTATGGTATATGAATACATGTCCTACATAAAACAACACTAAAACATATATACTTTTTTTTTAATTGCTTATATCATTGTTAACTAAAGCTAATAGTGCAACACACAATAATAATGTAATAAAGATGCATGACTTAAATCTGGACCAAAGCACATGTGAAACAGAGTATTGACCATATGTTGTATAAAATACATCTCAAAAATCATAGCGTGTACACAGGGCCGCTTCTGCTCAACAACAGTAAACCAGAAAGAAATAGAATACCAGATAGAAAAATATATAAAACCGACTGTAAACCAGATAGAAACATATATAAACCAGCAGTAAACCAGATAGAAACATATATAAACCAGATAGAAACATATATAAACCAGATAAACATATATAAACCCGCTCAGCAGCAGTAAACCACACACCTTATCAGATATCTCATATCTTAATCATCTACAGTTCCATTATTAACCAACTTTGCTTCATTTCAGTTCAGCTAACTTTTGCTAGTAACATCAAACGTTTGTTAAAATCATAAAAGGTTACATACCTCTATAATTGGATCACTTTTCTGCCTCTTCTCTTTTCTTCTCTTCTAAACTGTGCAGCTAAGGCCTTGGAAGGCCTATTCATGGTGATAAATTCTCCCCTTACCTGGATGCTTAGTTCTACACCTGGCTGACTCTGTCATTCGGCTCTGCTCTGTCTCTCACTCACGTACACACTCAGTGAGCACTGGGTCAGGGGGAGCTCACCTGACAAATTACAGGGGGGGTTGTTGTTGTTTCTTATTTCTTTATTTTAAGACAGTTAATGAGGAAATTATCAAATTATCAGTACCAGTATTTCTTTATTTACTATTATTATCATTATCACTATTATTATCATTATTATAATTTTTTTTTTTTTTTTTTTTGCCTACCAGTGGCGCCCCCTCCAGCGGTTGGCACCCCAGGCATCCGCCTATATGGTCTATGCAGCCCAGTATGTAAATTTTATATACTCATATAAAAGGGTATCAGATATAAAAGTTCTTGATTCGGATGTCATTTGTAAGACACGCAATGTCAAGGGACTACATATATAAACAAGAAAGGCACACAGAGAGCACAGACCTCTGCCAAGATAAATCTGCCCCCCCGCCCACCCCTATTGCCACCAAAATTTAATCATTTCTTCCTTGTGCCAGTATCAACATTTCCTGAAAATTTCATAAAAATCCATCCATAATTTTTTGAGTTATCGTGCTAACAAACAACCACGCAAACAAACAAACATGCAAAGAAACACACAAACACGCAAAGCAAAGTGATCACAATACCTCCTGGCAGAGGTAATCAGTACATGTAAATGTAACAATATTCCTGTAATGTTCATGTATATTAACTTTTTTACTCTGTTTTGGCAACTCCACCTGTAACAGACTCCTACTTTAACATTTTGACATGAATGTTCAATGTAATATCACAGTGGATTAAAGCTTAGGTTGTAAAGGAAAGTAATGATGGTTTTTCCAAGCAGTGACCTGCAAAATACAGATAAAGTGCAGCTGTGATTGAGACAGAGAATGTGGTTTTTGGATCAGCTCTGAGGAGCAGGTGGAGGTTCACTCAAAACTCCTGCAGGGACAAGAGTTCAACAAAGATGCTGCTTCAGTCTGTCCTGATTTCTAACACTACACATGAAAATCATGAGGTAGAAGTCTCAAAAAGGCACTGGAAAATGGCCTTTTTGAGTGTGCACAGTCAAACACAAAGGTGTGTACCAATATACTGGCATGAATGATGTTATTAGATGTTTGATCACTGATGATAAGCTTTTGTAGGTGATGTAGTCAGATAAAGTTGTTTGCTAACACTGTTATGGTCAGATCTAGTTCATGCATACATGATGCCTCTTTAGTAAAACCATGTGCAACAGTGATGTAAATCCTGTTTCATGAAGATGGTTGAAGAGTTACTTACACCAGTGTGAATGTCCTGATTATGGATGCTTTTGTGTAGTCACTCAGGTTTGGCTGGACTTTCTGTCCTGTCTCCATCATCATCAGGACATGATTTATGAAATGGTCCATCAAAGTGGATCTCATGTCATCAGAAGTATCTCTGGCCAGTGCTCTTCTTTGTTCCTCTTTGTTATTCTTCATCTTTGCCCTCTCTTCTCACTTTCACTGCTTTGACGTATTGCAACATTCCTTCACTTTTTCAGCAGGTAAATCACCACAGGAAATTATTCTCTCCACCCTCTTGAGATAACAGATCAACATTCATAAAAGCAAAACTCGGACAGAAATTACTTCTCTTGAAAATAGTATTTCCATTCCTTGCAGATCCTACGGACTTGTGTGGGGTTATTGACATGAGTTTCAATCTTTTTAGAAATGGTCTAAAACCTTTGGCTTTAAATAATGTGCATCTGTCCACTATTTATCATATATGTGATCTTCACTGTTACCAGATTGTTGAGCAGTTTACAGTGTTGTTTACACACCATAAAGGTGCATGTAAATGCATTAGTTTAATGGAATACACACCTGTAATTCATCAGATAATCAGAGCCAAATCAGATTGAACGGTGATACTGATGAGCTTATAAACATACACATCTCATATATTCTGCATTTTTTTCATCTACTTTCCTTCCTCGTTTTGGCTACAGCAGCATCTTTTGAATTACTGTAATTTTTCAGGATTGTTTATAGCTCTTTTCTTGAGAAATAATGCAGTTCTAGACCTTTGTGTGTTTTTAATTGGTCACTTGGTGCTGACTTTATGTGAAGCGTAAAAAAAGTTGTAAAAGCGTAGGTGACTCATCAAGTTAATAACCACCAAGCGGCAGTTAATGGAATTATAATTCTGGGAATGTTTAACTCACTTTGCAGCACAGGTCCCAGGTTTATATGGTCATAATCAAATAAAACCAATTTGTTTCATATTCATAAAAAACAGGATTTACTTGATTCATTTGTGTTTGACTAATAAATAGGCATCACACCAAAGTAAGCGAATTAAATTATTAATATTAAAACTGGTGGGAAATACCTGTGTATCAGAGGTGTTGTTAAATAAAAAAGAAAACTGAAAGAAATATGATGTATTTAGTGATAGAGGTGCAAAGCATAAGAACATAAGACGCTGGTAGAAACTTTACATATGTTGTACACACACAAACACACACAGACGGAGTTGTTATTTCACTTCCGGATGTGAAGTCTTAATCACTATTGAATGGAGCAGTCAGAGTAGGGGTGGGGGGTGGGGTGGGGGAGGGCCAGCTCAGTGTGCACAGCAGCACATCTGACACACACATAAACTTCATGCAATTCATTCCTCAAACACAGTCCAGCGGTGGGTTCAGCAGACTCCCTGGGGACACACAGATTAGCCTTGGCCAAAGCCACTAATCCCCTCATACCTGCACACACACACAAACACACACACACACACACACACACTTAAAGTGAACCACTGCAGTTGTACAAAGTACCTCTGCCCTGCACTAGCCACATGCAGACCCATTCAGACGAGTCACTCAGAGGTGAGGGGGTTATACTTCAGAGCGACCCTCGATACGCACACACAAAACCACAAGACATGGAAACAGGGAAGGAGGTGAGTGGGTTTGTCTGTGCAGGGCTTCCTTAAACCTCTCCACTCTACCACATAATCACTGCCTCCACTCTGCCATCTAAAGGAATAAAGAAAATATTAAAAATTAAGACTACTTTAAGAATTGTGTTTTGTTCAACAAAACCAACAAAACCAATAAACTAGTTCTATTTCCCTCAAGGCTTTGCAAAACAGAGCATAAGGAGCGAAACTTACAGACTGTTTTGTCAGAGTCTGTGTCCTATTCTCTAGAATCCACTGGAGTAAAAGTTACTGACTGGGTGGAGCATGGTGGAGGTTTGTTTACAAGTGCATACATCAAGTCTGTTTGGTTTTCAGTCAAAGGGATGGCCAGGGTTTACTCTGTCCGTGCAAAGCCACATAAGTTTAAACTCTATCAACAAAAAACACCAGTAGTTGAGCAACAAAAGCAAGCAAAAGAGCAACCAACAGTTTATGTTTCGTTCTGTCAATTACATGTTGTATTTCAATATTTAATTTTGGGAAAACTGTACAAAGAGTTTCAACTAACACCCAAAACAGAGGGTGAAAATTCTCATTGGTTCAAATTACTACATAAGAAATGTAAGTACTTTGGTATAACTTTTCATTTACATCATAGGTCGGTAGCAGTGTTTGGGGGGGGGGGGATCAATGTAATTTTTATTTTTTTAACCTTTAACCATGAAATTCTCTTTTGAGTTTAAAAATTTATTTTGTTTATTTATTTATTTATTTATTTATTTGACAGGGATAGTGCAGTGAAACATAGTTACAAGTTTGCAGCTGATGTGATGCAAATAGAGTTTATAGCTAGAATAAAAATATAGATGTAATATATAAAATAAAATGTACATAATTTAAAACGGTCATACCATACAATTCGATAATCCAGTGTTGCATTTCTATATGATATTTATATATTGTAGCATCCTGGACAAGACAGGCAGCAGTCAAAAATAGTCAAAATAACATTGATGTGTTTTGAAATTGCTGTGACAACTAAATATTGCACTTTAAAAATTGCACTTTAAAAACTGTCTACCTTTTCTGTCATTTCTATATTACTGTTTGTTTTAATTTATTTTTATTACCTGTCTGTAAATTTTGAATTCTTTGATGGTGCGTGCTGCTGACCTCTTGGCCAGGTCACCCTTGTAAAAAAGATCTCGATCTCAGTGGGATTCTATCTGGTTAAATAAAGGTCTAAAAAAGAAAAAAAGAAAGAGATAAAGTTCAAAAAGTTCAAAATTTTCAGTCAACACTCAATTTACAAATAACTTGTATAGAACAACCATGAATCTGAGTGAGCAAAATAAATATTAATTAAGGAATTTATACGTAACTCTGCTGTATAACTACCCTGTTTGTAAATACTAAGAAAGAAGGAAAAGTGTATGTTTCTACTAAACAAAACTAAACAGCTCATAGAATAGGTAACTGTGCCACTAAAAACAGAAATAGGAGGCAGATTTTCTTACAGTTAGAGCTTCAATATACAGTAAATATACTACAATATTTTATATATTCATGAATGTAACAGGGTGTCTGTGGATCCTGAAAAAGCCTTAAATTTGACTCTTAAATTAAAGCTTAATCATCCTTAAAACTGATCACTTGAAGGTCTTAAAAATCCCACAGACACCAGGGCTTTAGATTACCTTAATTTGGGCACATCAGATGCTGGAATCGGCGGAGGGGGTGGGTGCGGGATTAGATTTTTCAACAGTAATTCCTGTTTTCTCAGACTATTTCAGATATATTCAAGAGTATGAAGGCATGGATTCCACAAGTCTAATTTCCAGAAGTATTGATCAGCATATGGCCAGCTGATTTTAATTCCAAAATCACAGGACTGCATGCAGGCAGATAATTCATATGTCATATGTTTCACTGCGTTTGTTATGTGAGCGGCCTGAACTTATAGGTCGCCCACGAGGCATGGTTGTTGAGAGAAAACCTTTGGCGTACAACGTACGAGTCAATCTCCAAGCTCTCATCACCTCTCATTGGCCGAAACGGGTGATTTAGACCAATCAAACGGCGCAAATATGTCATACCTGCTGCCAGACAATAGTCTGGTCTTGTCTGTCTTTTATGTTTTGTGTCACTTCCTGTTTTATTTTGTTAAGTTTTCCCTCATGTGTCTTGTCTGTCGTCTTTACTTCCTGTTCCCCGCTCATCCTGACCTCTGTCCTGATTACCTGTCTCCGCCCTAATTTGCTTCACCTGTGTCTAGTTGTCTTCCCTCCCTTTTGTGTATTTAAACCCTGTCTTTTCCCCTTGTCAGTTGCCAGTTTGTAACTCCAGTAGTTCAGACCAGCGTACTTGACCTCGTTTGTTGCCTGTTTTTTGACCTGTTTTGGATTCCTCGGTTTTTCGTCTTCTGCCTGATCCCTGTCGGTTTTTGTCTGCCTCATCTGATCTGGTTTTGACCTTCTCGCCCTGACTACCGGTACGTGAGTTTGCCTAGTCCTTATGTCCTGTTGCTCGATTGTTAGCCTGCCTGTGTATGACCTGTTTCCGTCCCTGACCTCCCTTTGCTTTTCCCCAGTTGGGGAAAAGACTCCTAACACCGCTCGGGGAGACGGGCTGCTGCCCTCGATCCGGAGGACGAATCTGAGGAGAAAATCCCCAACCATTATCCTCAAGATTCTGTCACTCATTATTTTTTCACTTGTTGTGAACAATAAACCTTTTGGAACTAACTTTTGTTGTCGGAGTTCTGCATTTGGATTCTGTGTTTGTGCTAACGTTATCACAAAATATGACTTCTGCGGGAAGCATGAATACTTGTGCTTTCCTGTTCGGTACATATGTGTTGTTGTCAATGTTTTCTCTGTCGTTATGAACAAGCCTTGTATATTATAACCGATGTGTTTTACGGGAGGAAAAAAGCAGGGGCGAGTGAGTCAATACTTTCGTTTACACTCTGCTCTGGCCTTTTTTTATTTTTAATTTGGGGACACTAATTTGGGGACATTTAATTTGGGCACACCGTTAGTCGGCCTAGCCAAGGTGTAATCTAAAGGCCTGGACACAATAAATGATGTTTCTACATTTGATTTGGAAAACTTTGTAAAGAATTGGTCAAATTTGTAATAAATAGCAGCTTGAACATCTGTAGTAGAAACATTAATCATGGACAAATGGAAACATAACCTTCACTGAACTGAACATGGTTAAGACTAGTTCAACATAACTATGAAGCCCAGTGTACTGTTATTGGTGTGAATGTATGTTCTTAAATTTGACCAAAGACTCCTTGAAAAATGTGTTAAAAATAAGAAAATTGATTTCATCAGATGTGAAGATAGACTGATGTAAAAACGAACCATGCAGGTAAAAACAATCCTAGTCCAAATGTCGTCAAATTAAAGATCAGAGATATCAACCTGAGTGGAAAAACTTTCAAATAACAAACTTTTAGGTCCGTTCCACAGTGGATTATGTGTTTAATGTAAAATATATCTTAACATTCAAGATTTCCAATACATCATCTGAACTAACAATCCTCTCTGACCGTCCTTGAGCAGAATCTGGTCCATTTTATTTGATAAAATCACAAAATGAGATCCACCTCAAAGTCAGAAAAGATGCCAAACCTGGGGAACATTGGCTTTGGTCTGTTTCAGTCTGGTCAGAGCACCGGTGTTGGATCCAGAAGGCTGAACGTCAGTAATTCTATCATCGTGCATCTCCAGGAACAGTTCAGTGCAAGAATGAGATCGGGTCAACGGGAAACCATACCTCTGAGCCCAGCCAGGCGCTACTGTCTGTCCACGAGGAGAAGGATTCTGGCAGTTATTGATGCTAAAAGGAGCCAGACTGATTAATGAATTGGCTTCAAAGTCTGCCTCAGTCAGAATTTGAGAAAATGTAAACTTAGAATTTGATTGTTTCTTGTGTGATTAACCCATAAAGACCCAGTGCTACTTTTGTGGCAGTTCCAAAGCAGTTTTTTTTCTCTATATTTAACTTTTCTTAAGTCATTTATCACCATTTATTATTACATTATCTTCTGCATTTTGCTTTTATTCAGTAAAATCAGGTATTTTCCTCTATTTAATACACTGGTCATGTAGATGTTCATAAAAGCTCAGATTACAGTTGAGGGTTATTATACCAGAAACACAGAAAACTAAAGAAAAAGTGACTTTTTTAGTGAAGATATCAATAACTGAACATGAACCAAGTGTCTCCATCCACTGTCATTATTTATTTATTTATTTATTTTACTTAACATTTATTTACCCAGGCACGCAATTATGAACAGACTTTACTGGTGAATCAATGTTGTAGATGATTGTAGTGTTGCAGTGCTTCCATAGTAATTACAGAGCATCTGAACATCTAAATGGGCAATGCGATATCATCAGTTGCGTAAATATACATGCCATACACGCCACTTTTAATTGGAGTGTTATGTGTACGCTTTGTAAGCTTTCTGTGTGTATGTTCACGCTGCTTCAAATACCACGCGATTAGCAGTTAGGATTAGGGTTATGGTCAAGGTTAGGTTAGGTTTAGGGTTAGGGTTAGGGTTGGGGTTAGGGGTTACGGATATGTAAACCGGAGATCTTGGCGTAAATTGACACGCGATCAAATGGCACTGAATAACACGTAAAAGGATGAAAATGCATACGTATAGCATGCCAAATGCCATAAGAACTGGCATGACATAAAATGCGATTTCATGAGATCAGTCTGAAATGGGTCATATCTGATGAACAAGAGAAGATGACAAACTGTATTTTACACCAATTATTTACATGTATTGACAGGATTAGTGGCTCAGAAGTTATTAAACAGTTGAGATCAGTAGATGCTTTTGGTCACCAGTGGCTGTTTGGATCTTTATAGGTTAAGGACCGTCTTTCCTGACTTTGCAAAGTAGCAGAATGCATACTCCTTTACTGTCTCCAAGCTTTCTGTCTAATGATTATCTTAAAAAAATACTATTGCATTTTTTCTGCTGAATGTAAAACTACAGGCGCATTTACATCAACTTCTTTCAGGCTGATGCTCTCACAGCAGCTAAGCTAACTATGCTGTAACTAAGACGAGGTCATGAGGTCAGAGGTTAAAACCACACTGGCTCCTACTGGGAGATTCAGTTACCTAAGGTGTGTGTGTGTGTGTGTGTGTGTGTGTGTGTGTGTGTGTGTGTGTGTGTGTGTGCGCGCACCAACAGACCATAACAATCACCCTCGTCCTGCTGACCACCGACTCAATATCCTGTGTGGTTTGGTATGTATTCACTGATGTTTGCCTCTTTTCTTTTTCTTCTCCTTCCTGTCTCTGCTTATCCAAAAGCTTTTCTTTCCTTTATTTGGTCTTTTTTTTCCACCTTCCAGCTTACTGCATTCTTATTATTCCTTTTTTTTTTCTCCCAAGTATTTTTTCGATGCTCCATTGAACTCTTCCATGGTTTCTCTCTATTATTTGGCTGTTTTTGATTCTTTTTACTTCTCTCCTTCACCGTGTCACTTCCTTTTCTTTTCAAAAGGCTATTCAATCCATCCACTTATGTACTTAATCCATCATCTAGGCCTGTTCTGCGATCCCCACATGCCTGTTGGGGAAAATTCGGCACCAACTAAAAGTAGATTACGCTTCTTTCTTAAAACGAGAAGATGAAGAGGGTGACAGAACAAGAGCCCGTCCACTTTTAAAGGATTATCGTTTCAGCCCCTGAAGAAAGAAAAGGATACCCTTCCAATTTTAAAGGATTACCTTTAGGCCTTGAAAAATGGACATTGACTAAAAAGATTTCTTAAAAACTGCTCTGTATGAGAAGTTTGACTACAAGAATCTAACCATTTTGCTTCAGGATTATCATCACATTGCACCTCTTTGGTGTCCTGTAGGTGGTCTGGTGGGGTTATGAAATCCAGCTACATGTGTTTATCAAATCCTCATGTGTGGGTCTGTCTTATTGGAAGCCTGAGGTCATCATCTTACTGCAAGATGGTTAAATAATGCTAATTTTTCACTTGGGGATTGTAGTGTTAACACATTTCACTATCTATATTATAAAAGGGAAGTGGACTCTGTCTGTGTGTCTTTGGCATCACACAAAATCTGGAAAGAACTGACTGCTGCAGTTTGGCTTACATGTGTATTTTGGTCAAGGAACAGACTAGTGGAAACGAGAAGTTGGTAGGACCAATATTTTGGGAGATATTAGTGATTTTGGAATACGATAGCCTCACAATAGCCTTGCCCAGAATCATAGAATTGAAGTTGGTTACCTAGCAACAGATAAACAATAGGGCCACATTGCCATGGTGTCAAATTCCGTGTGCAGAAACAGACATGACAGCTGAGAGGTTATTCAACTGAAAATGCCAGTGGAATTTATCAAGAAAGTAAAGGAATGAACTGTTTCAGAGACAAGTTTAATAGAATGCATGGTTCCACACGAGTCAACGCACTAGTTTTATTTAATTTTTATTTATACACGTAGTTCCATTAAGACATGCAGTCTCATTTACAAGACTGTTACAATACAGTGCATACAGTATATGAATTAGAGTTCATATAAAAGGTTAAATTCTTAAAAACAGGAACAATCCAGTGATGTAATGTGTGTGTTTTTTAACAGTCATTTCTGTTCTGATGTGTCTGATTGGTGCACAGTGTACTCACCGCTGCAGTGGGATTTATGCTCCGTCCTGAGTAAAGCAGATATTTTGTAAAATAGGCATTTTTCTTTTTTTCTTCTTTTACTAAACAGCATTATTGATTGCAAAAGTTGAGATTTTTAAAAACACTTTCCAAACTGAAGATGTTAAAACTCTGGTTTGTGTGTATCTGTATGTTCACAGAGGTACAGAAATGGGAAAACAATGGCATCACATCCCATTTTGCTCATGTCTGTTCTTGCTTTGTGGACTGAACCTGAATCTGAATCATCAGATCCATGTGTATAAATCAGTGTATGACCTGTAGTAAATCAAGGTCAGCACCGATACCTTTGGGAGGTGGATTGGACTGATGTTATGGACAAATCCACATCATGTAAAGAATACACTTCCACAACCACAACCAACACTTCATCTAATTTAAGTTTTTAACTTAACTTGTTGCTGCTTCACCTTGATGACACATTAAAACCTCAGCATCTGCTACATCCAGAATTATCTAACGGTGTGTGCAATTTTATGTTTAACAGAAACAATTGTTTTTCTTAGCATTTCTACCTGTTTATAGTTGTTTTTTTGGATTGTCATGTGGACAGAGATGTTTTCTAAAATGAAGGTTGTGAAGAAAAACACCTCAGGGGAAGAAAATATCTGTTTAGAATAATCTGCATTAGCATGGACCAGGGGTTAATGTGATGTTGATCCTGACTTTCACTGATGTGGTTGTATACAACTACACACTACACACCTGTGTCTAATTAAACAGGCCTGGGTCTGATGTGAATCAGGCTGATGGGGAGCATCCAGTTACAACCATGCACAGGGTTGTATCTGGTTCATGTCCAAGCAAATGTTTGCAGGATGAGCATGTTTCATGTTGTTACCTCCTCCAAGGAGGTTATGTTTTTGTCAGTGTTGGTTTGTCTGTGTGTCTGTCTGTTTGTTTGTGTGCAAGATAACTCAAAAATTTATGGACGGATTTGGATGAAATTTTAGGAAATGTTGATACTGGAACAAGGAACAAATTATTACATTTTGGTGGTGATCGGGGGGGGGGGGGGGGGGGGGGGGGGGGGGGGGGGGGGGGGGGGGGGGGGGGGGGGGGGGGGGGGGGGGGGGGGGGGGTGGGGGGGGGGGGGGGGGGGGGGGGGGGGCAGCACTAATCTGCCTTGGCAAAGGTCTGCGCTCTCTTTGAAATTTTCATCCAAATCCGTCCTTAACTTTTTGAGTTATCTTGCACACAGACAGACAGACAAACAACCAATGTCGGAGAAACATAACCTCCTTGGCGGAGGTAATTACCTTGCTAACAGACAGATAAAACAACCCCCCCCACCACCCCCCTGATCAGAACCAAAATTTTTCCGTTTGTTCCTTGTGCCAGTATCAACATTTCCTGAAAATTTCCTGAAAATCCATCCATAACTTTTTGAGTTATCTTGCTAACAGTCAAACAGACAGACAGACAACCCCGATGAAAACATAACCTGTAACAATGAGAAACTATCATTTCTCTGAGGGTGCCTCTAAAGAAAAAAAAACAAAAGTGAAGAGTGCAGACAGAAGTCGCAAAAAATGAGTAGTAGAGAGAATAAGAAAAGATTAGAGGGGGGAGGTTTGGGATTCAGTACTATGTGGGAAAAAAGAAACGTGTTCCCAAAAAGTAAAAGAAATGTTAGAGGGGGAAAGAAGAATAAAGACAGAGGGAGGGCTTCTTGGTATCCACGGAGGTTAATATGAGAATCTCTGACATGGGGCCTCCAGGAAAGCATCCCACTTTTCTCTATCCACCTCCTCCCTTTCTCTTCATCCTTTTCGCCTACTCCCCCTCCTCTTTTCCCTCCCCTCACTGTTGTTTTTCATCTCAGCCCCTCTTTGCCGACTCCCTTTCTCTTCCAAAATCCTTCCTGCCTTTCTCTGAACCATCACGCACATGTATGAATATAATCTTAGCTTGATTTACATAAGAAGTCTTCTTTAATTCCTCATGGAAGAGATCCGAGACAGTTATTAATGATTAAACAGTGATTACCGACGTGTCTGTGCCTTTTGACTTGCATGTCTGGTATGCCCTGAATAAAATACTAATCTGACATAATTAGCTTTGCATATTTTTTGCCTCTAGAGGAATGTAAATACTGGTTTACCCAAGTCTGACCTCTATATTGGAGTTCTCCTATATGCGTAGGACGTTATTTAATGCAGAAAGACCCAATGGAAAGTACAAACCACCTCCTATCTCAGTATACACAAGAATTTGTCATGTTGCAAGCTGTAATAAATCAGATACTCTATTTTTAACAGAATTCAATTATGTTTAACCACTAGGAGCAGGCAAACTTCATAATACTTCATTAATGTTATACTCACATGTGAGATTCCTCTTAGTTCAGTTTTTGATCAATATTCGCTGGTCTTATGACTTCCGTCAGTTTTGGGGGTTTGGTTACCAGTAGAAATCCTTTTATTGTCATTCGTTTGTTAGATGTTTGTCTGTTTGTATTTTTTTTGGGTATGTCGCTTGCTTCAGGGCAGGTAGTATAGGTTTACCTCCTGTTCTCTTTAAGAAGCAGCTATTTTGGTTCTATCAGTTTGGAAAATAAAACCCTGAAGTGCAAGCCATATTGTCAGGGCAGTGGTTCCCAAACTTTTTTGGCTCATGACCCCATTTTAACATCACAAATTCTGGTGACCCCAGACATTCAAAACAGACTTTTTTTTTTTGCTAAAATTAATTTGTTGATCATGTAATAGTTTGGCTATACCATGTTGCAAATAAACATTAATTTCAGACAGCTTTTAGGCTATATAATGTATATATGCATCTTTTTGGTGTCTGCTTCTCAGTTTCTCTTGCAGATGTCTTAGCGGGCCAGATGGGTGAAGAAATCTTTTCATTCTCTGGTCGGTTTCTGACTGTGACTGTGTCCATGCAGGTCGAAACGTAGTAACACACATGGTCATATGATCAGTTCAGTCAAGATTTGCCCTCTCAGATATTTACCCTGCATTTTATTTGAGCTGATTTCTATTAGAAAAGTGTGTGGTGTTTTAATTATAATGAAATATATATGAATCATATATATTTGTTATATGTCATTGTTGTTTGCCTGTTTTAACTGTCCTGTTTTCCAGAGCTGTGTTGATGGGCAGTAATCTGCTTGACATGCACACCTGCTGGAAGTGTGGGTTGGTCCATATAAAGGGCTCATTTCTTCTGCCCTCTCTTCTCTTCCTCAGCTCACTGACACCGGATCCAGATGATAGCTTTTGCTGTTTGTTTTTTTCCTTATTCTTTTATTTTTCTATGAATAAATAACCTTTTTTTTTTTTTGCATTCATCTGGTGTCATGTCCTCAATATGTTTGACTCTGAGCCAGTCTTAACAAAAAAAAAAAAAAAAAAAAAAAAAAAAAATATATATATATATATATAGATATATATATATATATATTATATATGTATGTATGTATGTATGTTTTTAGCAATTACTAGGAATTACAGGCGACCACAATTGAATTCCAGGTGACTCCAAGGTTGAAAAACACTGACTTAGGGTAAACATTTGTATGTATTTATGTGTATTTTGAAGCCATGATTTCCAAATTATTCTATATTTCTTGAAAAAAAAAAGATGTTGGGTTAAATTGAAGCCAATTTATCTTAGTGTAATACCACTGATGGCCACTAGATGCTGCCTCCAAAAAGCCTGGATCTCATAAACACCCACTGAACATCTCTCTGGAAACCAGTCAATAAATAGTGTTTCGAGAGTCACTCCAGTTTCATTCACCTTATTTGGACCCTCTGGTAAATGTTGTGGTGGGCCCTGTTGTAAATTATCCTTCTGTTAATAAGGTTTTTGCTGAATAGAAGAGTTTAATGTCAGATGTCAATGACAGACATGGAACTATCTTGAAAATCCACTAATCCCAGTAGTCTCCAAAAAGCAACTATAGGCTATAGTTTTCACAAACATACACATCTTTTCAGTGTTTTTTATACTTTTGTGAGGATGTAGTCATTTTATTACAACTGTGTGTTTCCTCATGTGCACATACTTGGCCAAAAACAGTTCTCCTGACACTACTTAACAAAGGCGCTGTTGCTGCATCTGGTTCTTAGTGCCACCAAAGAGAAGTGTGATTTCAGTTTGAGTTTTTACCAGTTCCAGAATGACAGAGGATGGTGCCAGATCCAATGCTGGCGTAACATTAAGAAAGTGTGCATATGTGAGACAGGAGGTGCATGCAAGTAGTCCAAAAAAATACCACAAATCTACTTTCCCAAACCATTTTTTCCTTGACCTCCGTGGTAAACATCACAGGATGGAAGACAGATGAAAAAGAGAATTCATAAGACTTAAGAAAAGACACTGTGGAGCGGAGGGAATCCAGCTGGTCTTACATTTAGATGCATGTTATATAGGTTGACAGTGGTGAAACTTCAATATCCTGAAAGCGCATCATGTATACGTCCACCATTCTGTTTTTATGGAGCTGTTTAATGCAATATATAAACACAAAACATGTGGTAAAAATTTGACCCCATTATCAAGGTTGAACAGAAATAGGCCCAAATAAAGGCTTAATCTGCACTTATAGTCAGTCATTCTCATCAGCCTGTCTGCTCGTATTTGTGATATGAATCTTGATCAGCACAATCAAAATGCTAAATGTATGTAAGATAAGCATCATAAATATAAGTTTATAAATTATGTCTATAAAAACATCATCTACATACTTCTGTAACATGTGGCATGAGGTGAAAATGTGCATCCTGTTTGTCATTTTGATCATGTGTTTTTGTGACCAGTCAGGGTGGTTGATGTTGCTGCTGCAGTGAATTATGGGATGGAATTCTGTCCTCTCCTATGGTAAAATATGGTCAAATGTATTCTATACTAAATGAGGATACTAGAGGAAGCATTGAAGCTCAGTTCCTTTGCTTTTAGAGGATTCAGACAGCTGTTTTCATGGCTGAAACCAGATGAGATGATAAAAGACAAGATATAAGATGAGATGAGATAAGTTGATAAAAGATAAGATAAGATAAGATAAGATAAGATAAGATAAGATAAGATAAGATAAGATAAGATAAGATAAGAATAGATAAGATAAGAGAAGATAAAAGACAAGACTTTATTGATCCCACTGTGGGGAAATTTTGGTATAAAAACAGCAAAATATAAAAAACAAAGTGCAGAAAAAACAGTCAGAGACATACAATAATGAAACATGAAATATAAGAAAAATCTGTTATTTCTATTTCTATTAGTTGTACTGAACTAGGGTGAGGTTAGTATGAAATGATACCCAGACAGGTCATTTTTCAGTGTTCAGTATTCACCTGACATTTTTGACTCCTACATACTATGATGATCTTCACATGAATAGACCATCAGCCTAAAGGCAGATCAGTAACAGATTATCTTAGTTTACCTTTCGATTTTCAGCACAGCCATCTCTAAATCCTCCTATGTCCTCCCACACCCGTACTTCATTTTCTTCCCTCCTCTCCCCACGTCCTCAGTGGTTTTGTTGTTTCTTTTTTTCTTGGACCCTCCTCTTTCACCCCCTGCATCCCTTCACCCCCGTCTCCCCCAGATCACTCTGTTATAAAATTCCTCTGAGTTGCTTAGGTGATGATAAGACCACAGAGGGCCTGCTTGTGTATTTCCTCATGTTTGTGTGTGTCCATGAGTGCTGATGAGATCATGTGATGATTTAAGGCTGTTTATACCAGTAGATTGACTTCAGAGTTAGACCGCAGATTGACTCCACATAAACCTTCGAAAATGTGAGTCTCCTTAATGGATGTGTCTTCACTTTGGGGTCAGCGGGGGTAATCCCCACCTTTAGAACGAGGATAATCAGACCCATCACCACAAAGTCCACTCTCACACAAACACACACAGGCGCACACAAATTTATACACACGTTTATGTTAAAGGCTTGAACAATGGTGCGCTCACTTAATCAATAAATATCTGAACTTACCCTCCTGTTACTTTACTTGTGTTTTTCTGATATATTTCATTTGTAAAAAATCAAAGTACAGCAATATGCCTGTGAAATGTGAAGGAATTTATGTGTTGAGCATGTAAACATAAATAGTTTAAGCAGAGATCCCAAACATGCGGCCCGGGGTCAAATCCAGCCCACGGGTCAGATCAGTAAAATACTTTCATAATAACCTATAAACACTCACAACTGCAAAAATTTTCTCTTTGAAAATGTCAACATTTTCATGTCATTTTACTGTATTTACACTAAAACAACTATCATTTCACAAAAATGTGAATAACCTGAACAATACGAACAATTTGACATGTCTGAAGTGCAAGTTTACAAATATTCTGCCTGTTATTAAATGTTTTGTGTATTTGTTGATCCACTGTGATCTATAGTTGTAATTTTCATGTGTAAATGATAAACTGAGACAATATTGTTAAAATCGCATTTTTTCACAATGGCAATGGGAGCCAAGGGTGCCAGTACATAAAATCCAACACTGATATAAATCAGCCACTGAGGCAGTGTTCAGACTGCAGGATTCAGACCACAGCACTCAATACACTGAACTGACACAGAACTGAGAAGTCACACAGGCACACTGCTGTGTCGAACATGTAGCCCGCCCACCTTTTCCCAGCCTCAATGTCACTGACTGTACAGAGCAAAGAACACCATAAACAACATATAGAGCATTTACAACAATAATTCCTATTCTATACTATGTACTATCACTAATTTGTCATTTCTTCCATCTGTTGCCACAGTACGTGGCAACAAGAGGCTAATGAGTCATGGAACATTATCCATGATTGGCTCTAGTACAAATACTAACATTTGATTGGCTCTGTGGCAATAGATGAACCAATGTTTTGTGCCACAGTACTGTAGCAGTTGCCGTTGCCCTTTTATATAAGCCTTTTGGCTTCTAAACTCTCCTGCACAATGGTGTTACTTGCATAATTCTTTTTTTTTTCTATTGCTGTTTGTGATGTGCTAATAAATAAATTAAATAACTCAATAAACAGGGAATTGTGTACAGCCTTAAAAGACACACAGAAAAACTATTTATTGTGACCCCCAATCCCATGACAACAAGCAGCACAAACAGTTAGAAAACTCTGATGTGTTGAATGAAACCTGGGTATAAAAAAAATAGAAAATGTATCCAGTAAATCTAATTACTGTCTGAACAAAGAGTTAAAGACATGTTAAGCACAAAGGGAGATCACACTAAATACAATCACTTTGGTTTATAAAGGCTTGTTTTTCCCTGAAATCTTTGTTTATGCTGCTGTACATACTTCACATATTTCCAGATTGGATTCTACATATACAGAATGACAAATGCATATATGTGGTCATTACAACTTTATTAAACCAACAAACATAATGTTAGACTGAGACTTTTAAACAGTACTGTACACTATTCTTGGAAATGTCCAACACAGACGTTTGATCAGGTATTACTAAAGAGATTTGTGCAATACTGAAGCATTATTTCCAGCTAGACAAGCAACCTGCTGTACCCAGTGGTATAAAGAAATGTTTAGAGTGCTGCCAACTGAGAAACTAAGTGCTAAGCTGAAGGGAAATGACACCATGTTTATGGATATTTGGCAGACTAAATGGATCACTTATCCTTGGATCTGAGTGAAATCATACAGAAAAGACACCCTGGATGTGAAGACTTGACTTAAACAGAACACAGATGCAAATAAGTGTTGATACAGACAAGCAGCTTGATAGTATGAAGTATATTCCTGAAATATATATATTATTTATGCATTTTTTTTTATTGTTTTTTATTATTGTTATTATTATTTACTCAGGTCTGTTATACCTGAAAAATGAAGATGTCTGATGTTGTAAAATACTGAAATAAAGTGTGTTTAACAAAACTGTTGTAGGATAAAAGACCCCCCCCCCCCAAAAAAAAAAAAATCCTTATACTCCCATTTATTGTTTTTCAGAAACATAAACAACAGATAATTCCCTGTTGTGATCAGCTATTTAACCAGTATTAAAATATGCAAACATAAAATAATTCAAACCCAGCCGTATTACTTACTTTGACATCTATGAGCATAAAATCCAAACTTACTTGAGAAATGACAAATGAGTCAGTCTCTTAAAAGATAAAACACATGTATAAGGTAAATTTGTACTTAATTCTTTATGTATTTGTTCCTTCTGATTTATAACACCAGCATTTGCTTAGATTATAAAGCCTTTATTACAATCTTGTGTGACCTGGAGACAAATTTAACACAAGACTGGAAGATGAAGATTCAAATATTAGGATTTCGTCTCCAGTGCTAAAACTGTGTGTATTCATGCTGACTGACTTTACACTAGTTTTCACTATAAAAATGAATAATTTACATTAGGACTGTCATGTTGGTCCTCTCAAATTAAGTGTACCCCACACCATAAGTGGGGTCTTGGATATACACACAGACAGACATGCACTTTTACCATATTTCTTTTTGGGTCCGATCAAGTGAAAGTGAATATCAACATGAAAAAGTACATTTGCACACGTCATTAATCACGTGGGTTCATTTTTTTAGCCAAATATCTCTATTTTATGGAACTGTTATCCTTTTAAAATACCACTTGTAGAAAAAAACAGTACAACCTATTTTTATTGATTGTACTTTTTACATCGTAGCCTCAGACATAAAATATAGCTTGAATTTGATGCTAAAAATTATATCTAAAAAATTGAAAATTTACTCAATTTGTCACATTTAAAGAGACTATCTGTGAGATGTTACAAAATTTGTCTTTATTTGTAATTTACCTATATTAGTATGGACCACCACAAGTTGTAAATAACACTGTTAGTATTAAATACATTAAATAAATCATTGTGATTATATCTGGGTTGTTTTTTAAAACAGTCAACATTTTGGGTGACACATACAATGGTAAAGAGTCGTCCACGTGTTACTATGGCAACCTGGCCATGTGTTACCACATTCTTGTGTCAATATAACAGAGACTTTTCAATGATTTACAGCATAGTTGAAGATGATATTTAAAAGGTTTTGTTCTACTTGATATCAATTTCCGTCGAGAACCGCATGTTTTGAATGTTTGCGTAAAGCTTAAAAAATTGATGTCTGTTTCAAGTCCACGTGTTATCGAGCAGCAATTTGACATTTTTCACCTAAAAATGTTATCTCCCCACATTTCTTATACATAATGTTGAAGTGCTTATAATACCTACTAAAAAATGTATAATACATGCATTTAAGTTACTCTCCTCACATGACAGAGACTGTTTGAACACCAAATGTGTCCATGTGTTACTGCTTGATCAGACCCTTCTGCTCAGACAGAGGCCTCCTCACATCTCCTTCCATGACTAACAGTGAAGCAACGAGCATCAAACCTCCATCTTTCATCCGTGCGCTATATATTCTAGAGTTATACTATTATCCGATCTGCCTCTCCATATCAGACAGTCTTCCTCTCTGTTTTTGAATCCCTTCTTAAAACCCATCTTTACTCCTTGGCTTTTGAAACCATGTGAGATGTCTGAATGTAATATTTTTATTCTATTGTTTGTTTGTGTTTTGATAGTGGTTTATTGTTCTTACTTTTTGTTTTTAATTGTATGGCTTTTATGTGTTTTTTTTTTTTCTTTTTTTTTAAATCTTTTTTTGTTTTTTATTCTTTTTTTTGGGGGGGGGGGGGTATTTATTCTTCCTTACACCACTGTTTTCTTTTTTGTACAGTTCTAAGTCTTTTAATCTTTTCTGTATTTTATTCTTTTATTTAATTTTTATTTATTCTTCTGTATATCACTGTTTTCTTTTTTTGTACAGTTCTATGTCTTTTAATCTATTCTTGTATTTTATTCTTTTATTTTGGTTTTAATTATTCTTCTGTACATCACTGTTTTTTTGTACAGTTCTATGTCTTTTAATCTATTATGTATTTTATTCTATTATTTTGGTTTTAATTATTCTTCTGTACAGCACTGTTCTTTTTTGCACAGTTCTATGTCTTTTAATCTATTCTCGTATTATATTCTTTTATTTTGGTTTTAATTATTCTTCAGTACATCACTGTAGTTGTTTTTTTTTGTACAGTTCTGTCTTTTAATCCATTCTATATTTTATTCTTTATTTTAGTTTAATTATTCTTCTGTACATCACTGTTTTTTTGTACAGTTGTATGTCTTTTAATCTATTCTTGTATTTTATTCTTTTATTTTGGTTTTAATTATTCTTCTGTACAGCACTGTTCTATTTTGCACAGTTCTATATCTTTCAATCTATTCTCGTATTTTATTTTTTTATTTGGTTTTAATTATTCCTCTGTACATCACTGTTTTTTGTACAGTTCTATGTCTTTTAATCTATTCTGTATTTCATTCTTTTATTTGGATTTTATTTATTCTTCTGTACAGCCCTTTGGTCCACTGCGGTTGTTTTAAAGTGCTTTATAAATAAAGTTGGATTGGATTAGATATTATAAACTATCCACAAATGCATTGGAAACCTTGGTAAGAATCTCAAAATGTCTATAAAACACACCGTCATGTAACAAAAATGCAGAAAATCATCAGAAATAGTTCCATCCACAACCTCCAGGACGTGCACTCTTCATTTACGTTTTTCTTTCATCACCACCAGAACTGAAACCAACTTTGTTCTTTGTGTGTGTGTAGGTATGAGTGTGTTTTACTTACGGCCTCCCCTGCTGAGTGACAAATCTGTCTGCCAAAAGAGCCAATCTGTCAAATGCACACGCACACACAAGAGCACTTTACCTTCTGAAGATTGAATATCACAGTAGCCCCAGATGATCCAAACTGATTCTCATTCTGAAATCATGCACAGACCTGCAGCAGATGCACCGATCACGATAGGAATGCGTGTTTAAAATGATCCAGACCGCAGCCACATATCCTGAATGTGTGTGTATGTGAACTACGCATAGATAGAAACAGTCCCAATCAGCAAACACACACACATGCTCTGACCCTACCACACACACACACATGCTATAGTTGGACCAGAACTCTGTGATTCGGTGCGCTCAGCAGGGTGTCTGTTGTCGCAGTGAGGTTCCCATGGCCGGACATTTAAGGGAAAATCCACCTAAAAATTGCTTTCACATCCTATAGAGGAGAACACTGAGCCTTACATGCTGATTGGCACCGAGAGAGAGCATCAGGTCATGTTTGGGGAATGTCAGATCCTTTTTCCTTGTGGATTCAGTTTTCAGTTGATTTATGTGTGCGTTGCTGGAGGACTTAGCACAAAGAGAGAAATAACAAAGTTGAAAATGTTCACATGCGGTACATTCACTACAATCTCGCTTTCTGTTGCTTCATGAAAATTGTCAGAGAAAAAAACTGGAAGACGTCTGAAAAGTACTAGAGCTGTACAGATGGGTTTTACTTTTTCTTATGCTGCGTTCAAGGGAGGTTTTTGAGCCCGTAAGTCACAACTTCAGACCACGACTCACGACTTTGTAACGTTCCAGGCAAGTCACACCAAACTGCCTGAGCGCAAGGAACTGTGGTAGTTAGAAGTAAAAAAAAAAACAGCATGGTGGGCCATATGGGGCTTATGGTCAGGGAGGGAGGCAGAGGAGTAAAAATGGTGCATAAGGCAAGGGAAGCTGTTATACCTTTTTAGGTTAATAAAAGGTTTAGGTAAATTATTTTTATATTTGGATATGTATTTGGTATTAATTTATTTTTGCACTCAATGGACTGAAAACTAGCTCGAATAGCTGCTGATTATGCGGAACATTTGTGGATAAATAATGTGACTGGCTACGTGATGTCAGAGCTCATGCTGCGTTCCAGGCCACCCGTAACTCGTGTTTTTCCAACCTTCTACCAGTGAAAATGCACTGTCAAGCCTGTGACTTCCCACGTGTGAACTCGTACTATATCAGGAGTTTCAAACATGTGGCCAAAGGTTCCAATCCGGGCCGTGGGATGAATTTGCAAAGTGCAAAAATTCCACAGATTAATTTTAGTTCAGGTTCCACATACAGACCAATATGATCTAAAGTAAAATAATAGCGAAGAAACTACAAAAAATAATGATTCCATACTTTTCTTCTCAATTTGATGTGTATAAAAAAAAAAAAAAAAAAACATTGTCTAAAAATAATGACAACTTCAAATTTTTCTTTTTTTATTTACAGCAAAAAATAACATTAAATTATGAAAATATTTACATCTACAAACTATCCTGTACCAATAAAATGTGAATAAATTGAACAAATATGAATAACTTGAAATGTCTAAAGAAAATTAAGCACAATTTTAACAATTTTCTGCCTGTTACTAAGTGTTTAGTGTTTGGTAGATCCGATCCATAATGCACATGTATATGTAGCCAATGAGAGCGCAGAGTCACAGAATGTCAGCCAATGACAGCGTAGGGTTACAGAACACCAGCCAATAAGAGTGAAGCGTGACAGAACGCCAGCCAATGAGAGCATAGCGTCACAGAACGCCAGCCAATGAGAGCGCAGCATCACAGAAGGTCAGTCAATGAGAGCGGAGTGTCACAGAACAACAGCCAATGAGAGAGCAGCATCACAGAACATCAGCCAATGAGAGCACAGCGTCACAGAACGCCAGCCAATGACAGCGCCGCATCACAGAACGCCAGCCAATGAGAGTGCAGCGTCACAGAACGACAGCAAATGAGAGCAGCATCACAGAACATCAGCCAACGAGAGCGCAGCATCACAGAACGCCAGCCAATAAGAGCAAAGCGTCACAGAACGCCAGCCAACCAGAACACAGCATCACATAACGCCAGCCAATGAGAGGGCAGGGTCACAGAACACAAGCCAATGAGAGCGCAGCGTCACAGAACGCCAGCCAATGAAAACGCAGTGTCAAAGAACGCCAGCCAATGAGAGCGAAGCATCAAAGAACGCCAGCTACTCAGAGCACAGTGTCACAGAACACCAGCCAATCAGAACGCAGCGTCACAGAATGCCAGCCAATGAAGGCGCATTGCACCTAGCCACAAGTCCACAAATCCAGCAACAGGCAAGCACACAGATTACATTTCCAGGTCTAGATTGAAATATTATCTTGATAAAAAAGATTGAGTCAGTTATTATTTTATCACTAATCATCATCCCATCATCAGTTCACACATGTACATTTAAAGCCTGTGGTCACATGCAAAGGAAACATGGAGCTTTAGCGTGGTGGTAAACTCTCAGATGTACATAATGTTTCTCTGATGGACAAAACAAAAGCACAGCTGTAGTCTGAAGCTCCCCAGAAAGTCCAGTTTAGACAGGCATTTCCCACAGAGTCAGTCTCCATTTAGTATCAGCAGCAGCTCCAGGTTATACATCTTAATGACATTACATTTTTTCATCATCTCCTATGGATTGTGGCTTTGGAAGAAAGTTGTTCACAGGGGCTGAATGGCTTGTCCCAAAGACCCAGGAATAACAAATTTCAAAGCTGGTATGTGCCTCTCTAGGTTCAGCCAGTATTTGCCTTAAAGCTCTTACCAGCATTTATATATACAACAGTGTAGAAGGGCAGAAACCTCCCTGTGTGTTTATTTGTGTATAGAAGGAAGAAGGATAGTCTAACAGGCCACTTTAAATGCCTGGTCAATTCTACTGTGGAATCTGAATTCACACAAAAACAGAAAAGCTATTCACTGTAATCCTTTTAACACAGTGTAACAGAGAAAAACCTGACACTGTATGTTTTCTTTCCCTTTAGACCAGGGGTGTCAAACATGCGGCCCAGGGGCCACATGCAGCCCGCTAAAGGTTCCAATCCGGCCCGTGGGATGAATTTGCAAAGTGCACAGTCAAGGCTGTCGAATTTCATTTAATCTAATTGAAAAAGTGGATGATGGGGTTTTTTTTCTTACAGCGGATAATTTTTTAGGCTGTCCTCTTTTTTTTTTCTTACAGTGGATAATTTTTTGGGCTGTTCTCTTTTTTTCTTATTGTGGATAATTTTTCGGGTTGTTCTCTTTTTTTTTTTCTTATAGTGGATAATTTTTGGGGCTGTTCTCTTTTTTTTCTTCTTGTAGTGGATGATTTTTGGGGCTGTTCTCTTTTTTTCTTATAGTGGATAATCTTTTTGGGCTGTTCTCTTTTTTTCTTATAGTGGATAATTTTTCGGGCTGTTCTCTTTTTTTTCTTATAGTGGTTAATTTTTTGGGCTGTTCTCTTTTTTTCTTATAGTGGATAATTTTTTTTTTTTGTACATTTTACTCTAATATTTAGTGTGCCCCCCCCCCCCGGCAAAAATCTAAGGAAACTCTGAGGAAACTCTCTGGAATGACCTTCTGAGAGCATGGAATGACATTGGGGTTGAAACTCTCAGAAATTACATCGACACAATGCCAGAAAGATGTGCTGCTGTGATAAGGGGGGGGGGGGGGGGGGGGCACACTAAATATTAGAGTAAAATGTAAAAAATGGACTGGACTGATAAATTTGTAGGTGAAATATTCTCAGTACCTTTGCCTTTGCCTTTTGCAATGGCAAAAAAGTGAAATTCAGGCTCTGGGAACAAATAAACCACCAGTTTCTTCAGATTTTAAAAGTGTTCTAATATTTTTGCACACCACTGTAGGTTTTTATGCTATTATTTTACTGGTCTGGCCCACTTGAGATCAAATCGGGCTGAATGTGGCCCCTGAAAGAAAATGAGTTTGAGACCCCTGCTTTAGACGTAAATGAAAATACAGTACGTGACCTGGTCCTGCACCTATCCGACACACACAGCGCCCACCGCTGCATTAAGCCTGCAGGTAAATGTTGAGTAGTGAATGGGAGTGATTTGCGGTGAGTGTTTGAACGTTTTAACATTAATCACACTTTGGGAAACACAATAATCCGTCCACGGGTATGCTGGTGTGTCCTGAGGGGAAATTTGTAAAAGGGTTTGGAAAATGTTTTGTGAGATTTTAGCCCTCCATACTGAATCAATGATTAGTTTAGCTGATTTACGCCCCGAGACAAGAACTGATGTTGGACATATGAACCTGTTGCTGCTCCATATTTCTTATTTCCAGGGGTTTTGCAGCGGTCAACTTTGATTTAGCTCTGTGTGCTTGTTTCCTGAACTTTGTTTAACATTTTGGGTCACAATTTATTATGCACAGGTTGCTGTCAAAATGTATTGGTTCAATGATTTACCGTAGGTGAGTAAATTAATTTTTTCCAAGGTTCAGTTCCTGTTCACCTCTTCATTCAACACCTTTTTAAGGTCTCGGTTGTGATTTCACCCGTATGAGGGTCAGACATACTTAGAATGCCTCACATGATTTTCCCTTGTCAGAGTGCAGTAGTATGAATAAGGATCTGTTCATTTTTGTAGTGGTGCATTTTTTTTTGGTATTTTTTTTAAAGAAAATGCATGATTTGCGCTTCAAAAAAATAAGTTATATGACACTCCAACACACACTAGTGCTTCATCAACATATCACTGCAATCATTGTTTTCAGACCCACATTAGGGGCAGCATTTTTTGATGAGAAAGTTAACCTTATTGGGCAGGTGACCATTTTTGGTAATTTATGCAAACATTTACCCATAAAGACCCAGTGCTACTTTTGTGGCAGTTCCCAAATTAATTTTTCTCTACATTTCACCTATTTTAAGTGATCTATCACCATTAATTGTAATATTATCATTTTTATTTTGATTTTTTTTTCAGTTTAAATCATGTTTTTTCCTATATTGAATTCAGTGATCATGTAGATGTTAAAAAAAAACTCAGTAAATTCAAAGTTTATTACATCATAACAGAAAAAATGACTTTTTCAGCTAAAATATCATTAACTATACATAAAAATAAGTGTCTCAATCCACTGTCATTGATCCAACTCCATGGGTTTAACTGGTGAATAAATGTTGTCAAAGATGAAAGTTTTTCCACAGTAACTACGGAGCCTCTGAACATCCAAATGGGTCATATCTGATGACCATGAAAAGATGACAAACTGTATTTTACACCAATTATTTACATGAATTGACAGGATTAATGGATCAACAGGTATTAAACAGTTTAGATTAGTTTTGGTCAATGGTGGGTCTTTGGTTCTTTATGGGTTAAATATGTGTCTCAGGGAAGTCAAGAAACATGTTGGTTTTTATAAGACTATATAGTGATT
Source organism: Sphaeramia orbicularis (assembly GCF_902148855.1). Taxonomy (NCBI): domain Eukaryota; kingdom Metazoa; phylum Chordata; class Actinopteri; order Kurtiformes; family Apogonidae; genus Sphaeramia; species Sphaeramia orbicularis. The sequence goes on along the minus strand of NC_043963.1, from coordinate 16,552,449 downwards.
CAGAGAGATTTGATATATATTTTGAAACTGTAAATAGTGAATATTAATGATTTTTGTCAGTTTATCACCTTATAGCAGTTGTTTATTTCATGTTATATGGCAAGAGGAGGGAGACTGTTGTCATGCCAACTGATGAGGAGGTGGACGAATTTTGCATCCAAGGTCACTGCAGCCCAGGGTACTCAAGATGCAACACTAAATTTGTGGACTTATACCAAAGGCTTTACTTTTACAGATCTCTATCCAAAAAATGGACCTCAGAAATGAATGACAAAGGAGCACAATGGAGCAAGTTGGGTTTTGTTTTGTTTTTTACAGCATGTATAGTAAAAGGTTTTCGACCTAGCGCACACTTCCTAAGTCATAACCGGGTTCAACATAAATAACAGACCTATGGCCTGAGGCTGGTAAAGTTTGTGCAGTTGTGTTTTAAGTTAGTTGTTACTGACAAGGTTTAAATTAGTGGCGGATGGTCCATAGGGGATGCAGGTCTGTAGAAACTACAGCTGTTTGAATATATTAATTTTAGCAAAAATTTCACACGCACATGGTGACATCAGCTAAATTGGGTCACTTTTTGGTTTATCACTTAGGACATTTTTAAAAAGCAATGTATTTCACTGAATTATATTTTTGTTGGAAAAAAAGCAAGATTTTAAACATTTTTGTCAAGAATTGATGTCATTTTAAATTTATCATTGTATTAATTTATTGTGTAAGTTTAATTTTTGTGTAAATTATGTATTTTCCGATATTTAATTCACTGATCATGTACATGTTCATAAAAGCTCAGAGTAAATTCAAAGGCTATTAAGTCAGAAACACAAAAAACTGAAGAAAAAGTGACTTTTTCAGGAAAGATATCAATAACTGAACATAAAAACAAGCATCTCTATCCACTGTCATTGATCCAACTCCATGTGTTTTACTGGTGAATCAATGTTGTAGAAGATGACGGTGTTTCCACGTTCACTCAGAGCCTCTGAACGTCCAAATTGCTCATATCTGATGATCATGAAAAGATGGCAAGTTGCATTTTACACCAATTATTTACATGTATTGATAGGATTAGTGGATCACCAGGTATCAAACATTTTGCATCAGTAAATGGTTTTGTTCACCAGTGGCTGTTTGGGTCTTTATGGGTTAAATGAGCATCTCATCAGCTAAAATGAGCGAGTAATTTTTTTTTTTTTTTAAATATATAAAACAATCAAATTAACTCAGATGACACAATATTTAAACAGTATAGTTGAATAACATTGTAACAACATAACAATAAAGACATGCACTTAATAGATCAACAGGTCTAAACTGCCTGTGGGTGTGAATATGAGACTGAAAGGTTGTTCATCTGTATGTGTCAGCCTTGTGATGAAGTGGTGACATGTCCAGGGTGAACCCCACCTTCACCCATCAGTAGCTAGGACAGGCTCTGACACCCCCATGACCTTCATGAGGATTAAGAGGTTCAGAAAATGGATAGACAGATGTTTGTTTCCTGGTCTCAGAGTGCTGTGCTAGTGTGTAGATTCAAAACCTTTGCAGAGAAGATAACATAATGAGACTGTGCTCACATAGGAAGATTAAAGACTCACCTCAGGTCACAATTATTTTAATTTTCTTGTCTTTTTGTAATTTGATGATTTTCAATACAAACACTTTCAGGACTCTAGTACAAATGTGAAACCTGCTCCACATGTCACAGGTAAGAGTTGTCCTGTTCAGCCTATGACACCATCGTTCAGTCTCTTCTACCTCCATTTTTTTTTTATGCTAAGAGGTGAAGCATGCATATAAGGCCAAATACGTCTAAAATACAGATGAACTTTAGTCAGATATTAAAATCTGAGGGTTATCACGAGCACTATAACCCTAACCCTGCACACAAAATCCATAACTGCTGTTTTCATATTCACTCTTCCACAAGAAACCAGCTGCAAAAATAGCTAAAGACAGTCTAAATTGTGTCTTTATTTCATTTAATATGATTAAAATAACTGTTTTGCTCATTTACATCATGCTAAATTATGACTGTCTGATCTGTAAAGATGCCAACCATCCAACTGGCAACACTTGTATGTAATACTGAAATGACTTTAATGATGAAAAAAGAAAAAAAAAAGTAATAATTTCACTCATTTTAACCCATAAAGACCCGGTGGTACTTTTGTATCAGTTCCCAAATGAATTTTTCTCTCTATTTAACCTTTCTTAAGTGATTTATCACCATTTATTGTAATATTATCCTCTGTCTTTTGCGTTTTTCTGTGTAATTTTGAGTATTTTCCTATATTTAATTCACTGATCATGTAGATCTTCATATAAAGCTCAGAGTCAATACAAAGGTTATTATATCCAATAAAAAATAAATTAGGAAAAAGTTTAGTTTACTTTACTTTAGTTCATTTGAGATACAAATATAACAAAAAACATACAAACAACAAAACAAAAAAGTGACTTCTTCAACAAACTCTATCATGAATTGAACATAAACCCAGTGTCTCCATCCACTGTCATTGATCCAACTCCATGGGTTTTACTGGTGAATCAATGTTGTAGAAGAATACGGTGTTTCCATGTTCACTACAGAGCCTCCAAACATCCAAATGAGTCATGTCTGATGACCATTAAAAGATGACAACCTGCATTTTACACCAATTATTTACATGTATTGACAAGATTAGTGGATTAACAGGTATTAAACAGTTTACATCAGTAGATGGTTTTGGTCGGCGGTGGATGTTTGGGTCTTTATGGGTTAAGTTGACTTCATTCATTTAACTTTAACACTATTTTGTTGAATTTGTGAACAACTATTTGATAAGTAAATAAATATTAGTTTTGTTTTCTACAGTCTTAAAGAAGTACCACAACAGTATTTTAGAATCATCCAGTTACAAGAAGTCAGAATATACAGAGGATATTTTACTTTTCTGTGTCCTAAAATAGATGAATAGATGAAATTTTCGTTATCTACCTGCTGTTATCAGAGATTATAACAATTTGTAAGACATATTTTTGATACATATTATTAGCCACTGAGGGAGAAAATGATCAATATCAACTGAAAAGCTGTGCAGATTTTTCAGTAGTATTAAAGAAGACAAAAATTTACCGCAACTTTACATTCTGATCTTAAAATTCTATTCTTGGCATACGCTGATGTTGACCTTGGCCTCTATCTGTAACTTTACTGTCTGTTGAATTTTTGCTGGCATGAATAGAGCCTGAACAAAATCTTTATCCCACAGATCTCTATAATTTAATCATATCATCTGTTTCCAAGAATCTGGACTTCAACTGAGGCAGCTGTTGTCTTTCTGACCTTTGCACAAACCCATAACATGAAATATTAAAACCAGCTAAAGAGAGACGGATGAAAAGAGGGGGAAATAAAAGAAAAAAACATAGGCAAAAAAAAAAAGAGACTGAGACAGCAAACTATTGATGGTTTATTGAATGTGGAGGTTCCCACTGGGAGGAATAAAAAGGCCAGTTCCCAAGGCGCTGACCCTCTGCACCGATCTTCCACACTGCTTCACTTCTTGTGATTTATCACCACGTCATCCATCTTTCCACAGCAGATGGAAAGAAGCAGGTTGAGACAGTGAAACAAAACAGAAGACAGAAAACATGCAAAGACTGTAAACTTACAATAGAAAGACGATGATGATGGTATGTCAGTGGTGATTGAGATAAGTCAAAACTATCTCCATATCTAAAAATAAGGGACAAAAAAGAGAAAAGACAACCCTGATGTTAGAGTGTGGGTATTTTGTTAGCATATTTTTCAGATTTTTGTTGATAAAAAAAAAGTTCTATTTATGAAAGAAAAAGATTTAGTTGAAACTAAAAAATATATCAACCATCCAATTCGGCATCTAAGTTATGATTTATAATACTGTCATATCAATCAATCAATCAATAATTAATGTTTATTTGTAGAGCCCTTTACAACACTTAAAGTGACCGAAGTGCTTTCCAATCAAATCAAAGCATCAATAATAAAACAACATAAAAAAATAACAACAATAAAACAAAATATAAGTAATGTGTAACGGTATTACTGAATGTTAAAAGCCAGTTTGAATAGATACGTTTCCAGCCTGGATCTAAAAAGGCCAAAGTCTGTAATTGTTCTCATGTCTTTTATATAACACTAGAAAAAAAGATATGAAAGTAAAGTTGCAAAGTAAACATATAAAACATGCATACATTGAACATAAAAGTATAAATTGAAATTGCAACAACAAGGCTAAAAGTTCTAAACAAACCACATAAAGGTAATAAAACCAAATATAGAATCAAGTCCAAACAAGTAACATGATGCACAAGTTTATGTTTTAGGCATAGATTAAAAAGAAGCAAATCAGAACAAAGACGGTGTAAGAAAGATTAGTCAACCCTGCAGGTGTAAAATTTATTTTCAACACTTTATTAAAGACAAGTTTTATAGGGCTTTTTTTTTGTCACAAAATGTATTTCCTCATTAAGTCTCCCCAGGAACTTAATGTTTGTAAGTTTTTTAACTCTCAAAAGCCTAGAACTGTTTTTGTGAAGACTTACAAATATTTTTTTTTTCTCTTCAATCAACTGTTCTTAAGTGATTTATCACCATTTATTCTAATATTATCCTCTTTTTTTGTGTTTTTAATTTCCTGATCTTGTAGACGTTCATTAAAGTTCAGAGTAAATTCAAAGGTTATTACTGTATATCAGATAAAACAGATAAAACTGAAGAAAAAGTGACATTTTCAGAACATTTTATAGAACATAAAAACAACCATCTACAAATACAATCATTTGTCAAACGACATGGTTTTTAATAGTGAGTCAATGTTGCAGAAGTTCATGGTGTTTCCACATTCACTACAGAGCCTCTGAACGTCCAAATGGGTCATATCATGATGATGAAAAGCTGATAAACTGCATTTTACCTGAATTATTTACATGTATTGATAGAATGAGTGGTTCAGAAGGTATTAAACATTTTAGATCAGTAGATGCTTTTGGTCTTTGAGGGTTACGGAAGGTTTAACGTTTCAGTTTGGTGAAAGACTTGAATCGGAGAATGAAAGGGGGAAAAAAAGTACCTGAAAGAAGAGAAAAGACAGGATGAAAAGGAATGAGGACAGCGCTCCGGGAATAGCAGCAGTTTCTGAGGTGATAAATGTTGTTTTGACACGTGTGTATCCACAGGCCTGAAGGTCATGGTTTAACAGAAGGAACAGAGGTCAGTTAAAGTCTGGGTCAAGTCAAATATGATTCCCTAAGTGACAGCTTCAGAATCTAAATTTATGATCCCGTTGTAGCCGAGGAGGTGAAGCATGGCATTAGATTAACGCAGTCAGGGGTTTGGTGTTTGATCGAATGGCAAACGGAGCATGTTTAACTAATAATGTTGATGACAGAGACAGATGGAGAAGGAGATAAAAAGAACAACCGAACAAGCAAAAAATATGATCGTGTGTCAAATGATAAGATCAAATATGAATGAAAATAAACTATGAAAAGAAAGACATTGAAAGACAGAGAGGAATTAAAGTAAAAGGAAGAACATAAAAAAGGGTTTGCTATAAACGAACTGTGTTTAAGACATAGAGTAAGGAGGAGGAAAAAACTAAAAATACCATAGAATATCATAGATAATTTGTTTTTGTGTTGTAATGTCATAGTAAAGACTTACTTTACTTCGGATGCAAAATAAACTTGGTTGCATGATTAACTTTAATTTTGGAAAAACATGATCATGAATTAAATATTGGAAAATACCTGATTTTCACTGGAAAAATGCAAAATACAGAGGATTGTTTCATAATAAATTGTGACAAATCACTTAAGAAATGTTAAATATAGAGAAAAATAATAATTTGGGAACTACCACAAAAGTAGCTCTTGGTCTTTATGGATTAAATTTATCACGAATGCATTTCTGGGAGTAGACCATTCAGTGATTTATAAACTAGTGATGGCACTTAAAGAACTATTCTATAACTGAATGGAAGCCACTGTAATGATTTCAGACTTGGTGTAATGTACTCTGTTGTCTCTTGGTCTTTTTGGGACACAAAACTCTTAACTGTTCTAATTTAATCTGTTTTGGTGACAGTTTCAATAAAGCTGCTGAAGTTCAGATTTGAGTCTATTAACACACCAACATTATAAACTAATGCTGATGCTAACCCTCTTTTCTCTTTCTGTTTTGCCAAACAAAATAATCTCAGTTTTGTCCTTATTTGACTGAATACAATTCTGGCTCATCCAGTCATTTTATTTTTTCCAAACACTGACACATATAATATCTTTTTTTTACTGCCGCTACTAAAAATATATAAATTTATCAATTGCAGTTCAGGCCCCATTATGTGTTAACTAACTCTCATTGCACATACACACAGAGTCTGGAACCAATTACTCTGTACCTGCAGGCTGCAGGCTACACTCAACGATCATGCTGTTTGGACACGGGTAATCAACACCATACATGATGTGTGTGTGAGACAGTGAAAATGGAGGGTTACAGTCTCCATGATACAGAGTAGCAGCAATGGAAAGACAATGTAATAAGGCTGATGTAAATTAGGATGGATACAGTACCCCAACTCAAATTGCTAAGTGTTGATTACCCACGTCACACACATACACACACACATCCTGTCTGAGCGTCTATAATATATGGCCCCGCTCATGTAAATAAGCTGATATCATGTCCGACCACAGGGGAGATGACACAGATTACAAAGGCTGAACGCACGCTACGATACTGACTCCAGCATAACATGTCAAAGCTGTATTAAAATATTGTGGATTTCTCTTTGTCTCTAACCACACTTATTTTGGTCTTGTCTCTGATATTTTCTGAGCTTGACTCATGTTTCAGCCAGAGGCTAATGCAAATAACCTCAAAGAACAGCGTCAGACTCACATCAAGCGCCGTCTCCATACTGCTGACACAGTCTGATATCAGGTTTAAACACACTTTTGTAACTATCTACTTACTATTTTGGTTTTGCTGCTGACTTGAGGTTGTCATGTTACGATTTGGCCAGAAAGTTTGGCTGGAAGAAGCTTCATATTATTTACTCATTTTGAAATCAACTAGGGTTTGATGGGACGGATCATGTTGAGTGTATGTCAGGAACAGAGGCAGCATGAAATCACTGGTGCTGCATTCAGAAAATATTTAATGACTTGGACCTGGACAATAATGATTTGTGCAAAACTTCCTGTTATAAGGAAGTTTTATCTGGCTTCAAAACTTGGCGTGAAATTAAAAAAGTATTTTCCTTTTCCTTTAAGCATAATAATGAAATCTTTTTAGCTAAATGTTTCTGCCAAGTTGAAATTTTATTTCAATATGACCTAAAATGTCTGTTTGTTGTTATTTTTGGAGGGATTATGTCCAAGCACTCAAAGCCTTGCAATATGGAATAAAAAACTGAATAATGCAGTGATTAATACTCTATTGCTAAATGTAATTACACAAATACAATTATACAATATAATAAAAATTTGCAGTGTTTTCTGATTTGAAAGGAGGTCAAACCCATCTGTCCTAAAGCAACAAAACTATCACCTTCTTATTAGCCAGGCAGCTTTTCAAGGCTGGTGCACATTAAAAATCTTACATAAAAATGTATGACTCAATATTCACATCTGGTTTCATCTATATTTGTTCAGACAACATAATTGGGGCTCGGTCTGTCTCAAAGCTGATTAAAGCGTTCACTGTGTAAATGTGTTGTAGAGGAAACTCTTGCAGCATGTGTCTTTCTTCACTTTTCACCTCAGTGACAAAGACATAACTTCACCATGAGCTCTTCGCAGGGTTTCCTGTCCTTGGCAACTCTGAACACAGCATCTTATCCCAAGAGGCGCATATGAGAGTCAGTTTGTCAGTATTACAGCTCATAGATAAAATTAATATAGTCACAACAAAAAGAGAATAAAGAGATGAGGGGAAAAGATGTGACTTTCTGACACTTATGCGTTCATGTGTCCTTTCTCAACCGCCCACTTTGAGCAGAATGTGCACATTATCATATCAAAATAGATTCACATCATCTCAATTGTCCTTTTCAGAGCCAGTCTTAAGATGTGCAGACAAACAGACCTATTTTATGTATTTTTTATAATGGAGAGCCTATAGTCCTTGAAGACACCAAAAATGACATGTCAGTGTGGTTGCACATGATAGAGATTAATATTATTTCCTCTCAGTTTTCAGTTGTGAAGACATATAAATGAAGTCATGTTTATGTATAAGTTTTTTTGTTTGTTTGTTTGTTTGTTTTTTGTTTTTTTCCATGACTTCTTATTACCTGTTTTATTTCTAAGGACTATGTAAGAACGATTACTTTGTCTTGTTGCATATTTGAAATAAACTAAAAAAAAAAAAAAAAAAAGCCTTCAATAAAAGGTAGAAAAGTCAGGGTGAAATAAATTGTTTTTGGTTTGGTTTTTTTTTGGTGGTGTGGTGTCATAGTGGTTAGTATTTCAGCCTCACAGTTAGAATGTTCCATGTTTCCATTAAAATACAGAGGATTGTTTCATAATAAATTGTGACAAATCACTTAAGAAATGTTAAATATAGAGAAAAAATCATTTGGGAACTACCACAAAATTTAGGTCTTGGTCTTTATGGGTTAAATTTATCACTAATGCACTTTAGTACCATTCAGTGATTTATAAACTAGTGGTGGCATTTAAAGAACTATTCTGTAACTGACTGGAAGCCAGTGTAAAGATTTCAGACTTGGTGTAATGTGCTCTGTTGTCTCTTGGTCTTTTTGGGACACGAAACGCTTAACTGTTTACATTTTTCAGTTTGCAGAAATCTGTTTCGGTGACAGTTTCAATAAAGCTGCTAAAGCTCAGATTTGAGTCTATTAACACACCAACATTATAAACTGATGCTGATGCTAACCCTCTTTTCTCTTTCTGTTTTGCCAAACAAAATAATCTGTTTTATTTCTAAGGACTATGTAAGAAAGATTACTTTGTCTCGTTGCATATTTGAAATAAAGTAAACTAAAAATAAGAAGAAGAAGAAGAAAAATAAAAATAAAAGGTAGAAAAGTCAGGGTGAAATAAATGTTTTTTGTTTTGTTTTGTGGTGGTGTGGCGTCATAGTGGTTAGCATTTTGGCCTTGCAGCTAAAATGTTTTATGTTCAGTTAGCCTACCTGTTGGACGTGTTCTCCGACTGGGAATGAGCTGACTTTACCCTCTCAGGTCTTCTGGTTTCCATCAAATACAGGTAAACATTGGTTAATCCCCCTGTCAGTACCTTTGACCACATATTGATAAAGATATGGAGCGCCTTCAACGGCAGCTCATTGTTCAAAGGCGTGCTAATGCTAATGCTAATGCTAGGTACTGTGTGTGTATTAGAATGGGTAAAATGCGGAGACTGAATTTCCCTCCAGGGACAATAAAGTGACTTAACCTTAACCTTACCTTTAAGCAAAGAAACCAAAAGAGGACCCATCAGTTTATTTTTCTGTCTGTCAGTTACTTGTTGTATTTTGCTGTTTAATTTGGAGAAACTTTTCAAATAGTTACCAATGCCAAACAGGAAGTAAACATTTCCCTTGGTTAAAATCAGTACTTAAGAAAAAATTGTAAAGTATTTGTCATATCGTTTTCACTTCAGCATAAAACACAGAATATAACTAGTAATCAGAATAAAATGTTGCTTTTTTTTTTTTTTACATTTCTGGAAACTGCACATTGTCAGTGTTTTTGATCCACAAACATTTCACAGCAACATTTCAAGACAGATGTATAAATATGTTTTAACCCATGAAGACCCAGAGCTACTTTTGTGCCAGTTACCAAATAAATTTTTGCCTTTATTTTAACCTTTCTTAAGTGATTTATCACCATTTATTATATTATGTTCTGTATTTCATGCTTTTTTGTGATAATCATGTATTTTCCTTTATTTAATTGATTAATCATGTAGGTGTTCATAAAAGCTCAGAGTAAAGTTGAGGACTATTATATCAAAACAAAGAGAACTGAAGAAAAAGTGACTTTTTCAACAAAATCTCATGAACTGAACATAAACCAAGTGTTTCCATACACTGTCATTGATCCAACTCCATGAGTTTTACTGGTGAATCAATGCTGTAGAAGATGACGGTGTTTCCACCTTCACTGCGGAGCTTCTGAACATCCAAATGGGTCATATCTGATGACCATGAAAAGATGACAAACTGCATTTTACATCAAATATTTACATGTAGGCCTATTGATAGGATTAGTGCATCTACAGATATTAAACAGTTTAGACCAATAGATGGTTTGTGTTACCAGTGGCTTTTTGGGTCTTTATGGATTAAGAGCTAATGACTTTTAAGTTGACTCTATTTATCTCTGTGTTTTTGTGGTTAAAGTTCGGCATCTATTGCACTTGGTTCAGTTCAGGAAAAGGTACCTGGAGTTGTTTTTTTTCCACTTTTTCCACTTTTTCCACAATAGGGTGAAAAAAAAGATACCTGTGTCATTAACAACAACCTAAGTATGTTCTGGTTCATGACTTCCCCTCGTTGTTGAATACCTGCAATATCAATACTATATAGAAACACTTGAATACAGTTTAAATTGTATGGAATAGGGAGTTAAATATTGTTCTTAAACCAGATTGTTATGCAGTTGACCTGTTAGAAAAGGTTTAGTGACTGAAGTTTAGTGTCGTTGTGTTGTGTATGCAGTAGTCTGTCTTCCTGGTCATATACCCTTCACAATTTAACACCCCTGTCCTTCATCTTTACTGTCTGTTGTCAGTGTTAGTGTGAACACAGAGACAGCAAATGAGAAGTCAGTGCTATAACATATGTTTTACATGAGAAGGCCACGCCAGTACACGGAAACATATGTTAGCTCTATGATAACCTCTGTCATGAATTTACATGAAAAAAAAGGTACAGAAGAAAGAAAACAAGGAAGAGGGGAACAAGAGGGAGAAGAAACTCATATTGTAATGTGTATTAATCATAATTTATTTCTTACCAGATGTTACATATCTCTGATGAGGCTATAAATCCATAAGTAGAAGAAATCAAGTGGGTCATGAAGCAAAAAGACAGGCAGACTTTCCAACCCATGTGGACGTGAAGTAAATGAGGAAATAGGCCACATTAACATGTTCAACCACAAGCTTTCAATAGGAGACAACAGACTGAGGGAGATAAAAGAGAAGTGAGGCAAAAAAGATTTATTTTCTCTGTCAATTTGGTCTGATCTTTTAAATGCTTTGTGGCTTCGACCCAGATTTGACATCACAGATGTGCACGCACATGGACACACACCACTGTCAGCCACGAAGATTTACCGCTCTAAGTAGTGATATGTGTTTTCCATATAGAGGAAAAGTGGGATGAAAATGAAATACTAGTCTGATGTGAGATCAGAACATGCACCAGCTCCATTTGTAGAGTTTTTACCAGAAAAGCTGCTTTACCTGCTTTTAATTCTAATGCACCTGAACCATTTACAGTCTGTACCTTTAAGACTCTACTTGTAATTATTTTAGTTTATTTCACTTTATATTTTTATGTATTTAAAGCATCGATCTAATCTTAATTAAATTTATCAAATGATTTCATCCAATGATAGTTTGTATTACTTTTCTCCTGTTTTACCCAAAAAACAGGTCATAATAAATTATGTGTCAGCTATTTTTTATTTCGCTACAACAGCAAAAGCACGTAAACACAATGCAGCTTACATGTTCGTTTTTCCAGCATAAATTGTGTCTAAAGGTGTTTCCAAGAATTTGATAGTACATCTCTGTGTCCCTGTGTCTCAGCCACATGTATCCTGCATCAGGCATCTTCACCTGCAGATTATCAGAGTCCAGATACCAGAGGTGGATGAAAATAACCAAAGAACCTGTGCACAAACTGTCAGAAATCATTTCAAAGAAGTTCATGTGCACCTCATCAGACCCATTGTTCTACCTGACTACAGACCGTCGTCATAACATCATATCATCACACAAAGATGACGAGGAGTGAACCAACATTATACAGGCCACAATAACCAACCTCATTAAGTCTGTGAGGCAGATGGTGAACACACCACACACTGACGGGTTTTCTGACCCCCACTCCTTTACATATCTGTGACATCTGTAGATCAGTACCCAATAAATATGTCTTTTCAAAATAAGACTGCACATATTAGAGAAACATTTTACTTTATTTTATTTTTTTATTTAAAGACCTTTATTTAATTCAAAGAGATTTACATAGTATAACAAAACACATACCCTAAACCCACCCACATACAGGTATATACTTAACAACTACACACACATATAAATATGCATACATATAAATACGTATATCTATATTCACAATAGCAAAAAATAAAACTATACACATACATATGCATTAATACACACATATTTTGTTCTTTTAAAATATGAGAAAGGGTTCAGAAGTCTCTAATGTTCCATGGAAGTATGTGTGATCTGTCCAATATTCTTCTGAGTAGTTTGATCAGAATGTGACACGCCTGTACAATAATGATAATGTCTGATCAGCACCTGTCAGATGGACAGAATACTCCTGTCTAAAACCTGCTCAAAAAGAGCAATTCTGTGTGCATGTGTTTGTTTTAGTGTTCCTCTAACCTTAATGAACAAAACTTTTTGATTAGGATCAGAGAAGCTAATTATAGTGAACATCATTTTACTGACATAACCAGAATTTTCTCTAACTTTTATCCAAATAAGATGTGGTAGAAAGTTCAGAATTAGTGTTTAATTAACATTGTCAAACCTCAAACATTATTATTCTTGTATGCAACTGCAATACAATGTGGGAACCAGGGTTATTCATGAAAATTACAATTAAATTTAAAAGTGAAGTGAAAGAATTACAGAACATGAAAAACACACGTGAACACAAACGTGAAACAAAACATTAACACTGGAGATATTATAGAAATGTTTCAATTATGAGCAAATGTTAAGGGTTCAAAGTGTGCAAGGAAGAATAAATTCAGTTTGAGCAATATGTTGATGAAATAATATTTTCATTCATGCATTCTGCAATTCTTCTTTTTCCACTTCCATTCATTAAATATTTCCACATGGCATGGGACAAATACAACATTAACTTTAAAACTAAAAATCCAAACTAAAACTTGTAAATTCCACACAAACAAATCACCTATGTGCTAAGTACCCCACCCCCCAACCCCTCCAAGAAAAAAAAAAAAGCAAATGACATTTTCAAAACTATAATAACTCTGGTCAGGACAGGTCTGAGTTCATTTGGGCAGGTCTCATTTTGCAAAGCAGATATTTATGTCCAGGTTCAGGGTCAAATGTGGTTCAGGTCGACCAGGCTTTCTGAACAGGTCCCACAATTACAAAAAATGGAAAAAATATAGAAATACGTTCCCTTGAAAACTTTCACTTCATCTATTAATGGAGGGGGTCTCTCTGGTCCCTTTAGCTGTCGCCCTCTCTTATCCCATCCTATCAAACCCCATCAGCTTTCATCTAATCGCTGAAGTACCAAAGGGGGATGACCTCATCACCCCAGTACCATGGTAACGCCCCACGGCCATGCACCCGGGGTCCCTGAGATCCTGGGAAGGTACAGGAATGTGGAAGGTGATTGGCCTGTGAGTGGACGCACTGAGTGGGAAAAGAGCAACCTGAGGATGGATGGATTAAATGACATGTGGAGTATTCTCACACACACACACACACACACACACACACACACAGATCACACACCAACAGCAGGACACACACACACAGACACACTACTTACACGAACAAACTGAACTCCTATGACACATTCATGTACAGATATTCAAACAAACACACACAGGAGTGGGCATATGCTCACATATCCACAGGAAAACACACATTACATCTGTTGGTCAAAGTATTAAATAGCTCCACACTTTGATCTACACACATTATTACAGAAACAGTGACACCCGAAGAGCTGCAGCTTTAAAGTCGAGTCCACTTTTTCTTTCTAGGCTGCAGGGCAGAGGTATTAAGTACCGAGAGTGATGGGTGGTGAAAGCTCTTATTTTATTCACTCACACAATGTCAGAGCTGAAATATTCTAAATACCTGAGCTCCACTCGCTTTACTGCGTCTTACTAAATCACCGGGTCATTACAGCTTCCTTTTGAACTGTTAAACCAGGGCTGATACGTGTAACTCAAACGCACCTCACGCAGTTGACCTTGTCGGTAAACAGGGTTTATTTATGGGGAACAAACAGTCTGGTTGAGACACACAAGCACAGATGCTGCGATCACAAATCACAGTTCAGGTTAATATTTAGAGAGATGTCAAAGGTTTAAATATTTAGCTTTGACCCAAAAACGCGAAAGAGAGTGAAGGTGCATGGAGAAAGTCAGCTGTAAAGGAGAGTAAATCAGTCTCCAATGGCTGGGTTTGGGATATTGTTCTTCCTCTGTGTTTGTTCTTCTTTGTTCTGTCCTGATGGGGACTGGATTAGAACTGTGGGGAAGGTTGATAGTTAAGACTTCAATCAGGTTAGAATTAAGATTAGAGGCATTAGTTATGATTTCTAAAGGTTCTGACAGACTGGGAGATTTGCGCAGTCTAATAAATGTATCAGCAGCCAAACAGTGTGATACAGATCTAATAAACCTGACTGTGCCATGATAACATTTACTGAATCTATCTAAAGTTACTGAAAGCCATGACATAAATAGATGTACATGAGCAAAATATCATCAACATAAATCTGAAACTAAGCTAATGATCGTACTGTGACAAATGTTATATTGATTATCTGTTTGTTTGCATGATACAACAGAAAAGCAAACATCAAAATATAATAAATTGAGCAGATGACTCAAAAAAAAACAAAAAGGTTAAGAAAATTATCAAGAAAAACTATTCTTAAAAAAAAAAAACAAAGATATAAATTAATGACTGATTAAAAAAAAAAAAAAGCAAACAGTTGAAATGAAAGTGGTTTTTCTTGTAAATGCATATATGAGCACAACTATGAGAACACCTCAGCACATTTATGTAACGTAAAACCTCTGAAGTCAAGGGGCGAGAGAAAAAAATAGCCCCTTGTTGCCAACCCAGAAAACAGGCCAGTTTGGGATGACCATTTTTCTGTTGAAGTACTGATTTTTAGCTACACATGTACATCTTCTGTTGCTAAATGTGTCATGTCATGCTTAATTCTATTGGTTGTTAAGTAGATGTAGAAAGGACGTCATGTCCCAGGCTGTTTTTTTGTTTTGTATATGTGAACCTCTCACTGCAACATAGGATCATTTTCTTCATCCTATCATACCACTTTATTTTGTCATCTTCGATCTGTGATGGCCCAAAATCACACAGTATACGATTAAGATAAGGGGAATAGGAATCACTGCTGTTTTGTTTTTTGTTTTTTTCACCTTTATTGAAGCGACACCAAGTGACATTATGTACAGTATTATACAATATTCATATTACATCATCATAATGTGAGTGTGTGTGCGTGGGGGGGGGGGGGGGGGGGTTAAGATATATGGCATGTAATATACAAAAAAAAACACGTCAGTCAATAGTAAAGATCAATGTCCTGGAATCACTGCTGTTTGATGGACAGTAATTATCATATTTATTTAAAAAAAACAAAAAAAAAAAAGAAAAGAAAAAAAAACACTCCCACCCTCTGTATAATGTACAATTGATAATGGAAAATGCATTTTGATGTCATTATTGTGTTAAACTTTGCACTGCATATTCTAATTAGTGTACTATAGTGTTTTAAATTGATTTTCTGATACAATAAGGACATTAAAATATAATCCTACATAAACTATAAACACATCTTCTCTCATGCAATCTTTCCAGCCATCAGTTCAATTCAATTCAGTTCAAATCAACTTTATTTATAGAGCACATTTCATGCACAAGGCAGACTCAATGTGCTTCACAACAGGTATATGTAGCCCACTTCTCCCGAATACTGCAGAGTGGGGCCCTGGGTTCATAAGGAAACCAAACTGTCTAATAACAAATGAATCCCTTGAAATAATGTGTCTGTCTGTCTGTCCCTCTCTCTAAATGTAATGATTTTGATTGTCTTGTATTGCTTTGATATTGCCGGGCTAATCCAAATAATAACTGTAATAAAGTTATGATAATAATAAGCGATCACTACACTCAGTTTTACTCAGTAAAATATGACGAATGAAATATCACAAGACTGTTTTACGAAATAATTAATCAATTATTTACTTCAAATAATTCAAATTATTTAAATGTAACAAAACAAGCTTTCTGAAAGAAAAACAATGAAATAAAATAAAATTTCTCATTTACTGTCCACAAAAAAAAAACAAATCACAAAGCAACCTAATTCACAGTCAATTCTCAAATTAGACCCAATAACTCACTCAATTTCAATTTAAGTTGAAATTCCCTTTAAGTCCCAAAAATATGCACTTTAAGTTTACAGAAATAATAAAATATAGCTTCTCTTCCACTCTAGATTTTTGGATTTCAGTTATCTTCTCTGTAATAACCTAAGCTAAACACATACACCTGACTCAGTGGGCCCACGCTCACTATCACGCACACATACACACACACAGCCGGCAAAACCCAAAATAACCCGATGCAGGCATGATATTGCGAGGCTTGAGAGCGAGGAAATCCACAGTTTTAATCCAAAACCGATCCAAACAGAGAACAGAAAAGCGTTACCTCGAGTGTAGTTCTACTCCACAGAGCAGTAGGTTACCCGGGTCCAGTCACTGAAGAAGCTTGATCCAACATGGAGACGGACAGGCGGGAAGGCGGTGGAGTCTCTCCCAGGCCCACGACAATGTCCGAACGAAGACGAGTCACAAACACACCAGCAGCAGCAGTCACGATGAATCCTCACGGTCCCGTGTTGAAACCACAAAGCACAGCCGATAACAGATGCTGGATTAGCTTCTCTCGGTCAAGTCCATTCACTTAGCGAGCGAATGCTAACGCACGCTCTGAATTAGCTCAGAGGCTAGGCTAATGTACACGGCCGCAGCTACATCTCTTGCTACACACCAAACAGTCGTAGTTCCAGTATCCAGGCCAAGAATGTCGAGCAGACAGTCTCTTAGTCACCGAAAACTACGGATTTCAAACTTAATCGTAGTAAAAACTCCACACTCACTACCATGCGTCTCTGCTGCATTTCGTTCCAATCGTCGTCTCACTGTCAAGTTTTTTTCCCCCAACATTCACTCACTCTCCTTCCCTTCCTGTCTGAACCTGTCAATCACACCTTAACCAATTAAGGACCAGGATTACACCTTTTCTCAATCAGCACTTCCTCTTATAACCTGAACTTTTTCACAATAAAACGAAATATTTAACAGTGCGTCTTTGTCTCTTTTTAAGCATTTTAACTTATTTATTACCTTCAAACTCATTCATCAACCCAATTTAATGGCAATAAAATAATCTTTTTACACTTTTAATAACAGTTTTAACCACATCTGAACACATTTTAACCATTTATTATCTATCAATGGAATGTGATTTTAGCAGGGTTACATATATAACATAAAAACACACACACAAAAAAAAAAAAAAAACAGGAAAAAAAAAAAGCATCATGTTTGTTGATGTCTGTAACTAATCTTAACTTATGAATGTAGATAGTGTACATACCTTGCCAATAACTTGGATATACTAATCCCCACAACAAAAAACTTTTTTCTTCTTCTTGTAATAGTTTGTGGAATATACATACCTTTACTTCTGTTAATCTCTTTTAACAGATTCAGGTTTTTTTATGTCAATTGTCTCAATTCTTAATTATTCTGCTCTCACTATTTTATCAAAATTTTCTTCTATCACAGTTATTATAACCGATGTTCTTGTTCTTATTAGTCTCTCCTGTTATTTTTTTGTCAGCTATATTCCAAATGAGACCATGAGTTCAATATATTACAAGATTAATTGAAAAACTGAATGAATGAAGGAACAGCGAGTGTCCTACAACACAACCTTATTTGTAAATGTAAATGTGTGTACATGCATATGCAGCCAACTGTTACATTGCATTGTGGGAATTAACACATTCCACTTAAGGAGACAAAAATATAAATCATGACGTTTCAGTGTTAAGACTTATTTCAGGAGTAGATCTGTGATGGTTAATGTAAACGTCCCCCACTGCAGCTCCTCTAATCTCTATGTTTTTGATGCAGAATGGATGTGTTGGAATCCCCAAATCTTACTTGATAAAATCACCCACTGTATTATTTCTATTTGAACTTAACAGTGATAAGTTGATTGATGTCGAAAAGGACTGGAGTTGTAAGTTCTATAGCAGTGATGTACACAGACACACACATAGTCCTTTGTGCGGATTGAGAAAACACACAAAACACCCATTCATTCAGTCCACACAAGGCTGCACAAGGAGCTCTGTAATCAAAACAAATCCTCAAAGACAGAAGCAGAGGGAAACCTAAAGAGCATGAGGCGATCTGAATGTGTTGTCAATTAGCAGCAGATCAACGCTAAAGAGTGAAAGAAACAGCAACGGGAAAGATCCTGAAAGTCTGTGAATGTCTGTTGTTTTTGGGAGGTGTCCGTGGCTCTGATGTCAACCCAGAACTAAATGTTTTACTGTGAGTTTTTCAGCCGCGTCAAAGATTTGGTCAAGAATTAGGTTTATGAAAACAATGAGGCAGCTTGTGTGAAGAGGCCTTCAGTGAGCTGGTGATACATTGTCCTGATGGTTTCCTTTCAGTCTGTCCCTTCCTTCATTTCCTCTCATGCTCCCACTTTAGTTTAGTGCAATCCTTCATGGTTGTAATTGATTTCTGCATACATTCACACAATATGCACATACATCTGGTTGTAAACGGAGGCAGGATTTAGGGGGAATACTTGAGAACACTGCAAAGTATGTGAGCATGAGTTTGTGCACATTTTACACAGTAGTATTTTTAAATAAAATCATGTATGGTGGTTTTTTAACACAAGAGGTCCCAATTTAGTCAGTATGTGACAATATGGGACATGTTATCAGTGCTGATAGTAGAATTACAATTAGATTAAAATGTACAACATAAAAAAAATACACAGAAATTAATATGATCATTCAACAAAAACACAAGTGTGTTTTGCATCTGTTGCTCCTATGGCAAAAAAAAAAAAAAAAAAAAAAAAAAAGACAAAAACATCAAGAAAGTTCCATAAAAATGGATGAATAATGACAAAAGCCAAATGACAAAATAAGCACTAAAAAAAAAAAAATGAAAAATAAGAATAAGTAGTGAAATAACCAATGAAATTAACAAAATAGCAAAAAAAAAAAAAAAAAGCAAATATGCAACAAAAGAAACAAAAACAGACAAAATAAAATAAAAATGAATAAAATACACAATAAAATGAAGAAAAAATGAAGAAAATATGCAACAGAATACATAAAAATAATCTAAATAATCTGTAATAATAATTATACCCTGAAATAAATTTTCACATGTTTTGTTTGGAAACCAAATACATAAAACTGTTTCACATTTTTCTAGAGAAACAAAGTGAAAACAACTGCTGCAATCAGCATTTGTATAAAAACATAAGTATATTTTGTCTTTTCTTATTTGTCACACAATTTGGAATTTTCTCTTACTGCTGCACAAAATACAAAGAACAAGAGAGTGGATGGATAAATTAACTTAGTAAATCAAAATGACATAATAAGCACTAAAATAATAAATTAACAAAACCAAAAAACTAAAGTAAGCAGTCAAATAATCAATAAAATTGGCAAAATAATATATAAAATTAACAGAACTTAACAAAATAGCCAACAAAATGAAAAGAATATGAAGTAAATATGCAACACAATATACAAAAATAGACAAAATAAACTGCAATATTAATTAAATGCTGAAAGAACTTGAAAAAAAAAATCAGATCTTCTCTAAAATTTGCAATACATTTAAATATAAATATGACCCAAAGACCTGAATCTGCTGGAACTAGGGGTCAAATATGTTGGATGTGGGAATGAAGAGAGACACCTGATCACCCTAACATTTGTCCTTTTCATGTTTGTGAAATGATCTCAGGTCAAAGTTTACATTTGTTATGAGTTTAAGCTAAAATTATTATAAAAGCTCAGTTTCTTATTTTGGTTGGAGACTGAATCCATAAAACCGGTTCATATTTATCTGTGGAAACAAGTGTTGAAATCGTCTTTTATATTAAATAATAGTGACCTTACAGATGACTTACACAAAGGCACAAAACACAATAAAACTATTCAGCAAGAGTTATATAGATTTAAAAATATGGCACCAGAATATGAAATAAAACATTTTTCTTACTTTTTGTAAATCTAAACTCTTCTTTCAGTGTTTCTCCTGTCATCCTCAACCACAGTGCCATCAATTACAGCTGTATCTGTCAGAGTAAATACTATGTTTTACCACAGTATTCTGTATTTGTGTGAACGTGGCAGCTGCGTTCACTTACCCACTTCTAACCCTCCTCTTTACTGACTTTGCCTCCACATAGGAGTGTAACTATATACGATGCATTTGAGTTTAGATGATGGAAAGGGAAAATAAAATGTGACAGCGGCTTGACCCTCAAATAAACAGAGACAGCAAAAAAAAAAAAGGGATAAATATACAAAAGAAGAGAGAATAAATGTCCATGTGGGATATAAATGTAGATGATTGTTAGTGCAGGTAAAAACTGTAAAGCTGAACAACAACAGTTCATCTTCGTACACTGGAAAAAATGCTAAACGCTCTAAAAGCAAGTTTAAAAAATTATTATACAAGATATTTTTGCTTGAATTAAGCAAAAAATCTGCCAATGGAACAAGTGAAAATTATCTTGTAAGGTTCCTTGAAATAAGATTTTTAAGATCTATTGTCTAAAAATCAGTTCTTATATCTCACTGAAAAGTTACTCTTTAGGTGATTATGTCTTATTTTAAGTGTGATGAGATATTTTGACTAGAAATGAGAAAAATACACATTTTGATTTTCCCAGTGTATGGTTCTTCAGTTTCATTCACATACTGGAAAAACACTATTGCATTCGACTCATCAGAGACTTAATAAATCAGATATTTTTAAAGACTAATGATTTTTTCAAGTACTTACACAGCTTGTTTTGAGATTTTAACAACTGGTAACATCCCCAGAATAACCTCTTTTGTCTTTTTTTGGCTGAAATTCTGGATGCATTTGACCTCTGAAAAAGTCTATCTGAAAAAAAAAAAAAAAAAAAAAAAAAACATGTCAAAGTTGAGAATGTTTTGGACTTATTTGTTCTTCACTGAAGGTACTTCTTGGTTTCTTCCTGCAGAAAATAGTCCTTCAGTTTGTTCACACAGTGTAAAAGATAAATGTTTTTATGTCCATCACTCATGTCTGCATCGATCCTCCCTTTCATAGTTTCTTTGTAAGTTCTTCTCATAATTTTCAGTCTTTTTCAGCAGCTCTCCAAGTAAGGCAAGGCAAGGCAAGTTTATTTGTATAGCACATTTCAGCAACAAGGCAATTCAAGGTGCTTCACACAGGACATTAAAATAAAAAGAAACACATTTAAAACATTATAAAAGAAACATGTAAAAGGTGATTAAAAACAGCAAGTAAGAAAACAACACATAAAATCAAAAAAAAAAAATGAAAAAACACACATATTAAAGTAAGAGTTGCAGTGCAGAGTTTCGAAAGAGAATATAAAATTTAAAAAGTCAAAAGCCTTTTAGTCAAAGACGGCAGTGAACAGTTGAGTCTTTAACCTTGACTTAAAAGAACTCAGATTCTCAGCAGACCTGATATTTTCTGGTAGTTTGTTCCAGATATACTGAGCATAGAAACTGAACGCTGATTCTCCATGTTTAGTTCTGACTTTTGGAACACAGAGCAGACCTGCACCAGACGACCTGAGTGGTCTGGATGGTTGGACTATACTGGACTAGAAGGTCTCTGATGTATTTTGGGCCTAAACCATTCAGTGCTTTATATGCTAGTAAGAGAATTTTAAAGTCTATTCTCTGAGAGACAGGGAGCCAGTGTAGAGACCTCCGAACTGGCGTGATGTGGTAGAATCTTTTCAGAGTCTGTCTCCTTATATTTTATTGTGAGTTTTCATTGCAGTTGAAAACGCTTGAATTTTAATGTTGTATTTTCAAGGTCTGAAAAGTGCTTGAATTTTAGTGCAGAAAGAAAATTAGCAGGTGCTCTAAGGTCGACTCCAGGTAAATTTTTATCTTCATCCATGTCTCGGTGAGAGTGTGTCTGAAGAACGCCAAGTAGCTTCCCTTTTTTGGATAAAAATTTGTGTTCGCCTTTAATTTCAAAAGTTCTTGTTATTGTGAAACATAGTTTTAGATGTATATAGCATAATACAATGTACATCATTGTGATAAAAAGTGAAAAAAATCATGAATATATTTATTCCTGTAGATATTTATTTTTTTAAGGTGTGTGCTGGAAAAATTTGAATATCACCCTTAAAAATGCTTGAAAAGTGCTTGAATTTGACCTTGAAAAATGTGTATGAACCCTGACAGTACATGAAAAACACATAATATACATGCAAAAACAATTTTTAACCTCTACCCCCCCCCACACACACACACACACACACACACCTCCATTTTTGCTTTTCAGTTGCTGGTCAGCAGGACTTTACTTTCTTTATAAAATGTATGAGAGGCATAAAAACTTGCGGAGAACTTCTTGGAAGCTGAGGTGGAGAAAGCAGAAAAACAAACTGTGGAGAATAATCCTGAGAAGACAGCAGTTTGATCGAGTCTGCTTTCTGTAGCTCCTCAAAAGATTTTTTTTTTTTTTTTGTCCTGGTTTCTTGTTTCCATCTCATCCAAGTCACCTTCACCTGTCTGGTCTGTCTGCAACGCAACAAAAGGAGTGTAGGAGCGTGTCTTTCCCATTTCTACTTTGTTTTTTACACATGTATTCTTATACTGTGTTTATACTGTTATCCTATAATATATCTGAATATTTAGGTTTGTACCCTCTTAGCTGAGAACTATCTTTCTAAATTTTGTTGTGTGTACACATAATGACAATAAACAGTCTTGAATCTTAGTTTTGCTTCTCAAGTTTTGCAGAAAACAAAGATAAAAACAATCAGCTTCTACAATATTGATTCATCCACAGGTTGATAAATGACAACGGTTGACGATGCTTGTTTTTGTGTTCATTTATTTTATTGATTTATTTCAAATCAAGGTCAAGGTCAAGGTTACTTTATTTATACCCGTAGGTAGATTTGTTTTGCAGTCTAGGAATGATACAAGCCTCCTGATTGCTACAAATGGACTTTTTTGCACAACATAATATAGAAATGAAAATACAAGGAAGCATAAAATAATGATACACACAGAAAGAAAAAGAAAAAAAAAAGTCATATTCAAAAAGGAGAAGGAGAGCTTATTAGCTCTCTATCTGTTTATTTTCTCTTTTATCTGTTTATTGATATCTTTGCTGAAAAAAATCACTTTCTATTCATTTTTTTTCTGTTTTTGATATAATAACCCTCAACTTTAATCTGAGCTTTCATGAACATCTACATGATCAGTGAATTAAATACAGGAAAATACCAGATTTTCAGTGAAAAACACAAAATACAGAAAAACATTAAAAAAAACGGTGATAAATCACTTAAGAACGGTTAAATAGAAAGAAAAATTAATTTGGGAACTGCCACAAAAGTAGCACTGAGTCTTTATGGGTTAAACAAAAGAACAAGTGTTACAATCATTCATACATAATATAACATAAACATAATATAGTCCTTAATACACTCACTTGCACAACCTCTACCTTTCACTCATTTTTGTCTCAGACAGATATATTGTCTCCGGATATTTTTCCACCTACTGTAACCTGCAGTATTTCTGTTTTCACTGTGAACAGCGTAACTTCCTCATGCAGTATTTATGTGAATCTGTCATTTAGTAACATTTAATGGGTCAACATGCATCTTAACTTCCACACTGATCACCAGATACTTCCAGAAAAACCAGGGCAGTTTATTTTTGACCAAAACATACAGTAAAGGCAGTGAAAGCTTTTTGATACTCACTCTGTGCATTAATAATCTAATAGGACCTGAGTTGTTACTCAATACACAAACACATGGAGACGTATAAACAGCAATTCTGCATTCAAGGACTCCCAGTTGTACACTAGCACACACACACACACACACACACACACACACACACACACACACACACACACACATATAATGTTTTGGGATGAAAGCTTCTGATTCTCTGTCATCAATATCAAATGACAAACCCCATAAAATACCCACATGTAAGTGCAAATGCTAAAATATAGAAGTCTCTGTGGCGCAAGTAGATTAGTGCGTTCGACTGTTAAATGAAAGGATGGTGGTTCGAGCTCACCCAGGGACGATGAGATGTTTCGAAAGGGTGCTGGTTTGAATCCCCAGACTGGTAAAGAGTTGTTGGCCTGTTGTGCAAGGCATTTAAACCCCCAGGTACCTGACATGACAAGCTCAGTGCTCCAAGTATATGATGTGTTTTTTTCCATTATATTTTGCAGTTGTAAAGGTAATCAGCCACATATGGTCTGTGAACATTTTTTGGAAATATGAGAAAATTATCCATCAATGCATCCTCAGGTAAAATATTATTAAGGGCTTGTAGCAGTAGATGGAAGTAGCTATTTGAGAGTAACAGTTTTATATTGTTTTAAGCCTACCTGTGCCTTTATCCCATCTTATCCTGGCTCTGTTTCCTCAACTAGTCACGGAAAAAATTATTAGACCATCAAAAGTCATCAGAAACAGTGGTTATGCAATCGAGTACTAACTCCTGTGTGTATCATGTGACTAAAACAGACAGAAAAGAAAACATGGAATGCCTAAAAGCGCTGTTTTTGTCAGTACAATGCCGTAGATACTGATGGAAGAACTGAAGTGACTTTGGTTAAGGGGATGAAATACTGGAATCTGAAAAGTAACTAAATCGATCAGATTAATGTCGTTGTCTGAAAAGTCAAATATTGATAAAGTAAGAGATGTAGTGAAGTATAGTATTGCAAATAAATGGAAACACTCATGTATTACAATGCAAAATATACATACAGTTAGAACAATTTACTTATTCACATTCCACCACTGATGAAAACTAATTGCATCTTCGCACAAATAGATAATTTACACTCAACAAAATCTGACCAGTGCAGTTCATACAAACTGAAGACAGATAACAAGAATAAAATTCAATTCAATTTTATTTATAGAGCCCAATATCACAACAAAGTCACCTCAGAGGGCTTTACTGAAATTGTTGAATTGATTTTTAAAAAAATCACACACACAATGAAAATAAGCAAACAGTCAAGTTTTCAGTTAGTAAGCTGTCATTGAAGCAAATGGATCAATGTCCTGCGCATCTCCTGTCCTTAGACTATCCTTCTCGGCAAGGAAAAACTCCAAAAAGCCCAGTGGGAAAAAGAGAAACCTCTGTGAGAACCACAGTGAAGGAGATATCCACTCCCATGGATGGATAAAAGCAGAGAAGTCACAAACATCTACAAACAAGTAGGACTAATATAAAGCTAAATATTAGAACATTCTTTCTGTAGAATCTGTGGTTTTATCTCTATAACAATAATAAAGTCCAGAAAAACAAATAAAATAGGTAAAATCAGTTTTCTTCTGTTGTTTGTATTCCTCTCAGAGCAGATATTTCTGTTTTGAACCTCACGTTCATCAGTTGAGACCGAACAGACTGACATGACAGAAACATATCAGTGTCCCCCCTTTTAATCTCTGGACATTCATCTTTCCTAATCCTTTAAGACCCTCTCTTACCTCAAAGTCAACGCAAGCAATAAAAAAAATCACATGGCGCCGTATTTCACAACACAACATACGTTTCAACCCTCTGGTAAGATTAGTGCTGTCAGCATCCTGGTCGTGAAACTGTCCAGGTATTTTTTTTTTACTACAAATAACTGAGCATCACGAAAAGTCACTGTGTACTTTAAGTATCATTCATTCAGCTTTGCTCATGTGTGATATCTCAGAGAAGACAGTCATTCATTAAGACAAGGTATGTAAGATAAAAAATGGAAAATATAGTTGAAAAGGATACAGAAAAATCCAATGAATCTGCTTAACCATGACAGTTCAGCCTTATGTGACCCGAACCTGGTAATGTCTGGTATAAGAAGTGGTCATGTTATTTATTATGTGTTAACTTTTTTAATAGAAAAAGTCATTTACAAACAGGTATAACGTTTCAGAAAGTTGTGGGTGTGTTTTTGGGAGGACATTCATAAGGTAGGCAGTGTGTTCAACTATGTTATCAAGAAAAGTCCAGATATCAGAGAATTTGGACCATTTTTCTAAACTTTTCTGATGTCATAACAGGGTGAATGAATGGACTCAAATGCACAGTGTGGAAGGGAGTAAATAGATTAATTAAACAAAACAAGTGGTGCCAGGCACAACAAACCCCGCCCCTTGCATGTATTGTAGCTTACATCGATCCAGCTGATGTCATCATGTCTACGTGTGTGCTGATGTCAGCATATCAATTGCTTCTATATATGTGCCAAGTTTGAAGTAAATTAAAACAAAATTGATGTTTTTATAGTCATGTGAAATTTCACCCATTATAAGTAAATGGGAGAAAAGAAAAAGATTTTAAAAATTCATAAAAAATTTTAACTTTGACCTACTGTTCCCAAAATATAATGACATCTATTCTGTGTTACTGGCATCTATAAACCCAATTTAGTATGAAATCAGTCAATAGTTTTGCTGCTAGAGTGTTAACAAACAAAAAAACTAACAAAGAAACAAACTGAGCCAAAAACAATACCCCTTACCTCCCCTTCAGGGGGCGGGGTAATAAAACATGACAAAGGAAAAACACAGGTGAGTCTATGGAGAGTAGTGAAGGTCTGTGGTGGAGTGATAGGAGCACAGGGGGGCCCCTTATATGGAGGCCCTGACTGAGATCTGCTCCAGGTGTGATGCTGGCAGGTGATAATTATTGATCAGTTTTAGGGAGGGGCCTGTGGCAAAGCAGGAGTGTACCATGACACCTTACAACAGGGGTGTCAAACTTATTTTAGTTCAGGGACCACATTCAATCCACATTTAATCTCAAGTGGGCCAGACCAGTAAAATAATAGCATAATAACCTATAAATGATGTGTGTATATTGTTTTGGTGCAAAACAAAGTTAGATTGAACGATGAAAATGTTTCTATTTATAAAGTGTCCTTGGACAAAAATGACAAACCTGAACCCTCTTAAGAAAAATAAGTGCAATTTTAATATTATACCTCAGTTTATACATCTGAATTACAGATTACCGTGGATCTACAAATACACAAAACATTTAGTTACAGGCAGAATATTGATACAAATTTGGAATTTGGAATTTTACACATATGGGAATACATATGCTATGTTAGCTGCTTCAGTGATGGAAAAGGGTTTGATGCAAATTTGCAACAGTCGACATTAAGGGTTTAGTCAGAAAATCATTGGCTTAACATACACGTCTCACACAGCCAGTGTGACAGTCTGTTAACATGGACGCCAACATTTAGACTGATACAGTCATGGAAAAAATTATTAGACCACCCTTGTTTTCTTCAATTTCTTGTTCATTTTAATGCCTGGTACAACTAAAGGTGCATTTGTTTGGACAAATATAATGGTAACAACAAAAATAGCTCCTAAGAATTTAATTTCAGAGCTGATATCTATCTGTTCTCCATGGTTTATTTGATAATAACCACAATCACTTCAGTTCTTCCATCAATATCTATGGCATTGTACTGACAAAACAGTGCTTTTAGGCATTCCATGTTTTCTTTTCTGTCTGTTTTAGTCACATGATACACACAGGAGTTAGCACTTGATTGCATAACCATTGTTTTTGGTGACTTTTGATGGTCTAATAATTTTTTCACAACTGTAGAGAACATGACAGGAAACCAATGTGTCATAATGTCAGACACCGTTATGACTTATTAAAAAATAAAGGTATATTATTGTTTTGACAGAGTCAGGAGGAAACTTTTAATTTTATTGAGCCTGTCATCACGTTTCTTGTAAAACTTCTTGTCATGTTTCGTGCAGAAAAATACTATGTTTAATTTTCACCCCAGATGTAAAGGAATCATACAGAATAGTACATATTACACTATAGATAATGTGTTTTTCTCTGTATTTATGGGCTCGCTGTTGCCAAGAAGGACAGGGTTAGGATTAACTGTTCCCCTGCTGATATGTAATGCCTGAAAAAGTAAGAAGACAGAAAGTAGATTAGACTGAGATGAGAAGGGGGGGGGTCGGGGTGGAAGGGTAATTAAGGTTCAATGAGCTGAATGAGTAATAAAAAGACATGGAGGGAGACGGTGAGCAGGTGCTGGCCATGTGTACGCTGTGTAAAGGCAGCGAAACCACACACACACACACACACACACACACACACACACACACACACACATATATACACACTGTGGGACAAAACACAGCACAGGTCCACAGGGTCATGTGTTTGTCTGTCATGCTGTATGTTTGCACTGTGTGTATGTGGACCTTAGGAGTGGTGATGCGTGACAGAGTGAGATGGAAGAGGTTCGAAATTCCTGCATTTCTACGGGGAGTCTTCTCCATTATTTACCTTCACTAGGGCCTTGCTTTTATTCTGACACACATACACTCAAAATGCCTCCTTCTCACTCACTCACTCATAATAGATTGTTCTTTATTTTGGGTCATGCAGGTTAATCCCTAATTTTAGAGTAAGGAAACACAGACCATGACTGCATTGTATGACGCAAATATGTTTGTACTTCTGTTAACTAGAGCTGTGTATCAGCAAGAACCTGGTGATACAATACAAATCACAATACTAGGATCATGATACGATATATCGCGATATATCATGATACTGTTAAAAAGGCCATTTTTTTTTGTTTCTTTATTTTAAATGATTATTTCCTTGAATAACTGAATTACACCAGAAATATGCACAAATACTAAACGCATTTTTATTTGATCCCAACAAAATCTAATGTCATATCACAAAATGTTCCTGTTGAAACTTAAATGATGTTTTACAGACATTACAGTTTAAGATCCTGTTCAAATGTTCATATTTTGTTAGTTCAGAACAAACATTAGAACATTATTTTTGTGCAATCCCAACAAAGGAACTAATACTATTTAATAAAAACTGTTAAATAATTATAAGTAAAATATTAAAAAAAATAAAAATAAAAAAAAAAAAATTAAAATGAACTTCCACAATATCTGCATTTGAATAAATACCTAAAAATATCAATACAGTACTTTTTAATATTGATACATTATTGTGAAATGAAATATTGCGATATGTTGCAGAACCGATATTTTCTTCCTCCCCTACTGTTAACCCTTGATGATATAAAACACTCATATCACAACTGAATTCAATCATGAACGCCACAGTAAACACTTACACCAACTTATCATTCAAACCTTATTATTAAAAACTGTACATATTAAATAATAGTTTCATATCTCTGCTCTTAAAACCTACTCTCTTCATGTCTCCTGTTCATGTTAGACATCTATATTTCTTCTTCAGTCGTGTCTTCCAGTTATTTTTTTCTGTCATGTTTGTTAATAATCCTTTTCCTCTGTCTTTCATCACCCATCTCCATCAGTGAAAGACGACCTGGGCCTGATGCGCCTGCTGTTATCTTCTATTAGGTGATGACTGGTGCATGTAAGAGCTGTACCAGACGAACCAAAGAAGAGGGCATGCATATTCAGAATCAAAGGAACATTTCACCATGGGATTAGAGACTTCGACGGCACATCAGCCTGACATTCAAGGACAAAGTCACTAAGTCAGAATTAACATGTGCATCGAGGCTGAAGCTGAATAGAGCTGCATCAAGAACAGAAGGAAATTTAGACAAAGAATTCAGACAGGATGAGTTTCTTCAGTGATAGATGTAATTCTGCTATTGATATTATTTTATTGATATGTTGTCATTACTCTACTATAAGCCAGAAAAATAAATATAACTGAACAAAACCAAAAGCAAAGTGACTTTTCCAAAATATATAATTAACTGAACATAAAAACAAGCATCTACAACTGCTGTCATTTGTCAAACAGCATGGGTTTTATTGGTAAATCAATGTTGTAGAAGATGATGGTGTTTCCATGGTAACTACGGAGACTCTGAACGTCCACATGGGTCATATCTGATGACCATGAAAATCTGGAAAACTGCATTTTACCTGAATTACTTACATGTATTGATAGGATTAATGATTCAACAGTTTTAGATCAGTAGATGCTTTTGGCTGGTAGGTGTTTGACCATTGAATAAAGATAAAGAAGTGAAGTGACAAATCACAGATTTTAATTTTAAGATATTTAATACATTTTAGACAATATCTAAAATGTAATACATGGGAATTTGCATAAAGTTTCAATTAAAGCTTGTAAAATCTAGTACTTATGTCAAAAATATGGTATCTTTTCCTCCCAAATCACCATTCTATTATTAATACTGAAGCATGAATGTTGTCACAGTATGTTTCTGTTGTTTCTGGAGCTTCAACTACTTTATATCAAAAATCATAAACATCACACAAATCTGAGGCTCATCACTTGTCAGAAAATGCTCTGACAAGAAAAATCTGTGTCAGTTTTTGCACTTTTTCTTTAATCTTTGATCTTCAGTGACATGTTAGATCATTTGAATATTTTTTTTAAAATAAGACCATGTTAGAAGTTTAGAAGGAATAACGACAATTTGGTGGAGCTGTTAACAACTCATAGATCTGAAATGTGACCCTGATGACACACTGCTTTTAATAAGACATCAAAAGTTGGAAAGCAGTGGTTTAATCTTTATCTATCTGTTGTATTTTAAAAGCTCATTACATATTGTTCACATATCTCCCAGACAAGAATACAGGGGTAAAAGTACAATACTTGCTTCTAGGTTATATTTTAATTACAGGATTTTTTTTGTCAAAGTGGCTATTGACACAGTACTGTGGCACGAAACATCGGTTTGTCTGTTACCACAGAGCCAATCAGCACCCTCGTTATATCATGACTAGACTGGTATCTTACGTACCGAAAAGTACCTACGCAATCATTTGGCGAATAGGTCGCCTTAAGACACAGAGGGTATTTAGCTCACTCTGTAAAGTATCGGTCTGAAGACCCAGGTTCAAATCTGGTTGGAATTGTGATTGTTCTTGTTTGGGTTTTTTTTTCTAAAAATTTTCAAATGTGGGGTGGCAGGGGGTACACGGCACTGGTAGGTAAATCTGGCATCGATATAAATCAGCCACTGGGACAAGGTTCAGGGTGCAGAATTCCACAGGGACACAGCACTGAACTGACACAGAACTGAGAAGTCACACAGCACACTACTGCATCTATCTAACATGTAGTTCCACCCACCTTCTCCAGCCTCCAGAGCAAAAAACACCATAAAGCAACTTATAGAGTATTTAGAACAATAATTCCTATTCTATACTTTATATCATCACTAATTTGTTATTTCTTCCATCAATTACCACAGTACTGTAGTAGCAAAATGCACAAAAGAATGAAGTATACGCCATATATCACCACAGCACTGTGGCAACAAGAGGCTAATGGGTAAAAAAATAATAATAAAAAAATACAAGAGGCAAATGAGTTCATGTAACAGTATCCCTGATTGGGTCTGGTACAAATGCTAACATTTGATTGGTCTGTGGCAATAGACAAACTGATATTTTGTGCCACAGTACTGCGGCAGTAGCCATTGCCTTATTTTTTTCACACCACTAAACGAACAGTAAAAGATTCTTTCTAATGTGACAGTTTCTGCTTTTTCATCTGTTTCTCTGTATTTCCCTGATCACATCTACAGTCCAGACTCGGTGTGTGTCTGTTCCAGGTAACACATATCCTGGGGTGGAGTACTCACACACTGGAAGTTGATTAAGGTGCTTCAAGTGATGATTCATGTTGGGGGTAAATTCAGCCTTAAGGGGTGTTGGGAGTCCACTTCGACATGTGACGGGGGTTTCCCAGGTGTCTAAGAGCAGTTTCAGGGTCTAAATGTTTCCAGTGGAAGAATTTAACCTCTGAACTTGACGGAAAGTGCTTTTCATTCATCAATAAGAAACTAGACACACACATATACAGTTGCAGGCAAACTCTCTAATACGCACATATGGGAGCGCTACACAGACATACACTTAGTTATAGGTTGCCACGATGATTCATGAGTTCATGGCGCGTGATTATTTCCCTTAAGGCTCGACCTTTGACCCCTCCAGTGGCAAACGGCAGTTGAGTTCTCCCTCAGAGAGGTCGTATCTGTACAGTTGTCTTCTTCTTTCACCTCAGTTCGTCCCATCCATCGCTCTTCACCCTCCACTCACCCTTACTCTTTGCCTCCTTCTTTTCTTGTCAGCCACTACATCTACTCGTAAACGACTGTGAGATAATACACAGGATGAGCTAGTGTTTCTGCAAAGCTCCAGTTTTTCATGGGAACTCTCTAACATCTGCATAGTAGAGGACCAAACATAAGGACCAGGACAAAGGTGGTAAAATTAGGAAAAATTCTAATTTAATAACATTAGAAAAATGCTCAACAAAAGCTACAAAAAAATGTCAATTAACAAAATGAACAAAGATGGGCCCAACTGAGGTCAACTAAACCATAACTGCAACAGGACAAAAACTGACCTAACCAGACAATGAACCAAGGTGGGCTTAAATGGAAAGGGACTAACCCAAATCAAACACGGGGGGGGGGGGGCATTACACTAAGAAATTAAACCAAACTATTAACTTTGTCAAAATAGCATAAAAAGCAAATAATCGTAACTACACACAAAATACTAACTGTGTGAAATAAATGTGATTTAAACCAAGAATTTAAGCAAATATATTAACACATAGAAACATACAATGCCCCCCCCCCCCCCCCAGTCTTGTGGTAGTAGTTCCTTCCCACTCCTTAAATAATGGCCAAGCCCATTATCCTGGGCATTTTGTCTGGGAACTCAAGAACAAGTGTAAGTAAATAAACCAAACATGACTAATACGTGTGCATCCAAATTAGAATGTTTAAATAAAATACTTAAACTAAACCGTGTGTTGTAATTTTTAACTGTAACTTCAGAAACAAAAACTCAGAAAATAACAAAAACTACTTACACATGGTTTTGGTGGGTAAGGGATCCACCACATGCATGTTTCTTTTTTATAATTTTGATAAATAAATGTAACATATAGGTATGTTATGTTTCTTCGTAATGAATATCTGTACATTTTAGGTGAGTAAGGAAGATTTTTACTTTAAATCCCTCTCTGTCAACATCTCTAGTAGGTAACATGCAACAAATAAATTCATCAAAAATAAAGAAACACTGCAAAAAGCAATCTATATTTTTAGGTTTTACCATACGTACATGTACGTGCAAAGATACATATGATCTTGCCTTCTATATATTTTGTTGTCTTTTCTGCTGTTTAATGAACATCTAACCATGCAATGCACACACGGACCAGTTGTGTTATAAAAGGATGAATTATACATATCCACATTTCGGTCTTTTATCTGATCTGATGAGTCGTGTTAGACGCTGCTCATTCCAACACACTTCTT
The DNA here is from genome assembly GCF_902148855.1 of Sphaeramia orbicularis. NCBI lineage: Eukaryota > Metazoa > Chordata > Actinopteri > Kurtiformes > Apogonidae > Sphaeramia > Sphaeramia orbicularis. The sequence goes on along the minus strand of NC_043963.1, from coordinate 16,518,745 downwards.
CATTAACATTTTCCTTCTTTTTTTTTTTTTCTCTTTTGTCTTTTGTTCTCCTTCATGTTTTTCTCTTTGAGATCATTTCAGTGTCATGTCAAATGGCCCATAATGAGATGTGGAAAAATAATCTCATCTGCTCATAATTACATCTGGTCTTTAAAAAAAATAAAAAATAGGACCAAATCATTTACACTTACATTTCTATGAATATGTGACCATGTACATCCATATACACTGTCAGCATCATTTTAATCTGGAGAAACGTTCATAATTACTCTACTCAAATAATTCAAATACTAATGTTTGTTGTAATTTTGCTGAAAGAGCAAGTGTGTAAAAGTAAGAGAGTGAAAATCCGACAGTGCTCATCAGAGTATGAACCTGTTGCTCCATATTTCATCATGTGAAGTGATGATTTCATTGAAAGCTCTTCTTATTATACGAGTACTCGCCCACTTTCGGCCAAGCCAGAGTGTGAAAAATCGCCCACACCACTACTTAACACTAATGGACTCATCTATTATCGTCTTGTGAAAACACAGCTTAAGTGGAAAAACATTAGCAACAGCGGCCACTCGAGTGTGTGTGTGCGTTTGAGCTGCAGTTGAGCGTCAAGATGATGGATGGACGCCTACACACCTGCAGCTGTGGAGGAAGAACTCAGACATTTTAGTAAAAGTCAGAATATTACACTGTGAATATACTCCAATAAATGTAAACGTTCTTCAATTCAAGAATCATCAGCAAAATGTCCATTAAGTATGAAAAGTAGCATTAGTCACTGTGCAGGAATATGGTCCTTGTCATTGTTTTATTATTATGTATGAATGTTTATGGGTTAATATTGCAGCTGTATCCCAACACTTCTGGACTGGACAACTGTTGTGAAAGAAATTTACAACATGGAAAGACTGACCTTCTCATTAAGACTCACTACTGATAAATGTTTTAAAAAAAAAAAAAATATATATATATATATATATTGGGAAAAATGGAATGTGTATGTTAATCAGAGAAATCCTTGAACCTGTATAATCTTATTCTAATTTGTCCTGAACCTTTCTGTATTTTGTTTGTCTGGAGATTGAACCTGGATGCTCTAATTGTTGTCTGTCTTTTTTTTTTGTTTTGTTTTTTGTTTGTTTGGGGTTTTTTTGGGGGGGGGTTATTTTATCTATCATAAAATATGTAGGTAAAAAATAAAGTATAAAAAATATATATATTGCAGCTGCATTATCAGCTGCATGTACGTATAGATGCATTAATATGTTTGTTTTATTTTATTGCCATAGAAATTTAAATCATTTTAAATCATTACTCGTTTAAATCAAAATTTAATCATTTGTTCCTTGTGCCAGTATCAACATTTCCTGAAATTTTCATCCAAATCCGTCCATAACTTTTTGAGTTATCTTGCACACGGACAGAAAGACAGACAAACAAACAAACCAACACTGGCAAAAAGAAAACCTCCTTGGCAGAGGTAATAATATAGTGTGGGAAGTCCCAAAATTTCTGAATTTTTAATAAAATTTTGGGGCCAAAAATAGGGCCAAAATTGGACCGGAAAACTACCTAGGTGTCAGTGCATTTTACTTTGAAAACGTCGTTTGAAATGGTCTTATATACCACTATAAATAAAGACACTGTGTTAAATTTGATGATCCTAGTGGTTTTTCTAATCCAGACATGCAGGTTTTTCATGAATCTCAGTCTCATTCCAGGTTTTGTGTGTAATCCATCGTGTCCACTTGTGTTACATGCCGAACCTGCCCAGTTAAACACAAATAAATCGCAAATGATTTTGCAACAGCAGTCATTTTTGTCAAACTGCCTTGCATAATTAGTTCAATCCCAAAGTGTACCTGAGAGAATAAAGAGATATTAAAAAATAGTGTTGCGTAATTTTCATGTCCTTTTGACCGTATTACATACAGATTTTTGTATTAAATATAATGCAAAATAATATAAAAATGTGGTTTATCTGAAAAATAGTTTCTCTTTTATCTCAGTAAGTATTTATTTTTTAAATAGACCCAAAGTGCTTCCAAACTTGCTTCATAACATTAGTCTACATCTGGTTTAAAGTTTTAGCCCCTCTGTCCTGTTTTTAGGACCAGTTTCACAGAAGCACCCACATTTATATGTTTATGCAACGTAACTTTGTGTCATCTTGTGCTGTAAATAGAAACATGTTTGCTGTCAATAATGTGCTTCTAAGAAAAACAGAATATGCATACTGGTGTCATTGACCTCCGAGAAACTCATATTTCTGTGTTTTTTCCTCACTTGCCTCAGTTCAAAACTCAATCACAAAAACACACACATACACCACAAACACACCCACTGCCAAATTCTCATTTTCCAGCCGCAGACTTATGCACGATTCATGATAAAGCATTTGAGATTGTTGTTGCAGCAGAGTCAATAAACCTGCCTCCATTTGCATTTGTTCTCTTCTGTTCTTCAAATCCTCACGCATGACCAATCTTCTGTAATAATTTCCAGAACGTTCAGTGCGTGACTTTCATACTGTATGTGAGCTGATAGCAGACGATAGAGTAGTGTTTGTTTGTGTAAACTGATACACCTCACATATTCTTATACATCTCCCTTGTCTTTATCATCTTTTCTCATCTTCATTTGCTATCGTCGTCTTTTGTTCCTTCTCAAATTTAAATTTGTTTTAAACTTCTTTTTTTTTTTAGATTTTGTTCCTTTTCTACCCCTTCACACATGTTACAGGTCAGTTTTTGTAGTCTGTATACAAAATCTTAAACCCCAGATATATTTAGAATTAATAAATATCCTTTGTAGCATCAATGAATATGTGATTAATCCTTAATGATTGTTTCAAAGAGAAGGAAAAGTATATTTTAATGGATTAATACCACTCTTTTTTTGGAGAGAAAACATCTGCTATCACACTGTACACTGTACTGACATGAAAACATACGAACCTTCACTTTTAATTGAAAATATCAAGACAGAATTGGAACAGTGGGGATTTCATTTCAACAGATACAGGGCTTAAATGAAAAGATGTCAATGTTAAAAAGAAAAAAGTAAAAAGTTGGGCCCAAATTAAAAACATGTATATTTTTCAAAGTGTAAATATCATGTAGTGTTTCACAAAGTTCACTGGAGCAGAGGTACTGTAAACACTATGGGTATCACTGAAATTGTTGTTTAATACAGGTTTGAATGATAAATATACATCATATTCATGTTAAAACTGTGTCTGTGTGTGAAGTTAAGATGCTTAAACTAACCTGACTTTCACTGTTTTTTAACTGATGCTCTTCATTTTTGACATTTTTTCCCCCAAAATTAGGGTTATGGAGTTGTTTTTAATGAATCTAAACAGTAGTTTGATGATGAATGATGGCGAATTCATTTTTCTAATCCAATATGACATAAAAGGTATGACAGACGTCGACGACAAAGCGAGACAAAAATGATAAAACGGAAAAAGATGAAAAGGAAAAAGACACAAGACAAACATAGTGCAGAGAAGAGAGTTTTGTGAACAGCTCAAAGTCATATGTTCTCAAAGTCATATGAACTCAAATGAGTTCAGGGAAAACACAGAGACTGACATTTTAACATGACATTTTACAAAGTATCCAAAACAGTGTGGACGTGGCATCGTTGAAACAAAAATCCCAGAAACAAGTAAAATCACATATGGAGTAGCATGAACATGAAGACCTGTGATGTACGAAAAAGAAACAGGAGGCAAAATAACACACAAAAGTCATAAAATGACCTTTAAAAGTTTAAAAATATATGATATTAACAATAAAACTGTAGAGTGAGAGACAGTAAAGTCTATACATGTGTAATCCATTATGTCCAGTTTTCTATAAATACATCGTTCTCCATTGTTAAAGTATAAGTAACTGTCTTTTTTACAGAGATTTCACCAGATGGTTCCATTCATCCAAACTGAACACTTCTTTTTCAACCATTTTTTCGACTTTATACCTCCAATAATATTCTTAACAGATAAGTATCTTTCTTTTGCAAATCAAGTTCCAAACTGTCTCCAAAAAAAAAAAAAAACCTGTGGTCTTTTTCACCCTTATCTTTAAAAAACTCACGCCATAACATTCTTGGCAAATACAGAAAACCAGCATTAAAACTTGTGAATGATATTTGACCTGGGTCAAAAGATAAAGAGCGAGTGATGGAAACAGAAAAATAAAATGCACACCACACATTCCAGCCGTCATCAGGCGCTGAGTGTCTCCCTGTGGAGTCGGACTGACATTATTGGACATTAAGCTGACAGCTGCCTGCTGGCAGGAGTCCACTGAGTTCATGGATCTGATCATGGGAGGCTCTGAAGAACGGAGGGTTTACATCGGTACAGTGAAGACGCTGTTATTTTACTTAGTTCAGTTCAGTTCCGTCTTTGGGTTTCGCTATTGATTTTCATGTCAGTTGGGATTTGTTTGTTTGGTTTTTTTTGTTTGTTTTTTCATGTTATTAATACAAAAATTGGTGCAGCTTTAGTGTTATTTAGAAGAATTGACTAATTTTAGTTTGTTTTTTTTGTTAATTTTACTCTTTCAGGTATTATGAAGAAAACTTTTATTGGTAGCATCTGAAAAATGTTAGAATCACATCAAAAATTATTAATAAAACCATGGTTTCTTAAATGTCCCAGACTGTACGCAGTTGAGTTTATCATTAGATTACAGATGAAGAATTTTAACGCTTTCATGTATAGTGGTCCCTACAGTGGACAGTTATTCCACAGCTGTTCTCTTGTATATTCATGGGTTTTGTTGTTTTAGTTCCATATCTACTAACACAGTGGGCACTTATGCATCATCCCATACGCTGCAATTCATACAATTACTGTAACTTTGCTGTTCTAGATAAACCTGATCTGCACTAACATGTTTTAGTGTAAATCAATTGCTAATTGTTATGGGACTGTAATTAACATGGATTTTTTACCCTTCTCCCATCAGGCAGAAGACTACAGCACATCCAAGCCCGGACCACCAGACTCCGAAACAGTTTTTATCCAGAGGCAGTTAGAATGATGAACTCCTGCTGAACTTTGAGCCCAGAATGCACTTTTAAATTGGCACTTTACTGCTGTGCACTTTATAAATAAAACTTTTTTTTAGCTATTTATAAGTAATTTTTAGGGGGGGTGTTATTGTTATTGTTTTATTTATTTATTTATTTATTTATTTATTTATTTATTTTCTGTCAGTATTTTATTATTTTTATTATTTTATCAGTAAGTTTTACTATTTTTACTAACTGCTGCTGACAGTTGGGGACCTGAGTACAATATTTAGTTTCTGTGTGTTTTTATATGCTGAAATGACAAATAAACTTGAATCTGAATCTGAGTAGTTTTCGGAAACAAAAAGTTTTTTTGTTTTGTTTTTTTTGCACATCCTCCAGAGACCCAGCAATGCATTTTGTCCTCAATAGGGGACAAAAGTTTGACAGTTTAACTAAAATGCTGTCCATTGCAAAGGACATTCCATTAAAATCAATCAATCAATAAATAAAAATTATTTTAAAAATGTATCTGAAAAAACTGTTGCATTATGCAGTTTCCAATCAAGACAATTTTTTAGTGTAAAAAAGCTAAAATTATCAATATCCTGGGTCTCAGAGGATATTATCTCCATGAAATGAGTAATAACTGGTGTTTGAGTAGGATAAAATGGGAGAAAACATCATATTAGCAGCATTAAAAATGTTTGCATTTCATAGTTTTCACAAAGTATATCACTTTCTGATGATGAGTTTTAAATACATGTTTCTTTGCTTCAAAAATTAAACGCATGGTGTCCAGCTGAGTGGACATTTTTGTAACTCCAAAAAATAGGTTCATAAAAAAAATTCAATTGGATTGTTTTTTTAATGCCTAAAGAGGAATAAAAACACTCAAGAAAAAAACATTGATTCTCATATTGGTTCTCATAATTCATGCATGAAAGGGTTAATTACTTTTTGAAATTGAATTATCAAATTTAAGGTGATTAGTTGATTAACCCATAAAGACCCAGTGCTACTTCTATCGCTGTTCCCAAATGAATTTTTCTCTATATTTAACCTTTCTTAAGTGATTTATCACTGTTTATTATGATATTATCAATCAAAGTTTATTTATACAGCACTTTACAACAACATAAAGACGACCAAAGTGCTTTACATCTAAAAGCATGATTAAATGATAAGATAACAACAGTTTAATCAAATACTATAAAAATGCATAAAACAATAAGATATAACACACCATGATAGAAAAGACCACAGATTTAAAACCAAAGAGTGTCTCACTGCTAAGGGTTAAAACCCAGTTTAAACAGGTGTGTCTTTAACCTGGACTTGAACAGGGACAGGTCAGTGAGGACTCATAAGTCAGCAACGAGTTCCACAGTTTTGGAGCAGCAACAGCCTCTGTATCCTCTGTATTTTGTCATTTTCAACATGAATCATGTATTTTCCTATGTTTAATTTCCTATATTTAATTCAGATGCACTGTTGAGCCGCATTATGTAATAAATTCCCATTATGTAATAAAAGTTCAAAATGTAATAAGAATGTCACGTCATCTTGTAATAAAGCCGCATTATGTAATAAACTGACGCATTTTGTAATAAATTACGTCAACGCATTATATAGTAAATTTTTTCACATTATGTAGTAAGATATTACAATTTGAGACATTTATTACAAAATGCACTTGACACATTTTTATTTAAAAAATGTAATAAGATGGTTCATTATGTAATAACAATCCAAATTAATTTAATTTCAGAGCAATTTAGAAGAAATTAGTCATAGGAGCTACAGGTAATGTAATCAGAACTTTAACCATACAGTTTAAAGATTAATTTAGCACATTACTTTTTCCTGAAAATAAAAATGTGTCAAGTGCATTCTGTAATAAATTTCTCAAATTGTAATAACTTACTACATAATGCGAAAAAATTTGCTACATAATGCACTGAGGTAGTTTATTACAAAATGCGTCCGTTTATTACATAATGCGGCTTTATTACAAGACGACGTGACATTCTTATTACATTTTGAACTTTTATTACATAATGGGAATTTATTACATAATGTGGCTCAACATGCACATAAATTCA